>NW_027185852.1:21810969-21816680 GCF_028583685.1 Petaurus breviceps papuanus | reverse complement strand
CCTGGGGCTCCCTGCCTCCTCACCTCTGCCTGGAGCTCCCTGCCTCCTGGCCTCTGCCTGCTGGCTCTCTGTAAGTCTGCTCTGAAATCCCACCCTCTACCATAAGCCTTTCCTTATCCTTCCAATGCTTCCCCCAAAGAGATCCTCTCTCAAGCTTGTTGGTGGATGGTTGCTCCCTCACTCCTGTTCTCCCTGAGAGCAGATTTTCCCTTCCTCTGTCTCTAGTGTTTAATATGGTAAGCACTTAATAAATTTGACTTAGTAAGGCTTCCTAATGAAAGTAAGGCTTCCATGAGAGCCATCTCAAAGTGGAACAGACTGGTTTGGAAACAAACTAAGGGGCTCCGAGAAGAAGCTTGATGACTGGAGAGAAGCCCCACTTGTGGCAAAGAGCTATCCTTCCCACGTAGAGAGTGGAAGGGCCAGTGTGTCTCAAAGGAAGGCAGAAGAGACATCTCCTGTCCAACCCCGCCTTTTTCTAAGGGGGACTTCAATTCCTGCCAGAAGGAGAAGCAGGAAGTTGAGGCCAGAGGCCACCACCCTTCTCTTCTCAGAAAGAGGGGGCACTGGGTTAGGCTTATATCTCTCTGTTCTTTTAAATATTACTATTTGTTTCATATGATTGCACATGTATAACCTATATCTGATGGCTTACTGTCTCAGGGAGGGGGGAGGGGATAGAGGGAGGGATACGATTTGGAACTCAAAGCTTAAAAGAAACCCCAAATGTTAAAAAAATTTTTAAACATGTAACTGGGGGAAAATAAAATATGTATATAAAAAATAAAATGAAATATTACTAGTTTAGGGAATAAGGTTGAATTCAATCTAACTGTTGATCACTTTGTCATTTGTGGGAGATGGAGACCCCAAGCTCTATATTCAAGGCTTAACCCCTTTCCCCTTAAGTACCAATTCTACATAGAGAATAGCAAAGAAATCCATTTATCCAAATCATAGCAAAATAGAAATCAGAGAAGTATACATAGGAGAAAATATACTAGACAATACAGAATGAAGGCAAGTTAACTTAACCAAGAGAGAGTTCTAGATCTCACCCAAAGGAAACTCCCCAAAATCTCTTGGTGTAGCAAGCTGGGAACAGGGACATGATAGTGCCCATGGCTTTCTCTCATGTCTTCTCAATCTTTTCCATTAGTAACATGAAGTGGGGTTGGCCTCTTCTATCTGGTTTCTTGAAATTAAAAGTGAGAAGTGTCCTAAGCAATCCAATGTTTGAAGAGTCCCCAAAGAGGACCAGTGAAGGTTGGCGCTCTCTCTCTCCAACTCTGCCATGCCCTTCGCACAGGGCAGGGCATTCATCTCCAGGGAGGGAGTCCCATATCAGTGGTCCCATATCAACTGGAGTTACACGATAATATTATGGAGAACATTCAGGATTTGGATTGAGGTTAAGTCAATGACATTCAGGGTCCCTTCCAAATCTGGGAGTAGCCTCAGAGGAAAAGTGCTAAAGTTAAGGAGAACTGGGGAGGGCTTTTTGCAGAAGATGAGACTTTAGCTGAGACTCCAGGGAAGCCAGGAGGCATGGTGAAAATGCATGGAATTGGGAGTCAAGGAACATCCAGGAGGTCAGTGACACTGCATGGAACAGGAATAAGGTATAAGAAGGCTGGAATTGTGGGAGGAGGCTAGGTCAGGAAGGGCTTTGAAGGCCAAACAGCAGATTTTATATTTGATCCTGCTGTTTATATTGAATAAGAAGTTGGTATAGTCAGACCTTTGTGATTAGAAAGATCAATCTGACAATTCAGTGGGGGCTGGATTGGAATTTCAAGAAACTTGGGACAGGCAGATTGACGGTTTATTGCAACAGTCCACATGTGAAGAGGTGAGAGCCTTGCACCAGGCTGCTGGTGGTGTCAGAGGAGAGATGCCATGAAATTAGGAACAGCGGGACTTGGCAGCTGATTGTATATGGCGGGGAGAGAAAAAGCAAGATGGATGCCTGGGTCCTCCCAGGTGGTTCTCTTGACAGAAATAGGGAAATTAGGAATAGGGGAAGTGTCTTTTTTTGGGGGGGTGGGGGAGGATAAGGAATTTTGTTTTGGACACGTTGAATTTAAGACGTCTATGGGATGCCTACTTTGAGATGTCTAGTAGGAGGTTGGAGACTTGAAACTGGAGGTCGGGTGAGAGGTTAGAGACAAACCAGGAGATCTGACAGTCATCTGCATGGAGATGACAATGAAATCCATGGGCACTGATGGAATCATCAAGTGAGGTAGCATGAAGGACAGAGTAATGAGGGACTCCCCCCTCCCCCCCACGCTCTCCTCTGCATTCCTAACTCTGATATTCTGTCCTGTCATCCTGGGTCTTTCACAGTGTCAATAGTCTTATGTTCGCAGATTTTTTTTTTTTTTTAAGATTCTGATATTCTCTGTTCTAAGGCCCTTCTAGCTCTGACATTCTCTGTTCCAAGGCTCCTTCCAGCTCTGACATTCCCTGTTCTAAGGCCCTTCTAGCTCTGACATTCCCTGTTCTGAGGCTCCTCCCAGCTCTGACATTCCCTGTTCTAAGGCCCCTCTCAGTTCTGACATTCTCTGTTCCAAGGCTCCTTCCAGCTCTGACATTCCCTGTTCTAAGGCCCTTCTAGCTCTGACATTCCCTGTTCTGAGGCTCCTCCCAGCTCTGACATTCCCTGTTCTAAGGCCCCTCTCAGTTCTGACATTCTCTGTTCCAAGGCTCCTTCCAGCTCTGACATTCCCTGTTCTAAGGCCCTTCTAGCTCTGACATTCTCTGTTCTAAGGCCTCTCTCAGTTCTAACATTCTCTATTCTAAGATCTCTCCCAGCTCTGATATTCTCTGTTCTAAGGCCCTTCTAGCTCTAACATTCCCTGTTCTTAGCTCCCTCTCAGCTCTGATATTCCTTGTTCTAACAGTATGTTGAGAGGCAAAATGGCCTAATTCAGGGTTTCTAAATATCTCTTGCATCATGGACCCATTGGCAGTCTGCTGTAGCCTTTTTGGTATACTGGTTTTGGAAAATGCAAAATTTCAGTTAGAGGTTTCTGAAGATAAAGATTTATTTTTTCCATCCAAATCCATGCACCCCTGAAATGTGTCTACAGACTGCATGGCCCAGATTAAGAGCCTCTTTGATGCTTTGCTTCAAATTGCAATTCAGACACTTGTATGATCATGGCCATGTCATTTTTCTTGCCTCAGCCTCTGTTTCCTCTTCTGCAAAATGGGGATAACATTACTTGCCCTAACATTACTATGCCACAAAATAGCTGTGAGGAGGAGGGGGCTTTGCACCTTTGGGATCAAGGGAAATTTGAATGGCTGGCCTCCTCATTGGAGTGGTGCTGCCTCTTGACTCTCAGCTTCTCCCACTCTGCTGCTCTGGGCACCTCTCCTCTGTGCTCAGGTGACCAGGAAGTCAAAGGGGGGCAGTGCTGTAAAGGCAGAGCTTTGCCCTCCACCCACCTCCCCCATCTCCATCTAAAGTGTTTTCACTTTTGGAGAGAAAACCAAGAGGGTCTGAATGGGGCAGGACACATTGGAGCCCTGTCCAATGTGAATGGGAACTTCAACTAGAAAGAGAAGATGAGTGTTGTGAGGACCTCTGAGAAGAGAGAGCCCACAAGGCTGCCTGCCTCCCTCGGCTTGCTGTTTGCCATTGCCCATGCGTCCCCAGCCTCTCAGCATCGGTATGTTTTCAGATCAGCAGCTAAGCCATATACATGAAGGATGGGAGCCTGGACATTTTGGCTGGGGCCGATTGGAGGAAGGATACAGGACTGGGTAGTCTCCAGATCCTTTGCATTCTTCTCCCAGCCTCACACCCATGGCCCCTTGTTTTTTGTTTGGAGAGAGTGAGAGAGAAGACAGAGAGGGAGAGGGAGAGACAGACAGACACAGACAGACAGAGACGGAGAGACAGAGAGACAGAGACAGAGAGGGAGAGAGAGGGGGGAGAGAGAGAGGGGAGAAGGGGGGGGAGAGAGAGGAGAGAGACCCCTATAGTATATTTTTTATTAAGCACCAAGAGACATAGCAATCTGCTTGCAGATACTGTACGTGCATAATTAATAAAATCTCATTATTTATTTATAAAGAGACACAGGAACTGGAGAATTAGGGATATCCCCATTATATATAATGGTGTGATGGAGGGAAGCTAAGGCTTTGGAAAGCTAGATCTTTCTTAGGGTAGGAAATCTTTTACTTAATATAAAGGGAAAAGAAATGGCCCTGACCTGACCTTTTGTGGTCGGTTCAGCTCAGCTCTGGGGGGCCTGCTACCCCAGTTTTCCTGCTTTCCCTACTCCAGGAACGCAATGATGAGGGAAAGCAGATCCCCAAGCACCTTCGGTTAGGGCCCTGTGACCCTGGAGAAAGCAAACTTCAGACTCCAAGATGCCCCATCTCGGGAGGGCCCTTTTTCATACTAAATTATCACGGATGGATTTGGTTTTAGTGATTTCAGGAATATAGCAATGGCGCATGGAGCTGGAGAGAGGCAGAGTGCAGAACGTGTGAACTGGGAGGGGGCCTTAGAGCAGAGAAAGCTGCGGAATCTCGGTTCTGAGGGTGCAGAGAGACCTTAGAACATAGGATGTTGCAGTTGCAAAGAATTTCAGAGCTGGAAGGGAGTTCAAAGGACAGAATGTGCAGCTGGACTGCCAGAGCTGGGAGGGACCTCGGCATATAGAAGGTTGCAGCAAGAAGCCACTTAGAACAGTCCAGCCTGAGGTCACAGTGTAGACTGTCTGATCCAGAAGAGACCTTGGAACTGATGTTGGAGCACAGCCTGTTCATGAGAGTTGCAAGGGACCGACCTCTAAACCCATCTAGTATACACTCCCCTATCTCATCTTCCCATTTTTCAGATGGGGAAACCATGGCCCCCGAGAAACTAAGTTATTTGCCCGCGGTTACCAGAGCTAGCCAGCGGCTGGCGTGGGGGGAACCCAAGTCTCCCGACCAGCATCTCCCAAGCAAATCGGACAATTCTCTTGGAATCCTGAATGAATTTGGGGAACCGGTGATTGGCAACGCAAGTTTTGCCCTTGGATACAGCAAAGTCGGCCTCCTGGGGGAGTGGGGGTGGCCCCAACTGACGGTATCAGTAACAACATCATTATACAGGGAGCCCAGAGAATCGGGGGGCGGAGGTGGGATCCTGGCAGGGCTAAGCCTTGGAGCTTGGGCTCTCCTGTTCCCCACCCCTCACCTCCCACCCTTCAGACAGGACTTTAAAATAGAAAACAAGCTTTAAAAACAGCCCCTCCACCCCTGCCCAAGGAGAGAGGGCTCTATTGATTTGGCCAAGGGCAGGCGAGTTGCTCCCGCAGGCGCCGGGGGTGAGGGGCTGCGGAGGCGCGATCGGGGGCCGCCGGGGGCTGGGGGGGGGGCGTTCTCTGCGGCGCGTGGAGCCCCGAATGATTTCAGCAGCTCTCGTCTCGGAGCGGAGACGAGCGGAGCCCAGCGAGGCAGGGGAGGGAGGGAGGGCGGGCGGCAGCGAGGGATGGGATGGAGGGGGAGGGGGTGGCGGGGAGGCGAAGGGGCATCTTGAAACCGCCCGCGGGCCGCTGCTGATTGGCCGAGCTCGCGGTCTCGGCGTTCCATCCAGGCTGCCCCCCTCCCCCCGGCGCGGTCCACCCCGGAAGGAATTTCCTGCTTTTGCGGCCCCATTGTTGTCCATCCCTGCCTCCTCCTCCTCCTCCTCCTCCTCCTCC
>NW_027185852.1:21795824-21810869 GCF_028583685.1 Petaurus breviceps papuanus | reverse complement strand
AACCATAGTATCCAAACGGGGTCCGGGCGCGCACCTCCCTCTCCCCCAGCCGGGCGCCCCCTCCCCTCTCGCCCGCCCCAGCCATGTGTCTGCAGCCAGCGGAGCGATCATGACTTCATCGGACACAGGGGAACGGACAGGAGGCAGGGGGGAGGGGAGGGAAGGGGGGGGCTGGGGTCTGGGGAGCTTCTGGCGGCCCCCGAGCCGAGATGTTTTCAATTATATGGGGAGGGGGCGGCGTAGAGGAGGAGGGAGCGTGTGTGTGCATGCGCGCGCGCGTGTGCAAGTGTGAAGTGGGCATGGGGCTCGTACATCCCTCTTTCTATTCGAGGCCGACAAAACTTCACCAGGGTCCCTCCCTCTCCCCTAATGCAAGTTTGTAGCTTATAACTGTGGAGGGGGAGACTGGCAGAACTCAATCTCTCTCTGTCCCCCACTCCCACCAAGGACAGAACTCTCTGTGCCTTGTGTGAACGTGTGTGCTGGGGTATCTCTGAGTGTACTGGGGTGTGTGCCTTCCCCTGAGCAGAATTCAAGGGCTCCTTCCCTCCCTTCTCCTCCTCCCTGCTCCTTCCCGAAATCTTCGTGCCCCCCAATAACAAAGCTCTTTCCTCCCAAAACATTCCGAGTCTTCTCCCCAAATGGCAGAACTGCCAGCGCGTGTCCTGTCCAAACAGCAGAACCTCTTCCGCTTCCCCCAACAGCAGAACCCCCCAAACTCCTTACACACCCCCCCCACAGCGTAGCTTTCTGTGCTCCCCCTTCCTAGGCTGCAGACTGGTGCCTCTTCCTCCGTGGCCCAGCTCCCTGTCTTGTCCCCCTACCTAAGAATTCTCTATCCATTGCCCCCAGCTGGAGAGCTCCCAGGATCTTGTTCTGCCAGAACGCCCGCAGGCTATCTCCAAATCGAACTCCTTGAGTCTTCCCTCCCCTGCCACTGGACACTCAGTGTCGCCCAGCTCCCCAGCAGGACGCCTTGGGTCGTTTGCCTCCTCTCCCTGAAGCAGGCCACCGGGTCCCTCCACGGCTCCCCAGCCGGACTCTGTGTGTACTGATCATTCCAGCAGCAGACGTCTCGGTGTGCTACCCCCTCCCCAAAAGTGTAAACTCCCCCTAACTCAAGATCTGCAGTACCATTCTCCCCGTGTTTCTGCCCGTCACCCATCCCAGCAGTACTCTGTGCCAATGTACCCCTTCCCACCATTAGTGTGTATGTGCGCTTGTCGTCCACCCCCACCCTCCCCAGCCCCAGCAGTAAGAGACCTCTCGTGTCTGTCCCCATCGCAGCAACAGGAGTCCCAATTGTGTGTGCCGCCCCCCCCAGCAGCTGCGAGAGCAGCCCCTGAGCTGGAAGAGGAGGCAGACCGGGACTCCTACGGTGGAATGGGGTACCCGGGACCCCCAGCGCGCACCCCCTTGCTACATGTGGGCTAGAAGATCCTGGCCAGAGCTCCTCTCTTTATGGTGGGGAGTCCCTTATCCCTCTGGGGAAGCTGCAGGAGGCTGGCACTGAGCTGGACAGCGTATCGGGGATGACTGTGAAGAACTTATCTCAGACCAAGAAGAGGGAAAGAAGGGGCAACCTCCTCCTCCAACCCTCCTCCCTTCCCCAGGGTCCTACCCAGAGAGGTTGGGAGGCCAAGCAGCTAAGAACACTGGGTTGGCCAGAAGCTGGTACTGACCTAGTATGGGCTCCCACTGGAGAAATTAAGTAACCTTGGGATGCTGAAGGGGGTGAGGGGCATGTGGGGTTGGTGTGTGGCAAGAAGAAAGAGAAGTCCAGGGCTGAGCAACGTCAGAGCAACAATGCCCCCTGGAGGCGGGCCTCGGACAAAGCCTGCTTTGCATGGTCGAGGTGGGGTGGGGTGGCTGGGGAGGACGTGGGGGGAAGGGAGACTGGCTATCTCAGGCTGAGAGAAGATTTGAGGATTTTGAACTGGAAGAAACTTTGGAAATCATTCAGCCCAGCCACCTTATTTTACAGCAGAAGAAACTCAGGGCTGTTAAGGGCAAAATGACTTGACCAAAGGTAGAGTTAGAACTCATGGATCCTGACATTTAGGGATTTCTTGTCCAGGGCAAGTGTCCCTTTTTGCCCCTGAAGCCATAGACCTTTGAGAAATGTCCTCTCCACCTCCTTCTACACACCTCAAATCAGGGTACGGGCTCTGGACTCCTCCTTCAGGGTCATCTGATCCAACAATCTCATTTTACAGATTTTATGTATACTAGAGTCAGCTGGGATTTGAATCCAGACTCTGGACCTCCAAATCCAAACTTCTCTCCACGGCACTAGATACATTGGGAGGGGACTCGAAGCCCAGGCATCCCCAAGCAGCTATTCCAGTCTAGGAATGGCTTGAGGCTGGCTTGCCGAATTTGAGGACAACAGACAGTTCAAATCTTGCCTTTGGCCCTTAGTACCTGTGTGACTTGGCCTCAGTTTCCTCCTCTGTAAAATGAGGGACTTGGAACAAATGATCCTTGAGGTCTCCTCCCTAAACTCTCCGATCTTCCTTTCTTTCTCCTTTTCTGGCGTGGGTTCCTGCTGGCTTCCCTCCCCACCTCTCAGGGGCCCCCCAGTCTCAGTTGCCTGCACTGATGGCCTGCCTCCCGGCCCCTCCTTGTTTCCTTGGCTCTTGCAGTCTGCCCCTCCCTACTCAAGCCCAGGCTTCGAGCCGACTGACTGCAGGGAGCTCCTCGGAGCTGAGCCAGCCAAGCAGAGAGGAGAGCCAGTCCCCTGGGAGCAGGGAGGGAGGGAGGGGGCTTGGGGAGAGCTGCTGTTCCTGGCTGGTAGCTGAGGCTGTTGTCTCCCCTCGGCTACCTTCCCTGGCTCAGAATCCACCACCTTTCTCTTCATATTGTCTTAAGGCTTTGCCAGAAAATGCTGGGGGGGGGGGTGGGGTGTTTCCCAGGTAACTGAGGGTTCTTGGAGGAGCTGGGATATGATCCCAAGTTTTTTTCCTAGCCCTTTTAGCACCTCTGCCACCCCATCCCCCACCCCATTCCTTTGGGCATCAGTTTCCTATTTGTAAACTATATGCTATCTAAGTTACCTCCAGCTGTGTTATTCTTAAATCTCTGTATGCCTTGGACCAAGTCACTCCTCTATGGACCTGTGTTTCCCCATGTCAAGTGTGGGGATTGGTCTAGATCAAGGAATCTTACCCTGGGGTCCATAGCACTGAATGAATTTCAGGGGCTCCATGAAATTGAATGGGGAAAAAAACCCAACATCTTTGTTTTCACTAACTTCTAGCTGAAAGTTAGCATTTCCTCCAATTGTTTAAAATCATGCTTCTGAGAAGGGGCCCATAGACTTCCCCAGACTGCCTGCCAAAGGAATCTAAGATGCAAAAAAAAAAAAAGTAAAGAATACCTGGTCTAAATACTCTCTTAAAGCTTTTTTCTTCCCTTAGTTTGGAAGGGAAGGTTATATCTTACACTTGGGGTGTACCCTAGGTCAAATCTTCTTTGGGAGATCCTGTTCCCAGCTGCCTCAGTTTACCTACCTGAGAAATAAGATATGGAAGCATTCTTCAGTAAGGATAGTGCTTTGAGATTCTCTCATCCTTAAACCTTCACTTGGCCCCTCAAGCTGCCATCCTCTGTCTTCCCTGCCTTTCACAGCAAACATCTTAGAAAAAAAGCTGTCTGCAGTCTTTCCCTCCTCTTCTTTAGGCCACTGCTTTTGGACCCCTTGCAATCTGATTTCTGTCCACAACACCCGAATGAAACAGCTTTCTCCAAGGTCACCCATCATCTCTTTATTACTTTGTACACTAATGTATTATTGGTGGAGCTGTGAATTAGTCCAGCCATTATGTTTTTAAATGTTTTTTTTCCTTTTTTTTGTAGGGGGGAAGGCAAGGCAGTTGGGGTTAACTGACTTGCCCAAGGTCACATGGCTAGTTTTGTGTTTTGTCTGAGGCTGGATTTGAACTCAGGTCCTCCTGACGCCAGGGTTGGTGCTCTATTCACTGTGCTACCTAGCTGCCCCTAGTCCAGTCATTATGGAAATCAATTTATAGCCATGTCCAAAAGACACTAAATTACCCATACCCTTTGAACCAGCAATACCACTGTTAAATCAAAGAAAGAGAAAGTACCCAAAGTACCCTAAAATACTTTAAGCAACACTTTTTGGATTGGCTAAGTACTAGGGACTTAGGGGATGCCAATCAGTTGGAGACCATCTGAACAAACAAGGGTCTGTGAATGTCGTGGAACATCACTGTGCTGGAAGAAATTATGCAGAGTTTCAGAGAAGGTTTCAGAGGAACTGGGAAGACTCGTATGATGTGATGCAGAAGGAAATGAGTAGAATCAGGACATCAGTTAATTCACAGAAATACAACTTTATAAAGAAAAACAACTTCAAAAGTCTCCTGTAAGAATTCTGACAAATACAGTGACCAACCAGGATTCCAAAGGACCGATGGTGAAGCATAGCCCTCATCTCTCAAGAAAAAGACGATGGACTCGAGATACCCAGCCAGGCGTGTGTCTTTGGTCTCAGCATTGCAGGGACTTGTTTTGCTTGAGCATCTATATTTGTTATAAGCATTTTCTTTTCTTTTTTCAATTTAGGGAATAATAGTGGGATAGGGTTAGGGTTGTGAGAGAAAGGAAGGAAGGTAAAAAGAATATTGAAAAAAGACACCAAAACATTGCTTTAAAAATGTACAGAAGAGAGGAAAGGCTAGAAGGAATCACTGAACAGCAGGACAACTTTGAAAATTCTATGCTGAATTTATTATACACTTAAAAAGAAGTCAAGTTGTACATAATATCATTTGGACCTTCATGTACAATCATCTTTTTCTCTTCTATTGTGTACATGGAATTTTTTTTTAATTTAGTGTATAAGTTTAGGATTAAAAAAATAAAATTAAGAAAACATTAAAACCTAACAACCTTTTCTTAGACCTCATCTTTCTCTGCAGTTTTTCTCATTGTTGACTACCCTCTACTCTTGGATACTCACCGCTCTGGGATTCTGCTTTGTTGGGGTTCTCTTACCAGTGGAACTGGTTCTTCTCTGGTCCCTTTGAAGGTTCACCATCCATGCCTCCTCCTCCCCCATTCATGGATGTATCCCAGAACTATCTTCCATGTAGCTAGCTGCCAAAGGAAGATACAGTCGGAAGGCCCAAGTTTATGGCCATTACCCTGTTTGAGAAGCCCCAGTCGTTGCCATTGTTTTTAGGATAAACTACAAATTCTACTGTTTGGCAGCCAAAGCGCTTCCCAGCCTGCCTTTCTAGGATGCTTATACATTTTTTCTATACTCTGTGCCCTAAACAGATTGGCATACTTGGTGGTTCTCATAATACAGCATTTCATTTCCTCCACGACTTTGCCCCCGTGCCTGGAATGCTCTCTCTCCACATCTCTGCTTCTTGGAACCCCTAACTCTCTTCAAGGCTCAGCTCAAATATTCCCTCTTTCAAGAGGCCCTTCCTTATGCCCAGAGTTATTAATTCTATCCCTTCCCTCTCCATCACTGCATACACCATATCCTGTAGAGAGTGTATTTATTTGTTCGTACAGGATTGTAGATTTAGAGTTGGGAAGGCCCTTAGAAGCCAGCAAGCTCAGCCCTTTACAGATAAGGAAATTGACCCACAGTGCCATTCAGTGACATACTCAGGTCACATAGCTAGTGTGCATCTGAAGCCCCCTGCCCTATCCATGATATCACAATGCCTTTCTGGCATGTTGTAGCCCTATAGCAGGATAGAGGTGGGGAGGGCATTAACCAGGTACCACTCTATCCCAAAGCCCCTCCTAGCTCTGATACTCTGTGTCCAAAGGTCTTTCCCACCCCCAACATTCTGGGGCTATGTTCAAACACTCTGTGCTCTAAGGACCCTCCCAGCTCTGACTTTTTATGTGGTGAGTTTACATTCTCCCTTTTCTCCCACTCCTAATCATCAGGGCTGGGAGTGGGGGTGGGGCAGAGAAGGGGGGCCAAAGGGTTGAGCTTGGCAACAGAAGGGATGCTTTGCTGGCACACAGGTCCTGCTGTCCCCTGAGCTCCAGCAAACAGAGTTTGGGTCACTGTGACCCAGGTCAGAGCTCTGCCATTGACCACTGGGTGGTTGAAGTACATCCTTTGGAAGAGTTTGTCCAGAGTCCAGCACGGGCAGGTGCCTGGGGTTGTGAGCCAGGCCTTAGACGCTTGGGTAGGAAGGAGGGAATCATCAGGACTGGGGGAGGGGCAGTGAAGGGGCCAAGGGGTCTAGCTAGTGGAGGGTCACCTCAAGGACATTTCCCCATGTTTTTTTGAAGCAGTGGGCAAAGGGAGACTAAGAGCTGGCAGAGGCTTCTTCTGAGGGGAAGAAAATTTCCATACTAATAGCATAAGATTACCCCAGTCAGGTTTTTTCTGCATTCTGTGCCCTGATCCTTTGATGGGACAGAGGCAAATAAGACCCTAAAAAGTCCTGGGTTCTAAATGGGCTTGACCCCCCCCCCTTTTTTAAAGCCATTGGGGTTAATTAACTTGTCCAAGGTTACATGGCCATTTTTTTTGTGTGGATGTTAAGTATCTGAGGCCAGAAGCGATCCCGGGTCCTTCTGACTCTGGGGCTGTCACTCTTACTCATTGACCCCTTTTTTTAGCAGTAGGCAAGTCACTCTGCCTCCAACTCAGTTTCTTCCTCTATCAAATGGAGGAAATAATCTCAGCCCTAACAACCACATAGGAGAACACACCAGGAGGTGCTTCTTCAGTGTTTCCAGTTGGGTAGGACCTTCCAGAGGTCCTCTGGTAGGCCTTTGAGAGCCTGGGTCACCCCAGGGTCACCCCCAATCATCCTGGGAGGACCTCAGTGAGGGGCCCTGGTGGGGGCCCACGTCAGAAGGATGGGGTGTTATGGTGAGAGATTGAACAAAACATGGGATGGAGGCAGGGAAAGGCTTTGATTACTTTGATTACTACAATCATTGATTAAGCTCCTACTATGTGCTGGGGATTTGAAATCATTTCTAAATCCTATTATGGTGGAACTATTCAGATATGGTTGGTGTAGCTGGTTAGTATAGAGTCCAAGTTTTCAGAAGCTTTTCCTTTTATTAAAGGGATTTGTTCTGTGAAGTTTGGATTCAGTCAGAAGACCACACTTGAGGACCTAGAGGGCTACATGTGGCCTTGAAGCCACAGGTTCCCTACCCCTGACCCTCTGAGAGAAAGAACTGAATTTGATCTAAATTCCAGAATTGTAATAGACAGGGCAGTTTGAGGCATCCCAGGAGAGTAGATGGAAGCATCTGGGTGACTCAGTGGATACAGCACTGGGCCTGGAGTCAGAAAGACCTGAGTTCAAATCCAACCTCAGATATTCATTAGCTGTGTGACCCTGGATAAGTCACTTAACCTCTGGTTGTCTTAATCCACTGGAGAAGGAAATGACAACATTCCAGTATCTTTGCTGAGAAAACCCAATCTCCAGTATTGGCATACCATAGCCCATGGGGTCATGAAGTCATCGGACTACGGGACAACAAGGAGGGTGAGTACTTCCCCTTCTTTGAACTCTGGAGGTTCTCACCTGGAATTTGGGGATGATCTTACTTATATTTAGAGCTCAGAGGTTTGTTGGGAGGAAAGTGCTTTGTTACCTTACAATGCTGTTGGAAGGTGGGAAGGGGCAGTCAGGCACAGTTGAATGATCACTGGCTCGTGAGTCCCAGAACCTGAGTTCAAATCCTTCCTCGGATATTTGCTCCCTGGTACAATATCCATGACAAGGAGTCATCTAGGCATTGCCAAAAGATGACCTTCTAGAGAAAGAACACGCCCTCCCTCCAAGGCACCCCATTCGAGGCCAGCTTCATCCTAGTATTTGGAAAATCTTCCCTGGGATTGAGTTCAAAACCCCACCTCCAGATCTTTGCTCCCTCTTTTCTCTGCCTAGCATTCTGGGGCCTAGAACCCTCCCTCCAGTGAAATTTTATGGTTATGTCCAAGAAGACTGCCTCAATGAAGGAAAATCCTAGCCTGAGCATTCATGCAGCCGCCCAGATCTCAGTTCCCTCTTCTGGAAAGAAAGGAGGTTGGATTGGTGACTTTTCTGAGGTCCCTTTTACCTCCAATCCTCTAATTCTTTCAGCCCTTTCAGAGTCTCACTTTTCTCCTCTCTAAAATGGGGATAATTATCACTGCCCTGCCACCCTCACAAGGTTATCCTTAGGACTAGGCACATAAATTGTTATTTCATTTACGTTTTGCACCATCGAACATCCTAGCCGGACCTTCGAGGCCAATGACTCTGGAGTCTGAGCACAGGGCTCATCCCCTCACACCTGGACCAAGCAAGCCCCCTGCTTCCTCCATCCATCCTCCATTCAGCTGCCAAGTCATCTTCCTAGAGCTCATGCCTGATCATGACATCTTCCTACATTGTTGGTCTTCTGGTTACCTCACTGCCCCCAACACCCTCTTCCACTGTGACACCAGCCTCCACCTCCTGACTCTGGGCATTTGCCCTGGCTGTGTCCCGTGCCTGGAATGCTCTCTCTTCTCACCTCCACCTCCCTGTTTCCCCCCCTTCCTCCAATCTCAGCTAAAATCCCACTTTTTGCAAGAAGCCAGATTCTCCCTTGATGCCCATGTCTTCCTTCTATGATAGCTCCCGTTTACTCTCTCCCACTTCTGTTTGTACCTAGTGGTTTGCATGCTGTGTCCTTAAGAGCAGGGACTATTTTTATCTTCGTACATGTGACTGGAACATAGTAGGTCTTTAATGAAAGCTTGTTAACTGACTGACTGAAGACTCTGCCTGAGTCATGTGTGAGGTCTCATCAAGCTGTACAGGCTTAATTCGAGGTCCTGTCCCTAGATCTGTGTGCTCCGGGGTCCAAGGGATGGCCCCTGGGGGGTGTCTTTTTTTCCCTAGAGCTGCTCCTGAAGACTATGAGAAGGTGTAGAGAGGGGGTAGCTGGGAACTTCACTGGCGCGGGGCAGGGGCCTCAGAGCTAGGAGTGTGTCCAGCCTTTCCCTGAACCCGGATCTTCTCTGCAAGTGGCCAGTCAGCTTCTGTTGGAGGCCCTTCCAGGACAGGGAGCTCACCCCCTTCTGGAGGCAACCCAAGCCAGCTGGGGCCACTTCTTACTTTTGAAAGGCTTTCCTGGTCTCCAACTTCAATGGGTCTCCAGTCATCTTCCCCCATTGCTTCTGATTCTGTCCTCTGGGGCCAATCAGAACAAAGCTCCTCCACCTTCCTGTCCTTCAGACCATGGAAGACTTGATCTCATCCTTCCTAATCCTCATCCTTCCAGCCTGAATCACCCCAGTTCCTTCAATGGATCCTAGGCTTGCATGAACCCTAGTTTTCAATTAACCTGAGGTTTGCCCTCTGTCTCCCACTAGAGCTTACTGGCAGTCCGGCTGCCTCCGATGTTCCTGTTATTTTCATCTCCCCTCCTCTCACCCTCTTTTTGCTCTCCTAGTTCCTCATCTCCTTCTCCTCTCCTCCCCTCCCCTCTCTTCTCCTCCTTTTTCCTCCCCTCCCCTCTCCTCCCTTCCTCAATCCTCCCCTTCCCTCCCCTGTTTTCCCCTCCCCTCCATTCCCTTCTCCTCTCCTCTCTTCCCCTCCCCTCTCCTCTTTTCCCCTCTCCTCTCTTCTCCTCTCCTTCCCTCCCTCTCCTCCTCTCTCCTCCCCTCCCCTCTTCTCCTTGCCACCTTCTCCTCTTTATCCTCCTTGTCCCTTCCCTTCTTCTCTTCTTGATTCCCTCTCCTCCTTTTCCCCCACTCCCTCCCCTCCCTTCCTTTCCTCTCCCTTCTCTCTTCTCCATCTTCCTTAATCTCTCCGTTCCTCTTCTCTTCACTCCTCTTTCTCTCTCTCCCTTTCTTTCTTCTCTTCCCCCTCTCCTCTAATCCCCCCTACCCTGCTCTCCTCACCCTTCCTACTCCCTCTCTAAAACACTCTCCTTTACTCCTCCTTACCCCTCCCTTCCCTCCTCTCTCTTCTTTTCCTCCCGACCTTCCCTTCTCCCCTCCCTTTCTTGTCTTGCCTTCCCCCTTCCCTTTCTTCCATTCCTTCCCTCTCCCTTCCTTTATTCCTTCTTTCTCTCTTCTCCTTCTTTCTCTCTTCCCCTCCTCCCCTTGCCTTTCTTCTCTCCTCTCTTCTCTTCCTCTTCTCCTTCCCTCTCTCTTTCCCCCCCTTCTTCCCCTTCCTCTTCCCTCTCTCCCTCCCCTCCTCCCTCTTTTTCTCCCAGCCCTGAGCCTGGATGGGTGCCTTTCCTCTCAGGGCCAGCCTCCCAATTAGAGCCGTTGGAGGGGAGGGTGGGCTCCCTTTGGGGGCTGCGGAGCAGGGTGGGTGGGTGTCTCTGTGGTGTCTATTTGGGGTCACCCCATCCACCTAGCTTGGCTTCCCTTCAGGGTATGTGGGCTCTTCAGCCCAGTCCTGGCCCTGGGGGGTTCTGAGACTGCTTCCTCTCTGTGTCTTTCCCTCTGTCTCCCACTGGAGCTGCTGCCTCTCCAGCTCCCTCTGATTCGGTGTCTGAATTGAGAAAATTAGGTAAATACTGAGGGCGGAGTTGACAAATAGATGACTGGGTAATTGAATTTGTTTCCCCTTGGCTTCTCTGGTAGAGGGAAAGCTAGATGAGGCCCCAGCAGGCAGGCAGGCTGGGGCTGCCTTGCAGGGATTCCGCCTAAAGGGCTGGAGAACTGCAGTCCACCCCCCCCAGGTGTCCAGAGGTAGACTGAGCCTCCAAGAGCTCTGCTATTAAATGCCAGCTCTTCCCATGTGGAAGGTGGCACCGGTCCCTCTTGCCTTCCCTCCCCCTTCCCCACTCTCTGCAATTTCAGTGTCTTCTGGCAGGTCCCCAGCTCACACCCTCCCAGGCCTGAGTTCATCCAGCTCTGGGCTGGCTGTTAGCTCATCTCTCCGAAGGAGTGAGTCGATCCCCTCTTCCACCGTTGGCCTTCCCAACAAAGTGAGGTGTCTCAGAAAGAACCCGAGTGTGGAGTCATAGGCTCTGGGTTTGAATCTGGACACTCTGACCTCGGTCAAGTCACTGCCACTTGGATGATCTGGGAGGTTCTAGCTGTTGCTCTATTATCTGGACCCTCTCATTTAAGATCTAAGACATTTCCCTTAATACCAGGATACTTTCAAGACTGAAAACAATTCATGTCTAGTGGTAACATTTCTGCTATTTAGTGGTATATATATGTGGAGTGGGGGCTCCTTGCTTACTACCTGTGTGATCTTGGGTGAGGTTGTCATCCCTTCTGTGCCTCAGTTTCTCCCTCTGTATAATGAAGGGGTTAAACTGGATACTCTTTAAGTTTCCTTCAAGGACAGCCTTCCAGGAAGTCTTCTCTTTAGAGGAGGCCTACCAGCTCTTAGGGGAGACGGGAATTTGGAATCTACCATTGAGGGAAGGAGAGCCTTGTTTATTTGGATAGATAGATACCTGATAATTAGATAAATATAAGCACAAGTCTTCTGGAAGTTCTCTGGGACCTACCTCCCACGGGGTAGATGGCAGCCTCATGCAGACTTCATATCAATCAATCAACGAGCATTTCTTTAATGCCTACCACGTTCCAGGCACTTGCTAAGTGTTTGATCCTCACAGGTGCTATTATTTTCCTGTTTCCATTGAGGAAACTGAGGCAAACAAAGGTGAAGAGACTTGTCCAGGGTCACACCTCTAATAAGTGTCAGAGGCCAGATTTGAATTCAGAGCTTCCTGACCCCAGGCCCAAAGCTCTATTTACTGTAGCACCTAGCTGAATGAAGATGGTAAAAGCATCAGGGTGGATCAAGTTTCCATAGAAATTGCTGCTAAAGGAGATATAATTATGAAGTAATTGAGGATTCAATATACAAAATATTTGAAGGGGGGAAAGAGACCAAAGGTATGGAAACAGTCTTGTATCTTTTTAATAACAAAATAAAGGTGAGAGAAAGCACCAACAGCCATCACCGGAATGCCAGCTCTCCCCACCCTTCAGAATATTTGTGCCCATCACCTATACAAGAATTGCAAACACCCTCAAAGGGGCCTTTAGTAGCACACAGTTGGGTTGTCATAATCACTAGTCAACAATGCACCACAACTTACTATTTCTCAATTGACTGCAAATAAACAGAGAGAAAAGAAAATGACGTTGTACCTGCCATCTGTAGCTTATGAGAAGGCATTTGATTAGTTGAGTGGAATGCCCTTTTATGACCCTCTTCCAAAAAGGTGCTACCCCATCCATTCAATCAGGATTCCTTGGATGATATAATCCCAGTCAATGACTGTCTGATCATAGACATCAGATGAGGCAGAAAACTGGGACATGTGTGCTGGCCAAAGGCATTTGACACTGTGAAAAAGGACATCCACCACAGATTCTAGACTGAAAAGGGCTTCTCTGTGGATGGGGTTCCTTTTTGCAGATGACACGGTGCAGATTGCATTAAGTCCTAGAAGAAATCTGTCACTTTTCAAAAGTTTGGCCTGACCATCCACATGGGAAAGACCAAATGGATGAGGAATGTCTATTATTCAAATTATGCAACACATGTGAATGGACAGAGTTCATCATGGAATATATCTAAGATATGCACACTGTATATACATATTATAGTACACTGAGACATTACAGGGGGCCTGGAATTGAATGGAAGGAGGAGAATGAACTGCATTTCCTTAAGGAATTGCAAAGTGTTTTGAAGATCTCAGACTTCCCATGGAAACAAAGGCCTGTCTTTGATGCCAACATTTTAACATGGTGGATAAATGGAAGAGAGACATGGAGTACAATAGTCCCTGAAAAATTGAAAAATTAATATGACCTGAAAAGCAATGGAGAGGCATAAAGTGGATATGAGCTGGCTATAACATGTAGCTAATGGGCATCTTCAAAGAAGTAAAAAATGCCATTAGGGAAATGTATGATAGGAAGAGGAGATGGGTTGGTTGTGTGGCAAGAATGAGCTGTGAGAGATGGATTACCCATAGAGTTGTCTACTCCATTGATGTAGAAATGTTAGGAGAAAGAAGAGGAAGGCCTCTTGCATGCTGTGTAAACCCCATTGGAGGCTCTAAATGAGGACAAAGAGGAGGGTCACTCAGGATGAGAGGACCTGGATGGTTGATGATCTAGAATGTAGAAAGGGAAGCCCACATCAGTACCAGTACCACCACCTCCACCTCCACCATTCAGACCTGGGCTTCATTGTTATAGGGAATGTCTGGTGTGGAAATTCCCTTTACCAGTGCAGTTCTGAAATTCATAGAGCATTACTTGGAGCACCGAAAGAGAGCTTGAGTGATTTACTCAGGGTCACACAGCCTGGGGTGTGTCAGACCTTGGACACAGTACTTGGACCCAGATCTTCCTGATGCTGAGGATGTTTCTTTCTGCTACCTCTTATCATAATCACAATAATTTTCATATCATCACAATCATCTTATGGCAACTATTATACTTATTATGACCATTGGGCTGGGGTGAGTGATTCAATAGCGCACTGGGTGCTTTGGTTCCGCCTCACTCTAGTGGGGTCTGGCCCACCTGTTGATGATGCTGTTGAAGGGGTTCTTGGCTGGGGATGGGTTGCACTACATAGCTATGGAGTCCTTTCCAACTCTGAGGTTCTAGGATGCTGTGCATTGATGAAACATGGGCAGCAGATAGTTGAAGCTTAATATGATGTGAAAGTCACTGGTGGTAGTTTTGGGCTCAGTAGAAAGAATAACCTTTTAATAACTAGAGTTGTCCTACAACAGGCTAGAATTCCTTGGAAGACAGTGGGCTCCCTGTTACTGGAGGTATTCAAGGTGAGTCTTGATGGGCATTTATTGGAGGTCATTTGTTGGTGATTCTTGCTTCTAGTAGTGGGTTTCACTAGATGAATGATGTGACCTTGAACATCCTTCAATGCCATGACCTGTTTCCATTCTGACAATGGAGGATCATGGGAGAGGATCAGAGGCATTGATTAGCATTGGAAATGACCTTAGAGTTCCCTGAATTTCAATCTCTCCTTTTCTGGATGAGGAAATAAAGGACTAGAGTGAGATGGAGACTTACCCAAGGTAGCACAGGTAGTAAGTAACTGAGCCAGAATCGAATTCTTTTGCCATCATAAGAGGTTGGTGTCTGTGTGCTCTGTGTCCTGTGGTCCTGAGGGGTCTCTGAGTCCCTGACAACTCTGGGATTCTGGAATGCTATGGATGAATTGAATTACAATGAAGATACACAGACCTGGGTTAGGATACAAGGAGAGTCCATTCAAGCATAGAGAAGCACCATGGACTTGACTGGATAGTCAAGAGAGTCAGTGTGGCACTGAGGGTGACCCAGGCTCAAGTCTGGGCACTTACTGGCTGTGTGGCCCTGGGCAAGTCACTCCCCCAGTCTAAGTCTGTTTCCTCGTCTGTAAAATGGGGACAGTGATAGCCCCTCCCTCTACCCCCTACCTCCCACAGAGTTTAGTGGAGGGGATGTGGAGACATGTGTGCCGAGAATCTCTTTTTTTTCCTCTCACCTTCAAGGCTGATGACATCATTGCCTAGAGGGCTGAGACTATGTTACTATGGCTGTGACTGCTTATGGTGATGAGGGCCTGGCTTCCTCTCCAGGCCTGGTCGGTTCAGGGCTTTCTTCTTCAGCCCCAGCAGGCCAGGTGTGGCCAGGTCTGGGCCTCCATCCCCACTGACGCTTAGCTAATGCTGCTGACTCCCCAGCCGGCTGATTTATTAGGCTAATGTTCGCACACATTTTTTACTCCTTCCTAATGACTCTTCCACCAGGGGATGTCTGGGAAATGCTTCTTACTCTTGCTCATTGGGGAGGGTCAGGAGGCATGCTGGGAGGTTCCCCAGGCTGGGGAGATGGTGGCCTCTCTCTCTCTTTCCTTCCCTTCTCTTCCCCCATCCTCTCTCCTCTGTCTGTCTCTGTCTGTCTGTCTTTCTCCTATCTCTCTCTCTCCCCCCCTCTTCTCTCTCTCCCTCTCTCCTCTCTCTCTTTCCTCTTTGTAGCTCCCTCCCTCCCTCCTTCTCTCTCTCTCTCTCTCTCTCTCTCTCTCT
>NW_027185852.1:21785368-21785824 GCF_028583685.1 Petaurus breviceps papuanus | reverse complement strand
TTGTTTACACATTTTTAAAACCTGGTTCTATATGTTGATTGATTGAAGTAAGGATTTGTAATTCCCTTCCTTATGTTCTCTCCCCAGATAAACATTTACTGTCCCTAGAAAATCAGCTGGAGTGTGTTTGGTAAAGTCTATAGTCCTAAATCCTAACTAACTCTCTAATGACTTAGAGAATTTTAAGCATGAGATTCTTTTCCAGGTCCTTCTACTAAGGTCTCATAAAAATCCATATGGAACAGTTCACAAACAATTGGGAAATTAACCTTCTTCCAGATTTCCAAAATATAAGGCAACAGAACTTAACAATCAGATATAATTCGACCAAATTCTCATAGGTTATTACCTGAGTTGGAGCTTCCAAAGACTGGGCTGGTCCCTACAGAGCTCCCAGAACAGATCTTTTTTTTTTTTTTTTTTTTTTTTTTTTTTTTTTTTGGAGGGGCAATTGGG
>NW_027185852.1:21768656-21785268 GCF_028583685.1 Petaurus breviceps papuanus | reverse complement strand
GGCAATTGGGGTTAAGTGACTTGCCCAAGGTCACACAGCTAGTTTTTGTGTTAAGTGTCTGAGGCCGGATTTGAACTCAGGCCTTCCTGATTCCAGGGCTGGTGCTCTATTCACTGTGCCACCTAGACACCCTGTAGGGCTCTTTCTTTAGCAATTAAGGAGCCATGGTCAACTGGAAGGCTCTCTCTAACTCTTCAAGTGAGAAACTAAGCCAATGTGGGTTGATGCTTATGTAGGAACCCTAATCCACTGGCTTCAGGTGGGGGACTCCTCTGTCTGGGTTCTACTGAATATCAAGGGCTACAATTAACCAGCATTAAGTCTAGGGGGAATGGGGGCACTTTCTTTCTCTTTTATGCTAAGATGCCCTCCACTTCTGAGGACCCACATTCACAGACTGAGTTCAATCATGGAAAATTCCTTTGTGTCCTAGCAACCCAGGGCACCCAAAAGTTCTCCAGGAATCTAACTAGAGGCCCAAACTCATCCCTCACCAGGACAAGTAAGGCAGCACAAAAAGAAAACATACACAGAAAAGTCTCAAAGAAGTGTTTGGGCCATACTCTGTTGGAGCTGGCTTGTAAGAGAGCCAATAGTTAAAATTTCAGTGTGAACATTTACATTTCAGAAATCAGCAAACTACATATTGGGGCTTGCTTTATCGTTTTGCTGATTGTCTAGAGCAGGGAAGGCACACTGTGGCTGAAGCCTGAATCCAATCACAAGTCTTGAGCTAAGAATAGTTTTTACATTTTAATCTGGATACTTTTGGTACTCTGGGACTCAATTTTCTTTTCTTTTTTTGTTTTTTAATATTTTTTTTCTCAATTACATGCAAAACAATTTTAACATCCTTTTTTCGAATTTTGAGTTTCAAATTCTCTCCCTCCCTCCACCCCGCATTGAGAAAGCAAACAAATTGACATAGGTTATACATGTGTAGTCATGTAAAACACATTTCCATGTGAGTCATGTTATGAAGGACAACACAGAAGGAAAAAAAAAAACCAAGAAAAAGTATTTCTGATCTGCCTTCAGGTTCTATCAGTTCCTTCTCAGGAGATGGGCAGCACCTTTCATCATAAGTCCTTCAGAATTGTCTTGGGTCATTGTATTTCTGAGACTAGCTAGCTTATTCACAGTAGATTATCATGCGATATTGCCGTTACTGTGTAAAATGTTCTCCTGATTCTGTTTACCTCTCTGTGCATCAGGTCATGGAAGTCTTTGCAAGTTTTCTGAGAGCATCCTGCGTATAATAATATTCCATCACAATCATATACCACAACTTGTTCAGTCATTCCTCAATTAGTAGACATCCCCTCAATTTCCAATTCTTTGCCACCACTAAAAGAGCTGCCGTAAATATTTTTGTACACATAGATTATTTTCTTTCTGTTTTTTTTTATCTCTTTGGGATAAAGACCTGCCTACTAGTGGTATTACTTGGGGCCAAAAGAGGCCTACTTTTCCTTAGTGCTGTGCAGGGGCTGAATTTGGCCCACGAACCATAGTTTGCCAGCCTCTGGTTGGTGGTAGAGAAAATGTTAATAATATGATAAAACTTCAGACTGTGTCCAGTATGCTTTTTTTTTTTTTTTAAAGAGAGCCAGTTCTTAAACATTTATTGCAGACCTAAAAGAGATGTAGCACTTGGGGCTGATTTTTCTGGGTTTGTAAGTCAGTAGGCCTGCCTTACCCTGCTGTCTATAAGGACCTCATGTACCCATATCACAATAAGGGGAACAGGCTAGGTTTGCTTCAAAGCAAAAAGAAGGTGGAAAAAAAAGGACATTTATGAGCTCTGTGCAACTAAATTAAATGGTTGGGTGACCTTGAACAAATGGTTACCATAATACAATAAATATTAACATTTAAGGATTAAAAAAACAAAAGTTATCTTGAAACTGGTCTGACTTGTAAGAAAACACACAGGAAAGAAGACTGTGCAATTATAGTCTAAAACAAAAGAGAAAAGAAAGTCCATTTCCCCCAATGGATCTGTCCCTAAAACTAGGCTATTCAAGAATGAACATCCCAGATGGAGATCCTTTCCAATGGGTCCTTGTGAGGTTGAAGCCCCCTCCCCAAATCATTTCAGAAGGTGTAATATCCCTCTGGGCTCCTTCCCTAATTCTTACTGGCTTTGACAGGTTGGGTCATCAGAGGGACGACTCCACTGGATGCTCAGGTAAGGTTAGTTTGGATGTGTAGGGTTGGATTTGCTTGTAGGGGGGTTGTCTGCCTATAACAAATGACTTGGATGGCACTTGCCTATAACAAAGCATAAAAAAAGGAAAAGGGAAAAAAAACCCAGTTCAGCAAAACTCACCAATGTATTAAAAAAAAAAATCTGATATTATCCCTAGTGTTGCTCACCCATAGTCTTCCACCTCTGCAGCCAGGAAAGTGCTGAGCACAAAAGAAATGGGGACTATACTAGGCTTAATGGGTTACTCTACAAGGGAGATGGTCCCGGGGATAGCAGGTTTGATAGGAGGAGGTCCCTGTGCCAGCTGCAGCACAAGGGAGCCCTGAAAGTCAGTGCCTCTGTAGGGACCATGGACAGTACTTCTCTTCACCAGCACTGTTCAATCATGTCTGACTCTTTGTGATCCATTTGGGGTTTTCTTGGCAGAGATAATTGGAGTGGTTAGCCATTTCATTCTCCAGCTCATTTTACAGATGGGGAAATGGAGGTAAACAGGATCAAGTGACTTACCCAGGGTCACTCAGCTAGTAAGGGTCTGAGGCTGGATTTGAACCGAGGAAGATGAGTCTTTCTGACTCCAGGCCTAGCGCTCTTCACACTATGGCTCCCCCTAGTGGCCCCTCTCATCACCATATGATTCTGGTAGTGGCCAATGGGCTAGTCCAATATGGAAAATCACCAGCCAGCTAATAGATAATCCAGGACTCCTGGGAGTCTTGGTGTGATGGATCAGTTCACTTTGATTTTTTTTTTTGTGTTCAAAGTCCAGCAGACTACACATGCATGTACCTTTCCATTCTTCTTTGTCACGCCACTGTGTGTGATGCCTAGGGACTATTGGACCCTGTGAGGGTGCCATTAGCTCATAGCTTCTAGAGATGCTCTCAGAGTTCTCTTAGGACTTTCGTGTTGCAGTCAGGCATCAATGAGCTGGGTCTGCAGAGTTACTCCTTGGGCACATTCCACACCCCATTTATATAGTGAGAATACAACTGTCCCTTAGCTGAGCTTCCTGCCTCAACTGTCCTCTGGACCTGGGAAATGCCCCAAGTCAAATTTCTCCAGATCCATTTTAATGGGTGAAGAGCTCACGATCTCAGGATGTCAGCCAGTGCCACCCTCCACAGGGCACTGTGTGTTCCATTTGAATGAGAATTTACTACCTGAGTCATACAGGTAGTATGTAGAAAAGCTGGTATTCAAATTCAGGTCTTGTGACTACAGGTCCACACTTTTTTTTCCCCGCTGCACCTGACTGTGATACTTTGTAGCCAAGAGGCTGTGAGAAAGTCACTTTTCTCTAAGTCTTAGTTTACTTATCTGTAAAAATGAGTATAATCACACTGTCTTCTCTGCTGTCCTGATTGTCAAGAACCCACCCTGTCTGGGTCCCAGACAGAAACATTCTTCACTGGGCCCCTCCCTTTAGACTCTCTCTCACTTTGGGAACTGTAATCAAATCACATCCAAGACCCAGGATTTGCTTCTGGAAAAGGGCGCATCAATAGACTGCCCTATGGCTGTGATTCCTCAGAGCCAAACACACAAAGAATTTTTTAAAAAGTAGGAAAAAAACCCCTTCAGTAAATCTCATCAACATATTGAAAAACTCTGAAATTATAGGTAATGTTGCTCACCCATAGTCCTCCACCTCTGCAGAGAAATGGGAGCAGGGCCAAGAGCTTTGTAAACCTCAGAGCAAGAAGGAAATGGGAACTATAATTAAAACTTCAGTGAACACTTGTCAAGGCGTCAGGCCCTTGTTTAAGCCCCTTTGCTGGACCCTGGAGAGAGATGCAAAGTCAAGGAAGATGAGGTATTTGCCTTGTCAGAATCTTGCGGAGTGTCCAATCCATCCCCACAGAGGCTGCTTGGGCTCTCCAGTCCAGGCTACTATGAGTCCTTCAGTGTGTGGGGAGCAGCCACGCACCCAAGAGGTCCTGGAAACTGCTGATGGCCGAGAGTCTGTGCAGGAACATAATTAACAGCCTTAATCACCCCTGACATCATTAGGCTGCAATGGCCCCTGGGCCCCCATGCCTGCTGCTAGAGCGGGGTAGTGGATTGGCGGAGACAGCACTTTTGGGAAATCATGGCCATTTGTCAGCCTTCAGAGGATAGCATCCCATGGCTCCAGGCCCAGTCCTGGGTCTTGGCTTCCCCAGTTTGAGGGATGACAGATTCAGAGGTTTTGGCTGCAGTCCGAGGGCCCAGCTCTGGCTGGAGGAGGCGGCTAAGTGCTGTCCTCTGGACACCCATACTGCCTTGGCTGGGTGGGAAAACCAGCCCCTGGCCATCTTGTTTGAGAGGCCAATGACTGGATAATGGACCTCTGGGCCTCGCCTCTGGAGGGCTAGAAAAGGGAGTGGCCCCCTGACTTTCTGGAAGGAAGAAAAGGAGGAGGGCAGCCCCTTTTTAGGGGAATTTAGTTCCAATTTAGCAACCTCCTGAATCGTTGGTTCTTCCAGCTGTCTGCTCAATGAGATGATGTATGTGAATGCTTTGCAAACCTTAAAGTCTTCCAACCAATGAGAAGGCTTTTCGTTAGCAGACCGTACCAATCCCTCAATCACTCATGGCAGGAAACAAGCTCCTCGAAGTTCCCCATTTTGGATTGTAACCACCAGGAGTTATCTGTGTATGTTCCCTCTAACCATCAGGGAGGCCGGGGCCTCACTGGCCAGACCCTCCAGAATGCAGCTAGTTTCTTTGTTACAAGCAGGGTTCAATATGGAGGGCAGGGGAAAGAAGTGGTCTTTTTCCAGAAATGAGTCTAGTGTAAAGTCTAAAGGCATTTGTAGAACATATTGTAAAATAAGTAAAATGCAGCCCTGGGTCTTAAGTATATTACATTTTTAACGGTGGACGATGGAGGCCTCTCAAGGCAGGGTCTTTGAGCCAGAGCAGTATGGTGTGCCTTACTGAAGAAGAAGACCCACCCCCTTTAAAGTGGCTCATTGGTGTACAGGGTCTGTTTTGTGAAGAGCCTTCTCAGAAAACTACCAGGAGCCAGGAAAACCCCGGGGCTGGAGGAGGGCAGATTCCACTGACCCAGGGCCAAGGTCACAGGGGGACAGCCCATGAATGGGGCCTAAGAGAGAGGACAGGGAGAAGGGAGAGGATGCTCAATGTCCACGGCCACCACCTGGATGAGGAAAGCGGCATCTTTGCCCAACATCTGAAGAGGGCAGTACTCAAGCCCAGAAAGAAGCATCTTGTTCTTTGGGGGAGCAGGAAGATGGCTAAAGAAAGCAGCTTGGCCTGGGACCAGAGGGCGGAAAGAGAACAGAAGAATGAGGGAGGGAATGGGTCTGTGGGATTGACTTCACTTGCAGGGACATTTAACAGGCATCTGCTGGGTGCCCAGCACCATGCTGGTGGAAGGAGCTGGAAAGGCAAAGGTGAAAATGAAAGGACCTTGGTCCTCCCAGGACTTACCTTCTCCTGGGGGATCCAATCTGCTGGCAGAGAAGTGGAGGCCAAGCGGAGTTGCCCAGTGGTTAGAGAGTCAGAGTCAGTGTCCAGAAGTCCTGGGTTTTAGTCCTGCCTCTGTCACAGGCTGCCTGTGTGACCCTGGGGAGCCCCTTCATCTCCCAGCCCCCTGGACAGCTCCCTAAGGCTGTACATTTCAGGGCATAACTGAGGGTGTCTGTCTAGTTATCAGGACCACCCTGAAGTAGTGAAATTGGAGGTCCCAACAACAAAAAATGGAGAAGGGAGAGAGTGTGGGCCTTTCTGGGCCTCAGTTTCCATATCTGTAAAGTGGAAATAATATCAGCCAATTGACATTTATTAAGCACCCACTGTGGGCCAGGAACTGTGATGTCTATGATGGAATCTAAGGTCTTTGAGCAGGGACCGTTCCTTCTTGGTCCTCGAATCCCTAGTAGGCGATTAATAAATGCTTATGATTGGTAAGCAGACTGCCTTCCTTCTAGAATTGTCATGGTGCTCAACAAGATGATGTATGTGAATGCTTTGCAAGCCTTAAAGTCTTATCAAATCCCTGCTATGAGTGTAGACTCTGTGTTAGGTGCTGCCAACACAAAGGCAAAAATGAAATTATCTCCTTTTTCCAGGATCTTAAAGTCAGCTGTTAGCATTAGTATTATTGGTGGCATAAGCAACACCTTAACTGAAGTCTGAAGGAAAATTATATGGTTGGAGCCTAGGTCTGGAGCGCCATAAGGGTCCTCATGGGCAGCTAGGAGGCACCGTAGGCAGAGTGTGAACCTGGAGTCAGGAAGATCCGAGTTCAAATCTATCCTCGTACACATGTTAACTGTGTGACCTCAGGCAAGTCACTTAATCCTGTTTGTCTCAGTTTCCTCAATTGTAAACTGAGCTGGAGAGGAAAATGGCAAAACATTCTAGCACCTTTGCCAAGAAAGCCCCAAAGAGGATCATGAAGAGTTGGACATGACTGAAAATGACTAAACAACAACAGAGAGTCTTCAGAGGATTCTCATTTTATAGAAAAGGAAACTGAAGCTCAGGGAGGTTGTGACTTGCCCAAGGTCACAGGGTAGCAATTATCAGATGTGAAATTTGAACCAGATTCTTTGACTCCAGAGCTTCCACTTTTTCATAGGTTCATAGGTCGGGAGCTGGACCTCAAGCCCAATCTCTTAGTTTTACAGATGAGGAAAGAGAGTCATGGTGAAGTTAAGGGACTTGACTAAGGTCTCACAGCTAGTAAGTATCTGAGTCAGGATCTGAACTCAGGTCTTCTTGACTCCATGTCCAGTGCCCAAGGCACTGCTCTGAGCTGCCTCTCTTTCCACTTTACCACATTGAGATAAAGATTCTCAGAAATGAGGAGATGAAGAGGGAGTACACACCTGGCAAAGGAAGGACTCATCACCCATCTTCACTGGAACATTGAAGGAGGAAGAGGGAATAATATGACATAAGGCTAGAAGGGGAGGTGGGGACTAATTGTGGAGGACTCCCTATATCATGCTGGAGAGCCCTTGTTTTATTCCAGAGGTAATAGGGAGTTAGTGAAGAATTTTGACCAAAGGAGTAACACAATCATCCTTATGCTGTAGGAAGATGATTTTGTCAGTTTTGTGTCAAATGACCTAGAGAAGGTAGAGACAAGGCAGAAAGACTAATCCAAGGACTGTTGTGGTAGTCAAGATCAGCGGCCAGGGCCTGAACCTGGCCTTGTGAATGCAGAGAAAGGGACAGATGTGAGATGTGACCTCACATCTACAGGGCTTGGGCATAGGTTAAATATAAATGAGAGGAGAGTTAAGGATAATTCTGAGGTTATAGATTGGGGTGGGGAGCTGGTGAAATGATATTCTCAACAGAATAGGGAAATTCAAAGGAGGGCAGGGTTTCTGGGGAAGATAATGAATTCACCTTGGAATGTGTTGACTTTGGGATACCTATTGGAAATCCATGTGGTGATTTCCAATGGTAATCTGTGGTGCAGGATTGGAGTTCAGAAGAGAGATTGGAGCTGGATGTATGGATCTGGGACTTAGCTGCTCAGAGAAGATAATTAAACCCATGGGAACCTGGTAAAATTACCAAGGGAGAGTATGTGAGTGTATAAAGAGAGGAAGGAGGCAGTGGGCCCAGAAGGAGCCTTGGGGGCCCCTACTCTTGGGGGATAAGAAATTCAGCAAAGGAGACTGAGAAGGATGACTGTAGTACTGGGAGAGAACAATGTTGTAGAAATCAAGAGAAAGTGTCCTGGACAAGAGGATCGTCAGTAGCATCCAAAGCAGTCAAGTCAAGAAAGATGAGGACCAAGAAAAGGCTTTGTATTTAGCAGTTAAAAAAAGGATCATTGGTATTATGAAATAATGCTCTGCACCTCCAGAGAGAGAAATGAAGATCTCCGAGTGCAAATTGAAGTACAATTTTCTCACTTTCTTTATTTTTCTTGCCTTTTTTTCCCGGCAATATGGCTAATATGGAAATATGTTTTGCATGATTTTGCATGTAAAATTGATATCATATTACTTGTCTTCTTGGTGGGAAGTAGAGGAGTAGGAGGGAGAAGAAGGGAGAGAATTTAGAACTTAAAATTTAAAAAGAAAAGAATGTTGAAAATAAATAATACATTTATTTTAAAAAATCATTGGTAAATTTGATCAATTTTGAGTGGTGGGATTGGAAGCCAGACCACAAGGGGTTGAGAAGTAATGGGGTATTGAAAGGGAATAGACATGGGGGAGCTTGAGAGAATAGTGGGGTCCAATGAATACTTGAATTTGCAGTCTTACCTATAAGGGTGTGTAAGCTATTGGGAAAGAGTCATTAGAAGTTGAAGGTAAGAAAATAGAGTTGATCAATAGGGCAAAACCAGGGAGGAGGAGAAAGAAAGAGCATGAAGAGGGGGTCCTTAGAACAAAAGAGATGGGGATGGGAAGTGATGTAGGGTATCTCTGAGAGGCATAAAAGGAGAAATGGGGGATGCTCACTGGGGAAGTTCTGGTTGTTGTAATTGAAGGAGGAGGTGAGGTCATCAGAGCGGGGTGTGATGGTGGAGGCCAGGGGAGCAGGTTTGGAGCAGTGGTTGCAGAGTCAATCAAGTGAATACAGGGAGGTGTAGGAAGACTTATGTGAACTGATGCAAAATTAAGTAAGCAGAACCAAGTAAACACAGCAACTGTAACAATGTAAATGGAAAGTCAGCCTCAAAGCAATTCTACCAGAATGCTGCAGAATTACCATGATGAAGCTTGGTCCCAAAGAAGAGAGATGAGATGGCTCTTCCCCAACTTAGTTACACAAGTGGGTGTTCTGGGTATGGACCATTGTGTAAAACGTCAGATATATGGATGTATTGATTAATTTTGCAGAATTATTTTGTCTTTGTTGTAGGAGATGGTGCTCTCCGAGTGGGAAAGGAAAGGGAATTTGGGAAATACAGTTAATATGAAAACAGAAGATATCAATAAAAATTATTTTTAAAAAAGTAAGCCATGGGGGGCTGAGTCAAGATGGTGGAGTAGAAACAGGACTTCCTCGGGGCTCCCGCTCCCACTTCCTCCAATTCATGTAAAAAATGACTCTAAACAAACTTTGGAGCTACAGAACCCACAAAATGACACAGAAAACCTAACCTTCTGCTGAAGACAGCCCAGCAGGCCAGCAGAAAGTGGCCAGCACAGTGCGCTGGGAGCTGAGCCCAGCCCCGAGTGAGCTGGAGGTTTTAGCATCAGGGCTACCACAACAAGCCCCCAGCTGGAGGGACTTCAGATCACCAGCAGCTGTGGTGATTTCCAGAATTATCAATCCATAGATGCTAAGGACAAAGTGAGAGGCCAGTGCAGTGTGGACTTTGGGACCTGGGAGTTCAGGAGTGCGATCCATCCTTTGTCCCTGGGGCGAGAAGCAGCCGAGGCATGGCGGATTCCCTTTTTAGGGACAAAAAGGATCAGGGCATGGAACAGGAGGAGGACAGAAAAGTCAGAACTCCTGCACCAGAAGCTTCTAAGAAAAGAATAAGCTGTTTACAGGCCATAGAGGAGCTTAAGAAGGATTTTGAAAACCAAATAAGAGAAGTGGAGGAAAAATTAGGAAGAGAAATGAAAATGATGTAAGAAAATTATAAAATGAGAGTCAACAACCTCACTGAAGAAAACAATACCTTAAAAAATAGACTAACTCAAATGGCAAAAGAGGCTCAAAAAGCCAATGAGAAGAAGAATGCCTTAAAAAGTCAAATTTTCCAGATGGAAAAAGAATCTCAAAAGCTCATTGAAGAGAATCATTCCTTCAGAATTAGATTGGAGCAAATGGAAGCTAATGACTTTATGAGAAATCAAGATACTATTAAACAGATCCAAACAAATGAAAAAATAGAAGGCAATGTGAAATATCTCATGGGAAAAACCACTGATGCTTCTTGTTTGGTGCTGCCAACATGGTGTTCAAGCACTATGTGGAGATCAGCCGCATGACCTACATCTCCTTCGGGCCACACGCCGCCAAGCTGGTGGCCATCATGGACATGATCGACCAGAGCCAGGCTTTGGCTGATGGCCCCTGCAGAGGTATGAGGGGCAGGCCATGCCACTTAAGTGTATGCAACTCACAGACTTCGTGCTCAAGTTCCCACACAGTACCCATCAGAAGTATGTCCGGGCTGTGTGGGAGAAAGAAAAGATCAATACAAAATGGAAAGCCACGAGATGGGCCAAGAAGATCGAAGCCAGAGAACAGAAAGCCAAGATGACAGATTTTGACCAAGTCATGAAGGCCAAGAAAATGAGAAATAGAATTATTAAGCATGAAGTGAAGAAGCTCCAGAAGGCATCCACCCAGAAGGGGTCTCCCAAGAAGGGAACCACCCAGAAGGCACTCTCTGCAAAGGTCTCCACCAAGAAGATCCTCTCAAAGAAGGCTGAGGACCAGAAGGCAGCCCCCGGCCGGAAGGGCCAGAAGGGTCAGAGAGCCTCTGGCCAGAAAGCCCTAGCCAAGAAGGGACCCACTCCGAAGGGACCTGCCCAGAAGGCACCCACCCAGAAAGCAGCTGCTCCAAAGGCCAAAAAATAAGAGGCTGCCCAAAATCAAATAAAGATTTTCCTACACACACACGCATGCATGCACGCACGCACACACACACACACACACACACACACACACACACACACACACAGAAAAAACCACTGACCTGGAAAATAGATCCAGGAGAGATAATTTAAAAATTATTGGACTAACTGAAAGCCATGATCAAAAAACGAACCTAGAAATCATACTTCAAGAAATTCTCAAGGAAAATTACCTTGATGTTTTAGAACCAGAGGGCAAAACAGAGGTTGAAATAATCCACTGATCACCTCCTGAAAAAGATCCCAAAAAGAAAACTCCTAGGAATATTATAACCAGGTTCTGGAGTTCCTAGATCAAGGAGAAAATATTGCAAGCAGCCAGGAAGAAACAATTTGAATACTGTAGAAACACAGTAACACAGGATAACACAGGATCTGGCAGCTTCTACACTGAGGGATCGAAGGGCTTGGAATATGAGATTCTGGAGGTCAAAGGAGCTGGCATTAAAACCAAGGATTACCTACCCAGTAAAACTGAGTATCATGTTTCAGGGGAAAATATGGTCATTCAGTGGAATAGAGGACTTTCAAGCATTCTTGATGAAAAAACCAGAATTGAATAGAAAATTTGACATTCAGATACAAGAAGCAAGAGAAGCATGAGAAGGTAAACAGGAAAAAGAAATCATAAGAAACCTATCAAAGCTGAACTACTTATATTCCTACGTGGAAAAACAGTAATTGTATCTTATCAAACTTTTCTCAGTATGAGAATAGTTGAAGGTAATAGAAATGTATATATATATGTCTATATAGGAGGGCATATGGGCATAGGAATACATATGTGAGTGTGTGTATATATGTGTTCAGGTATACATAGACAGAGGGCACAGGACCAGTTGAATAGGAAGGGATGATACTTAAAAGGTGAAATTAAGAGGTGAGAGAAGAATATAATGAGAGGAGATGGGGAGAGACAGAATGGGGCAAATTATCTCATAAAGAAGAGGCAACGGAAAACTGTTAAAATGGAGGGGAAAAACAGGAAGGCAAAAGGGAATGAGTCAACCTTATTCTAAATGAATTTGTCTTAGGGAGGGAATGACATACACACTAAACAGGGTATCTCACCCTACAGGAGAGTAGGGGGGAAGGGGATGAGAGGGGGGATGATGGAAGGGAGGGCAAGCTTGGTGGGGAGGGAAGTTGGAAGCACACACTTTTGAAAAGGGACAGGATCAAAGTAGAGAATAGAACAAGTGGGTGGTGGGATAGGATGGAGGGAAATATAGTCAGTCTTTCACAATATATCCACTATGGAAATGTTTTGCATAGCTACACATGTACAACTTATATTGAATTTCTTGTCTTTCCAGTAAGGGTGGGTGATGAGGGAGGTAGGGAAAGAATCTGGAATTCAAAGGTTTAAAATCAAATGTTTAAAAAATATATTGTTATTATTATTTTACATGTAACTGGGAAATAAGATATACAGGCACTGGGGCATAGAGATCCACCATGCCCTACTGGGAAGTCAGAGAGAGGATAGGGGAAGATATGGGAGAGAGCAGATTGGGGGAGAGGATATTCAGTGGGATCACTGTTTTGGGGTGATGGACAGGGGAAAAATGGGGAGAAAATTTGTAACTCAAAATCTTGTGGAAATGAATGATGTAAACTACAAAATAAAAAAAATAAGCACTTAAAAAAAAAGCAAGCCATGGAAAAATGGAGAAGGGATTGCCGTGCAATGGCAAGGGCCCAGATGAGATTAGAGAGCATGTATTTCTCCTAGACTCAGTCTGTACAGTTGTATGCCTTCCTGAAGCAGCATTCAGAAGCAAATGAGTAGGAGCAGAGAAGGCAGATGGTAGGATTGATCCAAGGTAGCAATGACTGGGCAAGAATGGTGTTTGGATAAGGAAACAGATGTTTCAAGGGGAGAGGGCAGAGTAAGGTTCAACTGGTTAACAGAAAGTCTAAACAATGAAAAGATGAAAGTGAAGCAAAGGCAGGAGCCATCGACTGGGAGAATGGGGTGGGAGGAGGGGGGAGGGATGGAGGGAGTAGAAGTTGTGGTGAGGGTGAAGAATAGATTTAGGAGAAATGAAGCAGAGGAGAGCTGGAAGGAAAGGTGAGACCAGATGGCCTCTGAAGTCCCTTCCATCTCCCTTCTGGTTCCCCAAGACCCTTCTGGATCTGTAATCCTAAGTGATCATGATGAAAAAGAGAATTTCAGAGCTCATGATTGTGCAAATAGAAAATGAAAGAAATACAAATAAACTCATATATATATATATACACACATATATATATACACACATATAGGAAACTTTAGGGTTTGCAAAGCACTTTGCATATATCTCATTTGATCTGCACAATATACTTGTGGGTGTAGGAGCTAAAAGATGAGGAAAATAAGATTGAGCCAATTTAATTGTGAGCCCTTGGTCACAGCTCTAGAAATACCGAAGGCAGGATTTAAATCCATATCTCTGCTGAACACAAGTTCACTGGTATGTCCTTAAGACCGCCTACCTTTCAAAAGCCTTAGGTGATAGCAAGGTGTAGGGGTTCTGCCACACCATGGGGGACATTTTGAAATTTAAGGGGGTTCATAATTTATTAAGAAAGGCCCGGGCATTTGAAGGTATGTCAATGTGTGTTTTGAACTCCCCAAGTAGGGAGAGAGAGACTGGAGTGGAGAGGGAGACTTGGAGACTTGTCCTGAATTCCTTAAGGTAGGAAGGAAAATGACCCAAGAGCTGACAGCTAGCTCCCTGGAGCCGGGATCAGAGTTAGGTAATGTAGATGGATGGAGTAAACCTTCCAGGAGGAAAGGTTCCTCAGTGGTGACAATGAGGGTGACCGGATGGGATCTGCAAATGGCCTCAGGAAGCAAGATAGACTCCTTTTCCTGGCCCAGTGCTTCCAGAACATGGGAAGACACATCCTGAATGGGAGAGAGTGACTAAGGAAGAGGGACCATTTGGAGCCAGGTTGACACAAGCTGTGGACTTCCAAGACTGTGGAGGTGTTAGATTATAGGACTGGAGCACAATAATTGGGTGGGACTTTAGTCATATTCTGGACTGGTTCAGGCCAGTCCAGCAATTCAGGTCAGGGATGGAATGGCATGAAGCACTGATGGACCATAAAATGGAATAAACATCACTTTGCTTATCATAAAAAAAGATACAATTTACTAAAAACAAGTGTAGCCCTCCTCCACATCCATATTCGCCAAGGCAGCAACCTGATTCCCAGGCAATAGAAACCCTGCCAAAACTCCCCTAGGCTGGTCTTTTTATATAATTTCTTTTACTGTCCAACCAAGTCCCTAGGACTTTCTCCCTACCTCCTTAAAAGGAAACCACCCTAGCGAATGGGAAGGGAAGACTATTCCTAACGTAAAAAACCATCTAGTTCGATTCTCTCATTTAGAGAGAAAACAGACTTGCCCAAGGTCACACCAGTATTATCAGATGAAGGATTTGAACCCAGGTCTGCTGACTGCAGGAAAAGTACCCTTTTCACTGTAGGATGCTACCTCCTGTCAGGAGACCTGCAGCTGAAAACTGATTCCCAGGATGCCTTGGTGTTTGACAAATCAGTTGTCATTTTGCCAAACCCTGATGCTAATCCTGTTAGAGTGTAAACTCTTTGCAAGGTTGATACAATGTTAGCTCCTGGAAAAAAGAAATAGTTTCATTTTTGCCTTTGTGTTGGCAACACCTAACACAGTGTCTGCACTTGTAGCAGGGATTTAACAAATGTCTGTTGATTGACTGAGTGTTACTTCAATGCATATCTCCCCAGAGCCTAGCATAGGGCTTTGGATGTAGTAAACACCCACCAGATGTGAGAATTCTTTCCCAGTTTTGCTTCCCTATCTTGTATGTGTTCAATGGATTTTCTGAAACCAAATCAAAGACTTGACTTTGATCTCCATGACTTTTCGTCTTCATTTGACCGGCCACTCTAGCTTCTCATCCATCTTTTAAAACCCTAACTTAGTCCTCTGCTGTGTGGTCTATAGCCCTTGTGAGAGAGGCCTGTAGGTGCATTTTGAGCACCTCTAAATTCTCTGGCTAGTCGTTTCCTCCCTAGTTCTGCAAATTAGCCTAGGTTGCTTCTTGGAGCTTTCCAAGTGGAAGAAGGGAGGGTGAAGTTAGAGACTCCCTTTGGCTACTCTATGTTATTGATTAAAAAATAAAAATCCAACCCGTTAAAGAGTTGTAGCTTGCAATTTGAACTGAATCTGCCTCCAGTGCCATCTTTGGTTTTTATTTCAGAGTAATCTAACAGTGGGATAGAACCTGAACACAAGTGTTTTTTGTTTTTTCCTTCATATCCTCAAAAAATTAGCTGTCAGTCACTCACAGTAGAGTAGAAAGGAGGCTGAATTCAAAATGAAGAAACCCTTGGTTCTAATCCCAGTTTTGCTGCCTACTTGCCCTGTGCGACCTTGAACAAATCCCTCCTAAATCCAGGAAACAGTTTTCCCATCTCCAAAATGGGGGTTTGCCTCAAAGGAGTGTCCTAACTGCTGTTCTGTGATCATTGTTTTAGGACCCATGAGTGCATTTGTCATTGAGAAATGAGGAACAGAGACAGCCGGTGAGGTCTGGGTCTAGGGAAATCCCCTCTCTGCTTCAAGCTGCTGAGAGATGTGGGGTAAGTCATTCTCCTTTTCTGAATCTACATTTCCTTATTCATAAAATGGGGATGGTAATGCTTGTACTGTCTGCTTCATAAGGCTGTTGTGAGGCTCAAATGAGATAATGTGTGTGAAGGACTCTCTGTGAGCTGTAAAACTATAGAAACACCAGCTGTGATTACTTGAAAGAGGCTCCCTAGAAATGCTTGGGGAGCAGATTGCTTCTTAAGGCCCCCTCCTGGCCCATCCCCAATCTCTCTACAGGAAGCACTTCAGGGACTTGACCCACCCAGGGTATAGCCTCTAGTGAGATGGGGAAAGGCAGGATTCTTTTTTTCTGGAGGGGTGAGTGTCTGGATGTTGGCTCTCCCCCTTGGGCTTTGCTTAGGGACTAATGCTTGTGACTTCAAGCCCCATTAGCATAGAGCTCCAATGGGGGGCTCCCAGAGGGTGGATTTCCCGGCTCTCAGACTGACTGACTCCCTTCGTTGATCTGGGGGTATGGCAGCCAGTGCTGGCTCACTGAGCACAGCCGGGCACGCTGCCGCCTGCACCAACACACAGCTCCCTTCCTGGTGTTCATCCATCACCATATGCCTGTGTCTTTTACAGTTCTTTGGTGCATGGTGCTCAGAGTGTGGATAATTAGCTAAATGAATTAATTGACATTCATACTTGTAATTAGTAAATGGTTACAAGCAGCTATTCTCCTTGGGATGCCTAAAATTTCTAGGGGAGGAATGTTAAAATACTGAAAGATCATTAGGAATCAATAAGGAATAGCTCACATTTATACAGTGCTTTTAAGGTTTAAAAAGCCCTTTACAGATGCTATCTCTTTGAGTCTTCATAGCTAATAAGGAAGAGGGATGGCAGAGCCTGATCTTGGAGGTCAGTTTGTTCAATTCCTCCTTCCTTTCCCATAGTACCTTCCCTGCCCTCCACGCTTCCTTTAGTTTCCCATTCCTTTTCTCTGCCCTGCTTTCTCTCTTTTATTCCGATTTCTCTCCTTCTTATTTCTTATTTCTCCCTCTCTTTACTCTCCCTATCTCTTCTTCTCTCCTTCCTTCCCTCCTCTCTCCCTCTTCTTCCTTTCTTCCTTCCTTCCTTCCTCCCTCCCTCCCTCCTTTCCTTCCTTCCTCTCTCCCTCCCTCCCTTCCTTCCTTCCTTCCTCTCTCCCTCCCTCCCTCCCTTCCTTCCTTCCTTCCTTCCTTCCTTCCTCCC
>NW_027185852.1:21736099-21768556 GCF_028583685.1 Petaurus breviceps papuanus | reverse complement strand
TTCCTTCCTTCCTTCCTTCCTTCCTTCCTTCCTTCTTTCCTTCCTTCCTTCCTTCCTTCCTTCCTTCCTTCCTTCCTTCCTTCCTTCCTTCCTTCCTTCCTTCCTTCCTTCCTTCCTTCCTTCCTCCCTCCCTCCCTTCCTCCCTTCCTTCCTTCTTTCCTTCCTTTCTTCCTTTCTTTCCTTCCTCCTTCTGTCCTTCACATGTTCCCTTCCAAATTCCCACACATCTCTGATACCAGTGGCTACTTCTTAGACTGTTTTGGGTGAGCATCTATTTAAAAGTGTGGATTGAGTCCCTACCAATGGATCTCCATCCCAGACCATACCATATGACATGAATTAAAAAAATTAAAAGACATTTAATTAAAACAGGACAGCATAGTAAATAACAAGGAACTAAGTTGAGTAGTAAACAATCCTTACATCTAAAAACAAAGTGGTTGCAATGCCCCATTATCTCCAGGGGAGGGTAAGTCTAAAAAAACCAACCTTCCCCCACCCATTTTTAAGATTCTGAACTTAACAAATACCAAATCAAACATTTGAATCAAGCAAATTAACATTTCCATATACTTTGGACAAAAGGCGAGGATTATATATGGAACTACAAAGAACTTATTTATAGCTTGCTTTTCTTTTAAGGTATGTTATAAATTCAACATATAATTTTAAAAGCTATCTTGCTTGTTTATGATTCCTTCTGTTCTTTTTTGGGAGGTAAGGTGGGGGAGGGAGAATGGGAACCCTATCCTTAGTCCTCCTCCCCCTCCTACTTCTTCTCTCTCATTGAAAAGAAAAGAAAAAACAAACTCCTTATAAGAAAATTACAGAGTCAAGCAAACCAAATCCCCAAATTTTCTATGCACAAAAACGTAATTCTAATTCTGTGACTTGAGTCCATCACCCCTCTGTCAAGAGATGGGCAGCATGCTTTATCATTGGTACTTTTGAATTGTGGTTGGTCATTGTGTTGATCAGAATTCTTATATGTTTCAATGTTTCTTGTGTTTAAAATGTTATTAACATTATAACAATTGTTCTCCTGGTTCTACTCATTTTTACTTTGCATCAGTTCATCTGAATGGTTTCTCTGAAGCCATTGTCCCTTTCTGGATTTCTTGCAGTGCAATAATATTTTATCACATTCATATATTACAGTTTGTTCACAAAGCCCCCAGTTGATGGACACACCCTTTGTTTACAATTCTTTCTACCATGAAAAGAGTTGATAAAAATATATTTTTTGTACACAGGGATCCTATTCCTTTTTCTGTAATCTCTTTGAGTGTATTGGCTTACTAGGGGTGTTGCTAAGTAGACAGTTTTGTCGCTTTGGATGGTTTCAAACTGCTTTGCAGAATGGCTGGACCAATTCAAATTCCTACAACAGTGCACTGGTGTGTGTTCTGCAACAATAGTTTTCTTTTCTCTTTTTGTTTCTTTTGCCAATCTGGTGAGTGTGAGGTAGAACCTCAGAGGTGCTCTGTTTCATTCATTTAATCTTTCGTGATTTGGAGGGGTTTTTTTGTACATGCTCATTGATAGTTTGTATCTCCTTTGTTAATCAATCACTTATTCAACAATTCTATAAGTATTTATTAAATACCTATCATATGCCGATTGAAACAGTTCCTGCCTTCAAGAAGCTTACATTCTATCTGGGGAGGCAAGAATGCATGTATATAAGCAGAAACAAACTAGATATGAGGTAATTCTTTATCAGGAGGCAGAAGGTGATCATGGAGGGGGAGGGGGTGTGGGTTAGGAAAGATCTAATAGAAAAGGTGGTTCCTGAATTCACTCTTTTTTTTTTTTTAAAGCAATCGGGGTTAAGTAACTTGCTCAAGGTTACATGGCCAGTTATTTCTGGATGTGGTGCTGAGTATCTGAGCCCAGATTTGATCCAGGTCATCCCGACACTGGAGCCTATGCTCTTACTCGCTGAGCCACCTGGCCACCCTTAAGCAATTGGGGTTAAGTAACTTGCTCAAGGTTACACGGCCAGGTGTTTCTGGGTGGGTGCTAAGTGTCTGAGCCCGGGATTCGATCTCTAGGTCTTCTCAAACTGGAGCCGGTGCTCTTACTCGCTGTGCTACCTGGCTGTCCCCTGAATTCACTCTTGAAGGAAACTGGGAATGCTAAAGCAAGGCTAAGGAGAGAATACATTGCAAGCACGGGGGACAGCCAGAGGCTGGAGGATGGAGGTGGATTATGATGTTTGGAATGTCCTCAAAATGCAAGGACGCCAGCCTAGGCTACTTTCTGAGTGTCGTCATTCATCTTCCATCTGGGACACCATCCCTGCCCCAGTCCCCTAGGCTCACAACAGAGGGTCATTCTAGCCCTCCTCTCTTTCACCCTGCCCCCATATCTAAGCTTTGCTAAGGTCTTTCACCTCTGCATTTCTCATATATGTGCCGTTCTTTCCTCTGATGCAGCCACTCCCCTGGTACAGATCCCCCATCACCTCCCACCTGGACTATGGCAATGGTGGCTGGGGACTCTGCCTACCTCAGGTCTCTCCCCACTCCAGTTCATCCTCCATCAGTCACCAAAGTGATTTTCCTAGAGCACAGACCTCTTCTCTGTAAACTCCAGGGGCTCCCTATTGCTTCTAGGATCAAATACAAAATGCAAGTGAATTGGATTTAAGTGAGGCAGGACTGTGCAAAGTCACTAGTCTCACTTTCTCCTCCAAAGCTACGTGGGTCCAATGGTCAGATATAGACCAGGCCGAATGGAGATGGCCTCTGCCTTGATGCAGTGGGGGACCTTGGACTTTTTCCTGCACATGACAGGAACTATATAAATGCTTATTCCCTTTCCCTGCCTCCTTCCCTCTCTATTATTCCATCAAAAGTGTGGCTTCTAGTGATTAAATTTTTGTCTGTAACAACTGTCCAAGACCACCAAGAAAGGGCTGAGGTTTCTCAGGTTTCGTATATTAGTTACACCATTGGTGTGGTGAGTAATCACGTCATTGAGGCCAGTATTTATACAGAGCTTTAAGGTTTGCAAAGCCTTTTGGGATGTAGGGCAAGTAAATAACTGGGGTAGGATTGGAATTCAAGTCTTCCTGCCTCCAGATCTGGTCTCTATTCACGAGACTACTGGGTCACTAAAAGGATGAAATCATGAATCTGTTTACATTTATATATCATTTCAAGGTTTGCAAAGTACTTTCCTACACAATCTCATTTGAGTGACTCACCAGACCTGTGAGATTGTTGCCGCTTTGGAAACTAAGTCTCAAAGAAGTGAAATGATTTGTTCCTTGGGCACCCATTTAGCTACTGGTAAAGCCTGGCCCATGTCTTCCAGACTGAAAGCTCAGCACTGGTTCCTCTTTGGTATTCTGTGGAGCACAGACACCTCACCCCTATAGTCAGTCAGTGCTGAAATGAAGTGGGAGTGAAGCTTCTGGCCATCATTGGCTGTCCTGAATCCTTGGGTAAGCTGGAGGATGTGGGGGAGAGCTGGGGGAGAAAGGGAGTGTGTGTGTGTGTGTGTGTGTGTGTGTGTGTGTGTGTGGTGGAAGAAATAGAGGAAGAGAGAGAGCAGAGAGGAGAAGAAATGGGAGGGGGAAGAGAAAGGAAGGGAGGGGGAGAGAGAAAGAGAGGGGGAGAAAGTGGGTAGAGGAGAGGTGGGAGAGAATGGGAGGGGGAGAAAGAAAGGGGAAAGGAAGAGAGAAAGAGAGTGAGTGGGAGTGGGAGAGAGACAGGGAGGGAGGGGGAGAGAAAAGGGGAGGGGAAAGAGAAGGAAGAAGGAGGAAAAAGAAAGAGGGAAGGAAGAGAGAAATAGAGAGAAATTGTTGGGAAGTTAAAGTTAATCAAGCAGTAAACGAGCATTTATTAGGCACCTCCTCTGTGCTACAGGTGGGAATTAACAAAAAACAAATGTTAGCTAGACTCTGCCTTGAGGAGCTTTCATTCTGTAGGGAGAGACAACATGATCGGTTTATCCAATTAGGAGGTAGTGTGGTACAGAGGACAGAACCCTGGCTCTGCCAGGCCAAGGCCTCAGAGGCAAATCTGCCTCTGTCTCTTCCAACCTGTATGACCTTGGGCAAACCTCTTACCCTTTGTGGGGTCTCAGTTTCCCTGCCTGTAAACCTAGAGGGTCAGACTCATTGGCCCCTGAGCTCCCTTCCAGTCCTAGCTATGAGCTTGTGTTCACCTCTAAATGTATGTAAAATAAAGACAAGGTGATTCTTGCTCACCCCTGGGACAGAAGGATGGATGGGGTCAGACCAATCCTAAACTTATGATCCAAGGAGCCTTTTGCCTGGTGTGGGAATTCCTTGAGATGCTGTAGCAGCAAGCACCCCAAGCATCCTCAGGGTGTCTGCCAACACAGGTTCTTGGATCTGCTTTGTTAAAGGAAAGCAACTCAAAATGGGTTAACAAGCTTACTTTAATCAGTCAAATATGTATCGTTGACCTAGTTCAGGGGAAAAAGGTCAGCACCCCGAACTTCAGAATATACAGACAGAATTATCAAGTAGACAGGTTTCCAAACTGTCCAACCATTACATCCATACCAAATCAACATCTGGGTTTTTCAAAGTGGGGGGGGGAGGAGGGGTGAGGGGGGGGGCTTCCCAGAGTCTCATATGATCCAATCACAGAACACTTCTCAAACAGGACAAAGTAAATAAAGGATCCTTCGGTGGTAACCAACTCAGGGAAGGTGATAGCACTAATCAAGGTCAGAAAAGGTGCCTTGCAGAAGGTGGGACTTGAGAAGCCAGATGAGGAGGAGGGGGTATGGGCTCTGGGATGCTGGCAGGAAGAGGTGAGAGGCTGTAGTCCAGGGTGGCTGGAGGACCATCAGACTGCTAGGGAGGATCTATGTCCCTCACCATTCTGGTGCTCTGCCTCCAAGCCCTGGTCCTGCTGCCCTGGTTATGTTCCTGCCACTCTCGCTGGCAGCCAGGAGGTACAGTGAAGAGAGCTCTGGGACTACAGTCAAGAAGGCTTGAGTTCAGATTCAGCCTCAGATATTTACTAGCTGTATGACCCTGGGCAAGTCACAGCTTCTAGCTGCTTCAGTTTCTGAAACTGTGAAATGAGGATAATAATAGCACCTACATCATAGGGTTGTTGGGAGATACTCTTTGTAAAGCTCTTAACACGGGCCTGACACATAGTAGGTGCTTAATAAAAGCTTATTCCCCACTCCTATTTATACAAGGTTTTATAGTTTACCAAGGCCAGTCCTCATCTTGGCCCTGGGAAGCAGAAAGGGTATTCAAAAATATTTTGAAAATGAAATGGCTACAGAAAGAGAACTTCTAGTGGTCATCGAACCATGCCCTGCTCGAGGCTCTCTCCCAAATTCTGTCTCATTCTGTCCCTCCCAGCGCCAGAGAGTGGATTTTAGAGGGTGGAAAACTGAAAGATTTGGATGATTTTCTCCAAGTGGGGCATAAAGGAAAATCAGATATTTGGTTGGGTGGAAGAGGGTTGGGCAATGATGATGAAGGCTGTAGGTGTTAGCACCAGAAGCCTTAGAGGTCAGTGGGATGCCTCTATGGCAGTCCTGACAGCTATTTAAACAGCCTCCCATTGAAGACATCTGCTGACAAGGAGTTTGCAACCTATTCAGAATACCCACTACATTCTTTGTTGTTGTTGTTGAGTTGTGTCTGACTCTTTGTGACCCTATTTGGTTGGGGGTTTTCTTGGCAAAGAGACAGGAGTGGTTTGCCATGGTTTCCTCCAGCTCATTTTACAGATGAGAAAACTGAAGCAAACAGGGTTCAGTGATTTGGCCAAGGGCACATAGTCAGTAAGTGTCTGAGGCCGGATTGGAACTCAGGAAGATGAGTCTTCCTGACTCCAGGCCCAGTGCTCTGTGCACTATGGTGCCCTCCTAAGTGGCCCTCATTCTTGGAATTGTTAGGAAGTCCTGGTTCACATTCAGCCTCTGTTATTTTCTCAATGTCTGGTCATAGGTAAATCATTGCATTTCTTTAAGTCTCAGTTTCCTCCTCTATAAAATGGGTATCATAACAACTCTGGTAACTCCTTTGTTGGCTCACATGAGATAATTATAAAGTGTTTTTTTTTTTAACATTTGAGCACCAGAGAAATGCCAGTTATTGTTAATTGTTAAAATGATGAACCCAAATTTACTTCCTGGTATCTTTCTCCTCTGGCTCCCTCCCACCCCTTCCACATGGGCCCTGGCCTTACCCTCTGATGTCCCAGTGAACAGATCTACTCCCTCTCCTCCTCATGCCCTTCTAAGGTTGTTTCCAGCCACACAATCCAGTGATGCCAAGAAATGGGCTTACAGGAAACTGAGGAACCCTTGGAAGTCTAGTCAGGGTAGAAATCCATTCAAACAATGAACAAAAATGTGTTTAAAAAAATAAAATTTAATGTATTTCCTCTGTATTTACATCATTTACATTTTCCAATGCTTTCCAGAGAGAGCCATTGCCCAGAATGAAGAATTTTTTTTTTTTTTGCCTTTTGGAGGGCATTTGGGGTTAAGTAATTTACCCAAGGTTACACGGCTAGTATTTTTGTGTGGTTGTTAAGTGTCTCAGGCCATAACCGAACTCGTGTCCTCCCGACTCCAGGGCCAGCGCTTTACTCACTGTGCCACCTAGCCGCCCCTTTTTTAATTATTTTTTTTTTAAAGCAATTGGGGTTAAGTAACTTGCTCAAGGTTACACGGCCAGTTATTTTTGGGTGTGGTGCTGAGTATCTGAGCCCAGATTTTATCCCTAGGTCATCCTGACACTGGGGCCAGTGCTCTTACTCGCTGAGCCACCTGGCCACCCCTGAAGAATTTTTTAAAAAGTGAAAAAACATAACTAGCCAACAGATTGGAAAAGTGTTATAGTATATCCAGGGTCATAGTAGTGCCCCCTTCTGCTCCCCCACCCAAAGAAGCAAGGGAGCCTTCTCCATTTTTTTTTATTCTTTGGGGCCAATTTTGCAGCATTCAGCTTTGTTGTTCTTTTTATTTTCATTGTGTATATTTCTTCCTTGTTCTGCTCATTTCATGATGCATCAGTTCAGGCAAGTCTTCTCATGCTTCTCTGTACCCTCATAGTCACTGTTTCTTACAGAACAATATATCCTGTTGCATTCATATACAATAGCTTGTCTGGCCATCCCCTAGATGATGGGCATCTACTTTGTTTCAATGTTTTCCCTACTGCTACTAAAAGGGTTGCTGTAAATATTTTGCTGGGCATAGGACCTTTCTTTTTGGTTATTTGGTCATTGACCTCCTTTGAGCTAGCAATTTCTTCCCATAATTCCAAATGGCTTCTTTGCTAAACAAATATTTTTAGAGAGATGGGCCAGGACAGCTCAGCTGAGGCCCCAGGCATTTGGGTGTTCTCTAGCTCCCTATAAATTTGGGAGTGCCACAGGTCCCTATTGCCTTCAGAATAAAATGTAAAGCTGTCTTTTGATGACAGTTGATCTGACTTTGTCCAAACATGCCTTTTCGGGCTTACCACCCATTACAACCCTTCATGAACTCTACATCCGAACCAAACCACCCAAATTGGTTTCTCATACATATTTCCCAACTCCATACCTTTGCGAAGTTGCCTGCCCCGCTCCCTTTCTCCCCTCCCCCCTCCTTGATATGCCCTCTTTTTTTCACCTCTGTTGCTTAGAATCCCTGGCTTCCTTCAAAGCTCAGCTTAGGTGCCATCTCTTAGCGGAAGCCTGTCTAGATCAAGCCCAGAGGCTAGGACTCTACCCTGGAAAATTACTTGGTAATTATTTTGTGTGGTTTGTGCATTTTGTACGTTTTTGCCCCCTCCCTCAAAATGTAAGTTCCTTGAGGACAAGGACTCTTGCTTTTGTCTTTTATGTTCGCGTGAACTTTCTCATTGCAGGGAGATACTAGTTAATCACCAAGCATTTATTAAGCACTTACTATCTTCTAGGCACTGTGTTAAGCACTAAGCTATACAAAGGCCAAGATGGAACAGGTCCTGCCTTGGGACATTTTCATAAATCCCTCTCCTCCCTCTCTCTCCTAAGGTCACGTAGGGAGTGACAGCTGGGCTAGGAACTCAGCAGTTGACTGATGTGAAGTCCAGTGTTCTCTCTCCATTCCTAGGCTGGCTCTAAGCCAAGGGGCTGGGCTCTTCACAGAGAGCTAAATCAAGCCCTGTTGAGTGAACTAGACCTTCTCTCTGATCTCCAACAGGAATCCCCAATGTTTTGCATGGCGGAGACCTCCCCTCCCCCCCTCCCCCCCTTCACCATTCTCTTAAAGTTTGTGTGGTCTCCTGTCTGGCTTCCAGCCCTAGTCTGGCCACCCAGTTGTCAGCTGGGTGAAGGATGAACTAATCAGATAATCTCAAAGGTAGAAGAAGGATCCTCAGACACCTCAGACAGCTTGTCCAACACAAACCTACAAAAGAAGCCTCTCTTCAACTTCTCCGTCCCCCAGCTTTTGCTTGGAGATCTCCTGGATGTGGAGGGGCAGCCTGCCCCACTCTGGTACAGCTCTCATCGTTAATCATTAGCAAAGAGTTTCCTACATTAGCGGTGCCCCCAGTGCCCACCCCTTTACTCTCCGCCCTGCTCCCTGGAACCCAAGGAAAGCAGCTGAACCTGAAGGCCTCTTCGGATACTTTAAGACAGCCAATATGTCCTCCTCACCTCTCTGCAATCTTCTCTTCCCCAAGTCCTTCAAGCAGCAATTCAATTGCCCTGCCCTCCCTGCAGAATGGCTGGGGATAGGGGTGGGGAGGGCAGCAGAAAGTCAGGGGGCAGTGCCAGGAGCCAATGACCCTCTAATACGGTGCTGCTGGCTGGATTTCCAAGGTGCCACCTTAAGAAAAGTTGTTTCCCATTCTCAGGAAGTGAGGGGGTTGGCCCCAGGCTGGGAGCCAGTTGGCAGGAGGCTGCCTGGGGGCCCCTGAGGGAGGCAGAGCTAGAGCCCTCTCGGGTGAAGGGGACTGACAGGTGGGTCCGGCGCCCGTCCCTCTGTCCCTCCCTCCCCTGGCGGTTGGCTCCCTCGGCCGGCCATGGCCCGACCCCTGGTGGGGGGAATGCTCGCATGAGGGCTGCCCTCGGCCAGACTTGCCCGGTGCCCAGCCACTGTACCCAGTTGGAGGCGCTGCCACGTGACTCCGCCCCAGACCGGGCAGAGGTGGAGGGTCTGGGCGACCCTGCTGGAACGAGGCCAGAAGAGAGAGCTGCGGGGGTGGAGGAGGGGCTATCCTGGACAGAGGGCGCTTAGGGCAGTCCAGCTTCGGTGGGGGCTGGGGTGGGGGAGGATGGCACTGGGAGGGAAAGGGTTGAGAGAAGGTGAAGGAAGAAGGGTCGGGGAGGGGGGTGGAGTGAAGAGGCCGGCTTCATTTAAAGCTGGGCCGGGAAGGCCACTAGGGTGACGGGAATATCCCTGAAGAGAGTCAGTTAGCCGAGCTCCCAGGCTAACGGTCCCTACCCACTGTCTGCGAGCACGGGGCAGTCCAGCAGAGAGAATGCAGAACATTGGGACCCAGCTCCGGCGGGTAGGGACCCTGTTGGGGTGTGAGGAGTCCGGGGCGGCGGGAGGAACACGACCCAGCCTCTCCGGGCTCAGTTTCCTCCTTTGTCAAATGGGTTAGACTGGGTTACACTACCTTTAGGGTCACTTCCAGCTATAAATCTGGTCCTCGGGAGTTTAGCAAGTCTCTCCCTTGATCTCGGGCCCGATCCTTTTCCCTCGACGGGTGTTGGGGGAGGGGGCAAACGTAGAATCAGTGTTTGACTTAAACTCCGCCCCCCCAAACCCCAAACCTGCAAATCTTTCCCTTCTCTCCCGACCCCCTCCGCCGCTGTTTGCTGGGCTGTCTAGCTGCGGGACGCGGAGGGGGCGGCGGCGGCGGCGGCGGCGGCGGAAGGGGTGGAAGTGTCCCGGTAACTTTGTTTCTTTGCGGCTGGAATTCCGAGGGTGTCTGGGTTCTGCTCCCAGAATTCCCCCGAGTCCGTTCTCGATTTCACCTCGTAGCTCTATGGAGTTCATTCTTGGGATGCTTGGTGCCTGCGTGCGATAGGGATGTAGTCTCAGCAGTGGAGACAACTTCTCTGTCTGGGGGCAGGGAGTGGAGGGGCTTGGGGGACTGACGCGGAGAGCAGATCCCTCTGTTAGGGGCTTCATAAATGCTGGCTGATGGACAGGCCGAAGGAGAGTCAGACTTGGGAGTCAGAGGCCCCGGCTTAGAATACTGCTTCCTACCTGGATGACCTTGAGCAAATAAATCCCTTTCCCATTTTATGCCTTGGTTTCCTCCTTTGTAAAATGAGTTATTGGACTAAATCAAGGGTGGGGAACCTTAGGCCTTGAAGTCATATGTGGCCCTGTACATCCTCAAGTGCGGTCCTTTGACCGAATCCAAACTTCATAGAACAAATCTTCATATTAAGGGGATTTATCTAAAGTCTGGATTCAGTCAATGGGCCAGACTTGAGGACCTAGGGGTCACATGTATAGCCTGGACTAGATGATCTGAAATTCCTTCCATCTCCAAATCTGAGTCTAATAATACTCTGACCTTGAGCAAGCCACTTAGTCTCCCTGGACCTCAGTTTCCTCATCTGTAAAATAGAGTGTTGGACTAGATGACCACTAAGGTCTCTTCCAGCTTCTGATCTTTGATACTATAAACTTGGGACTAACGACTATGGGAAAAACCAAACCAAACCTATGGAGGTGACCTCTTCTGTCTGTCACCGAGGAACCCTGGAGTCAGGAATTTGGAGCCGAGATTAGATACTGGAGGACTGAACCTGACCCTAGGGAACCTGTAAAGAGGCAGGTCTTGTGGCTGCATCTAAGGAAAACTTCCTAAGGAACCTAGCGCTCCCACAGTGGAACCCCAGGAGGTAGGGGAAAATTCAGGCATGATTTTAAGGAAGAACTTCCTAATGATTGGAGCCTTCCTAAAGTGAAACTTACCTCCTGGGGGTGGTGGCTGGGTTCCTTTTCCTCAGACTACTCAGACAGAGGCTGCACATCCACTTCTTGTATTGCCACAGAGGGGATGCTCTTTCTGTATAGCTGCTAGGTTCCCTTCCAACTCAAGCGATTCCATGATTCTGTGAAGGGGGGAGTTTGTGGTTACTGGAAGCGTGCAATCAGAAGATAAATGGTCAGGGATGTTTCTGAACAGGAGTGACCTTTGAGGTCCCTTCAGTAATAATTGAAATATATTATAGAAGACCTTAAGGTTTACAAAGCATTTTCTCTGACATTCAAACACTTACCCAAACTTGGCATGTGCTTTAGCTTTCACTTGTGCCTTCAGGTGCCAATTCCCATGTAGGGATATCTTCTTCTGATACAGGATGACAATTCTTTAGTAATTTCTGGTCTTCTAGAGTCTCCTGAAACATTGGGAGGGATTCAGGAAAAAGGTCAGTGGACTTGCAGTCAGATGTTTTTCCTTTGCCACTTTTCTTTTGAGGATGCCCCAACATTTCGCCTAAATTTGGGAGAGTTTTGCCATTCCTTTGCCCCATAAGGTTCTTCTGGCCCCTTCTCGTCAGGGATGCTAGATTCTTTCCATGCTGAAGAATGTTCACTACTTAATCAGTGTCCAGAACCTTTTCAGTGATGGTCACTACAATCTTTCCCCACCACAGTGGTTGATTTCAGCAGTTGCTGTGGCCAAAAGCAATTCGTCATCTGACACCCAGCCTTTTGGGCTATGCATCTCCACTCAGCTCAGCAGACCCTTGGGAGACAATCTCATTGCCAGGACCACGTTTAACGCCCTTTGAGATGGAAACCTTCAGGTTTCTGGCTAGATGATGCTGTTTTGCTAAACTTTGAGAGTAAGGACTCACTTCCACATCCCAAGAGGTATTGGAGAAAGATCCAAGTGCAGGAATAAGCTGCAATGTGAGGGACAAATCGGGCAAACAAAGACCTCTCTCTAGGTCTATTTCTTTATCTGACAACCAAGGGAGTAAGCTGCAAGGGGGGGGGGCAGACACAAGGCCAGGCTGTTTCATATACTATGCTTGTCTTGTCTCTTAGGATTCTTTTTGGTACCATCTGTGCTCTGACCAAATGGACCAGGCTGTACCCTCTGCTTGTTTACTTACCTTGGTCCTCCATCCCCCTGTGTCTGGAATACCCTTTCTTTTCACCTCTGCTTTCTGAATCCCTGACCTGTTCTTGGAAAGTCCAAATGCCACATCCAGGAAGCCTCCCCTGATGCCCTTTCTCTTCTTTCTCTTTGGTAAAGGCCTTGAAGATCATTTATAATATACTAATCATGTAATTGAAGGTTACCTTCCATCTAGTTTTTTTCTCTTTAAAAAAATTTTTGTTTTAATCAGCTAAGATCCACCTTCTCACCCTCAACCCACCACCCAGTTGAGAACATAAGAAAAATAAGAGCCATTATACCCGTATATAGTCAATCAAAACACGTTTCCACATTGGTCATTTCCAAAGAAAACACTGGGGCAGCTAGGTGGAGCCACGGTGCACAGAGCGCCATGCCTGGAGTCAGGAAGGTTGATCTTCCTGAGTTCAAATCTGGATTCAGATATTTACTGGTTGTGTGACCTTGGGCAAGTCATTTCACCCTGTTTGCCTTAGCTTCCTCATCTACAGAATGAGCTGGAGAAGGAAATGGCAAACCATTCTAGTACCTTTGCTTAAAAAGAAAACACCAGCACACCAGCAGCACCAAAACCCAAACCCAAAAAAGGTCAGAAAGAGTTGAACATGACTGAAAATGGCTGAATAACAACACTGTTTGTCTCATCCTGGATTCTCAGTCCTTTACCTCTGTATCAGAAGGCGGGGAACATGTTTCTTTGTTAGTTCTCTGGAGTCCTAGTTAGTCATTGTGATGATAAAAGTTCATCACAGCTGTAGCCAGTTACATTTACATACCACAACTGGTTCAGCCATTCCTCCAATTTATAGGCACCCTGACAGATTTCCATCCTTTGCCACCTCAGAAAGAGCTATAAATGTATTTGGACTTCTTTAGCATTTGTTTTGCTTAGAATGAATCCCTCCCTCTAATTCCTTCTCCTTCCTCTTCTTTCCCTCCTGTTTCCCTATTGAGTGAAATATATTTCTGCACCCAATTCTGCAAGTGTGTATTTTTCCTTATTTTGACCAACTCCTCTGAGAATGAGGTTCAAGCGTCAGCCACTCCCCATCTCCTCTTTGTATAGATGTCTATCTATTTGTGTATACTGTTTATGTGAATAATTTTCTCTAAACTAACTTTCCCTTCTCCCCCGCCCATTCCCAAGTGTATTCCTCTTCCCCTCTCTTTCCATTTTTTAATAAAGATTATCAGCACATAGAAGAACCGCCTCTAAGTTTGTGTGATTGGATACCCTTAAGGAACCCTAATAGGGTTCAGAGGGAACACATGTATCATCTCCTCATTTTCAAATGCAAGCAGTTTATCCTTGTTTCCTCATTTTATCTTCGTTCATTCATTCTTTTCACTTCTGGGTTTTACTTCAAAGCTTCTCCCAAGCTCTAATCTGTTCATCAGGAATGCTTGGAAGTCCTGTTTCATTAAAGGTCCACCCCGATATTCAATTTTGCTAGGTAAGTTATTCTTGGCTGTAAGTCCATAACCTTTGCCTTATGGAATATCATATTCCAAGTTCTCTGCTCCTTTATAGAGGTGACTACTAAATTGTGTGTGACCTTCACTGTGGCTCCTTGGTATTTGAGTTCTTTCTTGTTGACTGCTTGCAGTATTTTTTCTTTGACCTAGAAGGTCTGGGTTTTGGCTCTGATGATCCTGGAAACTTTCATTTTGGGGATTCTTTCAGGAGGTTTAAAAGTTTCTTTTACTATTTCATGAACTGTGATGCCTAGGCTCTTTTTTGGGGGTTAGTTTTCAGATAGTTCAGTGATTCTTTTTTCTTTTTGCAGGGCAATTTGGGTAAAGTAGCTTGCCTAGGGTCACAGGGCTAGTAAGTGTTAAGTGTCTGAGGTTGGATTTGAACTCAGGTCCTCCTCACTCCAGGGCCAGTGCTCTATTCACTGCGACACCTACCCCCCTCTAGTTCAGTGATTTTTAAATTTCTTTCTCCTTGACCTGTTTTCCGGGTCAGTTGTTTTTACTATGAGATATCTCACATTTCTATTTTTTTTAACTTTTTGACTTTGTTTTAATATTTCTAGTAGCATCATGAATTTGGCTTCTATTTGGTCCATTCTAATTTTCAGGAAGTCTATTGCTTGGACAAGGTTTTATGCCTCTTGTGCCAAGCTGTTAATTCTCTTTCCAGTTCTTTCTTCTATAGTTCTCATTTCTTTTCTAAAAATTTCCTCAAGTGTTCTCATTTTGTTCATTAATTTAAAACTGAAAAAAAAAAACCTCTTGCTTCATGACTTCCAGGAATTCTAGTTGAGTTGGTGCCTAGGCTTTGTTTTTCTCTGAAGCCTGGCTTGCAGATGTTTTGGAGTCCTCCTTCTGTGTTTGTGTCTTGAGCATCCCAGCCACCATGACAGCTCATTATAGCGGGGTTCTTTTTTGTTTGTTCATTCTTCTAGCCTGCTTCCTGACTTTGGACTTGATGTTAGGGCTGGGCTCTGTGGCGCTTCTGGAGGAAAGGTCTGCTTTGAAGTACGCCAGGATCTCAAGGATAGGCTAGAAACCTGTAAGCTTTCCGAGCTCCCCAAATGGTCTGATCCAGCGCAAAGCATGCTTGCTGCCCCACTGGTCTTCGCTCTGCAAGTTCCTGACCCGGATTTAGGCTTGAGCATGAGGATATTGCTGGACTCAGTCCTGTTAACCAGCTGGAAAGCTTTTCGGGTTCCGAGTGGCAGGTTCCCCTTTGGTCTGGGATTCTGGTCCCGGCTATTTCTCTGCAGGCTAGTGGAGATGCTGGAAATAGAGCCCTGCTCTGAGTCTGGAATATGAGCCAACCTGGAACTGCTGCTGGCTTCTGTCCAGAGTCCAGATAATGGAAACTCCTCTGCCCCAGAAGGTCCCCTTCTCACTCCTCCCTGGATCTGTGACCTCCAGAACTGGATAGTGGGTCACCACGATGCCAGTGTATGGAGACCTGGTGTGTTTGGGGACTCCCAGTAGGGATGGCGGACCTTCTCTTGCCCTTGTGCACAATCTCTCCCAGGGAGCTGTCATCCTTGGGTTTGATGGGCTATTCCAATAGTCCCCACTTGGACTCAAATACTTCCAGTCCACAGAGCTGCCAAAATAATCTTCCTAAAGCAGAGAGAGTCAGTGAGGGAAGGTGGTATAGAGACCTAGCCTTGGAGTCAGGCAGACCAGGATTCAAGACCTGTTTTTGACACACAACTTTCTTCATTTCTCTAGCACTTAGCACAGTGGCTGGCATACAGTAAGTGCTTAATAAATGCTTGACTGACACTGTGACCCTAGGCAAATTATCTCACCTCTCAGTGACCCTCAGGCAGTGATAAATTGCAGAGCAGGGTTAGAGGGAATGTCCACAGCAGGAGATCCCCATGCAGTTGAAATCACAGATCTACACCAAAGAAAAGATTCTTATCTCCATTTTACAGATGAGAAAAGTAAGATTTGGAGACAGCTGGTATGGAGAGGAAGTGGAATATAGCAGCAAGTCACAGAACCAGGATGTTTGAGCTGGAAGGAACCAATGGGGATGTTGGTTCCCAGAAATAAGATCTAGGCTCCTTTCCTTCTCCTAGAGAGCCCCTTGGAGGTCCTGTTGAAATGGTACATATTATGAGGCCCCACTCCAGGGCCACCTCTTCCATGAAGCCTTTTCTAATTCCTTCCAAGCTGGAGGCGCTCTCTGAATTTCCCAGCACCCCATCATAATACATTTTTCATATCTTTCTTATGGCCTCTAGCCCCATTCAGATATTTTACTCCTTATATGATCTGTTTCTTCAGTATTTATTAAAGTGATTATTTTGTGTAGGGGCTTGGGCTCAGTGCCAAGGAACCCTCTCTACAGGAAGTTTTCTTTCAACCTCTGCTTGAAGAGCCCACTATCTCCCTGGGGTGCTAGGATGAAGCCAAATGTTGGTCCTGCCCTAAAGGAGTTTATAGTCTAATGGTGGGGGAGGGTGAAAGAAGAGGAGTAGAGAAGACTTCTTCACAAGGTGTGCACAGGTGTAATGTTAAGGGGACATAAGATCTTCCTTGGCCATTAATAGACCTCATGTGGAGTGCATTAAGGGAAGCTTGATTAGGGGAGGCTTGTTTTTCAAGAAGACCCCTTTTCTTGCTTTGTAATTAGGCAGTGGGTCACGAAGATTGTGATGCCCTCTGACCTTGAAGAAGTGTATATATACTCTGAAATTAGCATTTCCCTTTGGGGCTCACTCATTGGAAGAGTTTTTGCGTGATTTGGCCAGATGAGACTCTGGGTAGCTGTTAAGGAGCCCCCCCCCCCCGGCTTTGAAAAACCCAGATTTTGGCACTCTTTTCTCTGGTAACTATGTATGTATTGCCTTGGTCGGACAGTTAGATCTGTTAATCTGTGCTAATTTCTCAGACAGTTAGAAGCCCTGTGTGTTGGTCTTTACTTCTCTGCTTGTATTTTCTCTGAAGTTCTGGGTGCTGACTTTTCCCCTGAACTAGTGAATGTAATTTAAAAGGATTGTTGACTCCTTAATAGCTCTCTTTCCTAGTAAAGCAGATCTAAGAACCTGTGCTAGCAGCCATCCCAGGGATGCCAGTGTGGTTGCCGCTACAGCAGAGCATAAAATTTGAAGTCCAATCCTGGCTATTCTATTTGTCAGGTGAAGTTTGGCAATTTATATTACTGAACCTTAGTTTGCTCATCTGTCAAAAGAGAGAAAATGAGATGGGATTGAATGATTTCAGATATTCTTTCCAGCTCTGCTGTTCTGTGATTCTGTGACTTGATGCTACTTCCCATTTCATCTCTACTTTTTCTCTGAGTCTCACTTTTCTTATCTGAAAGATGGGTTCAAGAACCCTTCCTCTGTTTTTTTTTTTTTAAAGCAATCGGGGTTAAGTAACTTGCTCAAGGTTACATGGCCAGTTATTTCTGAGTGTGGTGCTAAGTATCTGAGCCCGGATTTGATCCCCAGGTCATCCCGACACTGGAGCCAGTCCTCTTACTCGCTGTGCTACCTGGCCACCCCCCTTCCTCTGTTTAAAAATGAATATTTTACTTTTTCCCACTTACATATAAAAATAATTCATTTATTAAAATTTTGAGCTTCAAATTCTTTTCCTTCTCCGAGACAGTCAGCAATTGTATAGAGGTCATACATGTGCAACCATGCAAAACATATTTCCATATTAATCATGTTGTAAAAGAAAACACAGAACAAAAAATTGTGAAAACAATAAAATGAAAAGTAGTATGTATTCGGACTCCCTAAGTTTTTTTCTCTGGAGGTAGATGGCATTTTTCATCATGAGTTCTTTGGAATTGTCTTGGATCATTGTATTGCTGAGAATAGCTTAAGCCATTCACAGTAAATTATCACACAATGTTGCTGTGTACAATATTCTCCTGGTTCTGCTCACTTTACTTTGCATCAGTTCATGTAAGTCTTTCCAGGTTTTTCTGAAGTCAGCTGCTCATCATTTCTTATAGCATAACAGTATTCTATTACAATCATATACCACAATTTCTTTAGTTATTCTTCAATTGATGGACATTGCCTCAGCTTCCAGTTCTTTGCTACTACAAAAAGAGCTGCTATAAATATTTTTGTACAAATAGTCCCTTTCCCCCCTTTCTTTGTTCTCTTTGGGATATAGACCTAGTAATGGGTCAAAGAATATGCACAATTTTACCTCCCTTTTGACATAGTTCTAAATTACTCTCTAGAATGGTTGGATAAGTTCACAACTATACCAATAGTACTTTAGTATCCTAATTTTTCCACATCCCTTACAACATTTATCATTTTTCTTTTTTTGTCATATTAACCAATCTGATAGATATGAGATGCTATCTAACAGTTGTTTTAATTTGCATTTCTCTAATAAATAGTATTTTAGAACATTTCTCCATATGACTTTAGATAGCTTTAATTACTTTGTTGGAAAACTGTCATATCCTTTGACCATTTATCAATTGGGGAATGACTTGTATTCTTATGAATTTGACTCAGTTCTCTATATAGTTGAGAAAGGAAGCCTTTATCAGGGACATTTGCTCTAAACAAATGCCCCAGTTTTTTGTTTTCTTTCTAATCTTGGTTGCATTGTTTTTGTTGGTGAAAAAACTTTTAAATTTAAAATAATCAAAACTATCCATTTTACATCTTGTAATTCTCTCTACTTCTTGTTTGGTCATAAATTCTTTCCTTATCCACATATCTGACAAGTAAACTATTCCACGCTTCTCTAATTTGTCCATGGCATCGCCCTTTATGTCTATATTATGTATCCATTTTGACCTTATCTTGGTGTAAAATGTTGGTGTATACCTAGTTTCTGCCAAACGGCTTTTTAGTTTTCTCAGCAGTTTTTGTCAAGTTAGTTCTTGCCCCAAAAGCTTGAACCTTTGGGTTTATCAAACACTAGGTTACTATGATCATTTACTACTGTGTAGTGTGTCCACAAGTCTCTTTTCTTTTTTTTTTTTTAAGCAATTGGGGTTAAGTAACTTGCTCAAGGTTACATGGCCAGTTATTTCTGGGTGTGGTGCTGAGTGTCTGAGCCCGGGATTCGATCTCCAGGTCATCCAGACACTGGAACCGGTGCTCTTACTCGCTGAGCCACCTGGCCGCCCCCACAAGTCTCTTTTCTTCGCCAGTATTGAATTGTTTTGATGATTACTGCTTTGTAATGCAGTTTGAGATCTGGTGCTGCTAGACGGCCTTCCTTCACATCTTAAAAATTAATTCCCTTGATATTCTTGACCTTTGTTCTTCCAGATGAATTTTGTCTCTATTTTTTTCTAGCTTTATAAAATAATTCTTTGGTACTTTGGTATGGAACTGAATAAATAAACTAACAGGTAGAATTGTCATTTTTATTATATTGGCTTGGCCTACACCATGAGCAATTAATATTTTTTCCTATTTTTTTAGATCTGACTTTATCTGTCTGAAAAGCGATAAACTCTGCCTCTTAAGGGATGGTGAGAACCTCAGATACAACAGCATGCTTTGAAAACCTAAAGGCATGATAGAAATGTCAGTTATTGGTGTTATTACAGAAGGTGAGGCTTGATGAGGGCAAAGGAGAGGAGATAAAGATCTTTGGAGACAGGTACAGAAAGCATCTTATCCAACTGGAAAGGGACTTTGGTCCTCTCCTTTGCCTTCATTATGTCTTGCTTTCTCTAGTAATTAGTGATAAAGGCAACTTATATTTGTCAGGCACTGGGCAGGCGCTCTATCACTTTTTACTGAATGGAGGTTGCCTGGAATGAGGTTTCTTGTAACCCGAAGCTTCTCCTATTGGATTTAAGTCCCAGTTTGGCCTGGGACCCGAGTCCTGTTGCTTCCCTTCTCAGGACAAGTCGGCACGAATTCATTAATCGCCTCCTGAGACACTAAGAAAGTAAAAAGCAGTGGTCTCTGCCCTCTAGGGGCTCACAGTCAGATAAGGGAGACAACACTCAAACCAGGAACAAACCAGATAGAAACAGAATAAATTGGAGGCAATTTTTAGCATTCTCCGAGTTTCCTCCTATGTAAAATGAACAGGTTAGACCAGGTGATCTGTAATCAGTCAATGAACATTTATTAAACACCTTGTAAGTACCAGGCACTATCCTATGTCCTGGGGATCCAAAGGCAGAAGTGTCTGCCTTCAGGGAGCTTACAGTTGGGGGGCATACTTGGGCATGCACAGAAGAAATGTGGGAGGGGACTTTAGCACCTGGGGGGATTCACAAGGGTCTTTTAGCACAGGTAAATTGGTGAACCTTTGAACCCAGGATGCCATAGCCTGCTCAATTTACAGTTGAGATCCAGAGAGTGAAGGGTATGATCTGTAGTGGCAGGGCAGTGGGCACCTTTTCCCTGAGGGTCCAAGGTAGGGCTTTCATTCCAGCCCAACAAAATTGTCAGTTTCCCCTGGTGGGACAGTCCACTCCCATGGAAAGAGCTCTGCACGTGGTGGCAGAAAACTCAGTTCAAATCCCAACTCTGCTGCTGGTGACTGTGCTGGTGGGGCTACCCACCACCCTAGGCTGTGATCAGGAAGAGTGGTCCAGGGAGACAGTCTGGTCCAATTCCCTCATCTACCAAGGAGGAAATGAAAGCCCAGAGTGGGGGAAGGGACCCGCCCAACATGAGCCCACAATGAGTGTCAGGGCTGGGAAGCCAGGCCTCAAGCCAGGCCTTGGTGAGCAACCTTTTATAGGACTGACTGTTCTTTGGAGAGTCAGGCATGACTAGCAAAGCATCTTGTTCCCATAGACTTCAAGAGTAGTGCTTTCCTGGGGCTGCAGCGGGAGGAGGGGGAGAGGAAATACAGATTTGAGCTGTTTTTTCAGAAAAGTTGGGTCACTGGGTATCCCATCCCTGGGACCAAGTTTTTGTTCAGGGGGCAATGTGAGAAGTGCTTCTGGGTAAGCTGTCCTGCACTCTGTGCTTGCCTGGGGGCTGAGACTTGGGTAGGATACAAAACACCATTGTCTGCCCAAGTGAATTCCCCAAGGTCACATGAACAGGATGTGTCAGAGCCGGGATTAGAACCCAGGTGTCCCCTGACTCCAGCCAGGGCTTCATCCACTGTGGCAGGTCGCAACAACATTGTGAAGTGGTTGTGTACTATTAACCTTGTTTGACAGATGAAGAAACTGAGGAAAAGCAATGCATCCAACCGGAGCCTCTCTAACAGGGCTCTCTCTATTAGATCCCACAAGATTGAGAGATAGACAGACAGAGGGACAGACCCAGCAGGAAGGACAGAGAGAAAGAATCAGAGACAGAAAGGTATAGAAAGAGAAGAGAGACAGAGAGAATGAGACAGAGACACAGTGTGTGTGTGTGTGTGTGTGTGTGTTAGGGGGTGGAGCGACCTGGTCAGGATACCCCTGCTCAAATGATTTCTCCTGTCCCCTCCCTCCTGCCCCCATCTCCCTACACTTCAGTGATGAAATCAGAGAAAGGACATGTAACAGACACATCTCATGTCTTAAAGCAAATGCAAAGGATTTTCACTTTGTGGTCCCTTTAAGAGGCATGACCTTCTCTTTCATGGAATTAGAAGAGGGACTTGCTATTGGCTAGCCAAAGATTGTGGACACAGGGGATAGCCTTTAAAAATCCAATGTGGCAGCTTTGGACTTTCCAGGAAGTATCAAGGGTCTGAGTTGCTTGACTCTTAGCAATCTGAAAAAAAGTCTCCTGTGGAAGAACCCAGTTCTTGATAGAGGAATCATTCTTTCCCTTTCTCTTTGAGAGGAGATTCTCTCTCTCTCTCTCTCTCTCTCTCTCTCTTTCTGTCTCTGTCTCTGTCTCTCTCTGTCTCTGTCTCTCTCCGTCTCTCTCTCTCTCTGTCTGTCTGTCTGTCTCTTCCCTTGCTCTCCCTGCCCCCATCAGTCGTGGCATCTTGCAGTATAGTTACTACATATCACACCTAGGGAGAGCACCAAGTCAGCAGTGCCAGCCCTGAGCAGAGTGGCCCCTGGAAACAGAGAGCAGAGTCAGCTATGGATTCAGACAAGAGCTGATCCTTAAAGGTGCAGTACAGCATCTTTCATCTTTAAACAGCTATAACTCCATGGGGGCTAGGGACTCTTTTTTTTTTTTTTGGAGTGGAGGGGGAAGGCTAGGCAATTGGGGTTAAGTGACTTGCTCAAGGTCACACATAAGGGACTCTTTTAAAGGTGACAGTCTCTATCTGGTTACAGATAGAACTGAGTTGGTTACTCTGGAAACAATTAAATGTAAATTTCATTTTTCTCCCACACTCAGCTAAGCTCAGGAAAGGGGCAGGAATGGGGACTTCTACTCAGATAGAAAAGAACAGAAACAAGTGAAGATGTAGCTGATGCAGAAACCGATGAGTAGGGAATAAATGCCTGTAAAGCGTTTGCCACATGTGAGTGATTATAGCAGAGGTTGATTACTCCATCTCAGAGCTGTTTCCTCCTTCTGCTTTGTCATGAAACATGAGGAAGTCAAAGATAATACAATGAGTGAGGTCTTTTGGTTGACTGGGAAGCCAACTAAGGCTGTCCTACCCCCTCAGCTCTGTCAGCTGTAGCAGAATCAATAGACTGGACGAGACCTGCCTCTCTCTGGGCCCCAGTTTCCTTACCCGTAAAAAAGAGGGGATTGATGGCCTTTAAGACCCTTTCCGGTTCTAAATCTATGAACCTCTCTGGGTCTAAGTTTCTACACTACCCCTACCTCACACTGTTGTATAGATTCATTTACACATGGAACGGGGGAATGCTTTATCTAAATGCTCACCAAGCACATGGTAGACGTTGAGAAAACAGTGGTTAAACTGAGTGGAATAAGGCTACATATAAAGGCAGCCTGGGTATTGGATAGTCCTGAGCTTGGTGTCGGGTTCAAATCTCCCCTGGGACACTTAGGGGCTATATGATTCTCGGAGAAGCCATTTAACCTGATAGCCTCAAAGAACTCTTATTTTTTGCCAGGTACTCAGTCAAGAAACACTTCCTAACAATGAGGGGAAGGGGCTGCCTCAAGACTTGGTGGGTCCCCCCTCCCTGGAAGTCTCCTGGAAAAGTCAGGATATCCTTTGTCAGGAATGTTATAGAGGGGATCCTCTGTGAGTTGGGGGTTGGGGCGAGGTCCCGTCCAGCTCAGAGATTCCAACATCCTCTAAACTGAATCAAGATCCAGGGATCATAGATCTGGTACCTCTAAGGACACCTAGCTCCCTCCCCCTCTCATTTTACAGACACTGAGACCCAGAGGGGAAATGGCCACATAGGGCCTCTGATTTCCAAGCTAGGGCTTCCCACTATCTCAAATGCCACAATTACATGTAAGCTGATGAACCCTAAAGACTTCAGATGTCCCTGGCCTAGAGGCTGAGTGCTAGACCTTTACTGGGGGCTGGGGGAAGTCACAGGGGGATTTCTCCTCTTCTCTCCTCCCTTCTTCTTTCCTCCTCCTCCCAACCCAAAGCAAAGTCAGCACTGACCTAACCCCTGGGGTCTCCGGGATAGTTTAGTAATCTGAGCATGGAGCAGTGGGGGACCAGGGAGTGGGATGTTGCCTTTGTGGCCTGGGAACTCTCTGTACTTTTCTGGACTTCAGTTCTGACCTGGCTGGGGGGCCTCCAGCTGGGAACTCGGGGCCCCTTTGTTCCAACCGGAAGCTGGGCTCTTCATTCTGCTTTCTCTGAGGAGCTTTACAGGGCTGTGGGCAGAATGTCAGTTGTGGTTACAACTGGCTCTGTGACTGAATGAATCACCGGGGACCACAGGCCCCATGGGAGAACCCTGCCCCCCTCCCTTCCCCTTCCTAGCACCCCGTACTCAGCACCCTCCACACTCAGAACCTCTAGCTGGTGTTAATCTAGCGCTTTAGAAGTTACACAATTCTTTCCTAGAAATAACCCTGTGAGGTGGATCACCTCCATTTTACAGAAGAGGAAGCAGGCTCAGAGCAGGGAATGACATCCAAAGTTGCAAGGTTTAAGGAGTAGAGTCCAAGTCTGGGGCTGCTAGTGCATTTAGGGGATCATTAGGTGAGAGGGGCAGTGAGTAGGATTCTGGACTTGGAGGCAAGTAGACCTGGGTTCCAATCCTACCTCAGATTCTTACCAGCTGGGGAACTTGGACCAAGTCACTTAACTTGTCTGCCAAGTTGGTTTCCTTAGTTTCCATATCTGTAAAACAATGACCCCTAAGATCCCATCCAGCTCTGAATCTGGGCTCCTATGTCAATCTGGGCTCAAGTTCAAAGGCCTCTAATACTTGCTTGGTGACTTTGGATGAGTCTCTCTCTGTCCTTCAGCTTTCTCTTGGGTAAAGTCAGTCAACAAACACTTCCTATGTGCCAGGCATTGGGCTAAATGCTGGAAATGCAAAGAAAGACCAAAACAATGATGATGCCTGCCCTCAGGGAGCTTATAGTCTAATGCAGGAGATAGTTACAGAGATACAAGGTCACAACCTCAAAGGGAAGGTCCCAGTATCTGGGGATCTTCCAAGGACTTCCTGAGGAAGTGGTATTTCAAGGCCTTGGATATGATGATTTCTAAGGACCCTTCCCACTCTAAATTTTCCTATCCTATAAGATTGCATGGTTCAGGGCCAAACTACCCCTGAATAGATTGGTTTCCCCCATCAATCTTGGGTAAATGCCTCTTGTGAGCGAGGCCCATCCCTGTGGTGGGACACAGAAGGGATCATGATGATAGAAGCCTGGAGGTGGGCTATGGGGGTCCCCAAGAGGATAACGTATAGGGCTAAGGGTGAGAACCCAAGTCCTTCTTCTTCTTCTTCTTTGGAGGACAATTGGGGTTAAGTGACTTGCCCAAGGTCACAGGCTAGTTTTTGTGTTAAGTGTCTGAGGCTGCATTTGAACTCAGATCCTCGACCCCAGGGCCGGTGTTCTATTCACTGCGCCACCTAGCTGCCCTCCAAGTCTCCTTCTTAACACGCCCACATTATAGTAAAGGAGATGGACACGAGCACCAGTGCATCCAGTATAAACCATCTTGTCTCAACGAACATGACAAGGTCCAAAAGGTGTTACAGTAATGATGGCATGTATATGACGCTTCCGGGTTTGCAAAGTGCTTTACAAATATCGTCTCATCTGGTCCTCACAACCACCCTGGGAAGTAAGTGCTATTACTATCCCCATTTTACAGTTGAGGAAACTGAGGAAGAAAGAGGTTAAGTAACACACCACTAGTAGGTGTCTGAGGCTGGATTGGAACATAGGTCTTTCTGACTCCAGGGTGGGCGCTGCACCCACTATAGTGCCACCTAGCAGCCCCAGGGTGCCACTTCTTAAGCAGAGGAGTGACAGGGTCTGGCTTGTGCTTTAATATCATTTTTCCACTCATGTGGAAAGAAACTTGAATTGAGGAGGCCCATTAGGAGGTAACTGCTGTAGACCAGAGGAGAGGTGGAAAGGGTCTGAAGTAGGTTGTTGTGGCATGAATAGAAAGAAGGGGATGAATGAGAGAGATGTTAAGAAAAAAATGGTCAGTCTCAGTTGCTGATTGGATATGGGGACGTAAGAGAGGAGAGAATTGGGAAGGACCCCCAGATGACAAACCTTCATTATTAACAAGAGGGTGGTGCCCTCAGCAGAAACAGGGAAGCTTGGAGGAGAAGTGGGTTTATTGGGAAAGATGATGAATTCCATTTTGGACATGTGGAGTTTGAGATAGGAGAATTTGAGATGGGATATCCCGAGGGAAGTATCTACTAGACAGTTGGAGAAGTGGAAGAGAGAGGCTGGATGGGTGATTTTGGAACCATATTCATAAAGAAGATGGCCAAATCCTTGGAGACTGATAAGGTCACCAAGAAAAGAAGGGTCCAATACTTAGTCCTGGGGCACACCCTACACATGGTGGGGTGAGACAGGGATCATTGTGGGTGATGTCTTGACTCGCCCATGAATTGGATTTAAGTAAACCAGAACTCCCTGTCAACCTCACTCTCTCCTTCAGAGCCACAAAAGTCCAGTGGCAAGATGTGAGTCAAGATGACTGTCTATGGCCTAGGATGCAGTGGATGACCTTGGTTTTTCTAAATTAAAGTCTTTCCCAGGCCTCATTTTGTCTAAGGCAACACCCATTCAGTGACTAAGACTACATATGAATTGAGACAAAAGTTTGCCTAGTTTACCATCACCAAAAAATGTCATGGATCATGAACCTGAGAAGGAGACCAAGATGGAGTGGTTGGATAGGTAGGAGGCGAATCAGGAGACAACAGAGAGAAGAGGGTGTCCTGGAGGAGAAGGTGGTCCAGAGGGATAAGCCTGAGAAAAGGCCGTGTAGCCACAAAGGGGTCACTGGGGACCACAGTGAGTGATGGGAACAGAAGCCAGATTACCAGGTGTTGAAGAATGAGTGGGAGGTGAGAAAGGAAAATAGCTGACACTTTTGTGGGGCTTTAAAATGTACAATATTAGATATATTATCTAATTTGAGCAAGTCCCCTGGGGACCTCTCTGGGCCTCAGTTTGATTTCTGTAAAATGAGAATAACAATCCCTGCCTGGAGAAACTGAGACATAAACCATACCCAAAGCTGTATTTTGTTTTATTTTTGTTTTTTGGTCTTTATTTTTTGAGGGAGGAAGGCAAGGCAACTGGGGTTAAGCGATTTGCTCAAGGTCACACAGCTAATTAAGTGTCAAGTATCTGAGGTTATTTTATTTTTTTGAGATTTCCCAAGAATAAAATTCTGGGGTGGAATCAGTGAGCCTTATTGAGAAGCTGAGCCTTTGGAGTCAGGCCCTCAGAACTTGTTTCCCACTGAACATTAATTAAGCACCTACTATGTGCCAGGAATGGTGACAAGTGCAGGGGATAGAAATAAAGGTAAAGGCAGTTGCTGCTATTGAGGAGATAACAATCTGAGGGGGGAGACAGCCTGCCAATATCTGTACAGAAACAAGACCCATGCGTGAGGCATTGGAAACAATCATCAGGGGAAAGGCATCAGGATGGAGAAGAAGTGGGAAAGCCTGCAGGTGAGAGCTGGAGGAAGCCAGCAGGGGCAGATGAGGGGGGGGAGCATTCCAGGCATGGAGTCTGGGGATGGAGGAGCAGCAAAGAGGCTGGGATCACTGTCCTGGGGAGATGGGGCTGGGGGGAGGGGAGAAGAGAGGGGGGAGGGAGACAGAAGTGGGAGAGAAAGGGGGAAGGAGGGAGGGAGAGAAAGAGAGAGAGAATAAATAGTGAGAGGATGGAGGGATAGGTAGAACGGTGAATGTGTGTGTATATGAATGTGTATATACATATTACATACATACATCCATACATGGGGAGAAAGAGAGAGATGGATAATGGATATATAGAGGGATGGGTGGGTAGATGAATGTGTGTGTGTGTGTGTATGTGAGTGTGTGGTTTAAGAAGACTAGAAAGGGAGGGAGGGAGCAAGGTATGAGGGGGAGCTTTAAATACCAAAGACAGTTTTCAGTTCAGTCCCAGAGATCACAGGGAACCATTGGAATCCGCTGATGTCGTCAGACCTGGGCTCCCTTTTCTCCTTGGGCCAGCCCTTGCTGACTGTCGGTATCCTGGTCCCCAGGTCATTGTCCCTCCCTTTTCAAGGAGCCCAACACTCGCTTTTCCCCTCTTCCTCAAGTCCCAAATTCCTTGAAAAGCATGGCAGTTCAAATCTTGGGCCTGTTATGGACCCTTTGGGTCACCTCTGAATGGAAGTTAGATTAAATCAGGGGTTGGATTAGATGATCTCTGAGCTCCCTACATAAGGAGTCATTGCTTATGTGACCTGCCCTGTGCTGAGTGCTGGGGATACAGAGAAAGGAAAATCCACCCTCCTCACCTCCCCAGCAAGTCACAGTCTGATGCAGGAGCCAACATCCAGTGTTTCATACAGACTTACACGAGTATGTGTTCATTTGTCTAAACGGAATATAAAAACGCTCCAGGGCTTTACCTTACCTTAAGCTTGGTGCCCAGCACAGAGGAGGGATTGAATACATTTTTGTTGGATGATTGCTAGGGAGGGTACACAGCAGGCAGGGTGGTGGTCTTCAGCTGTGCTGTCTGTGACTTGGTGAGAGAGCCTTACCCTTGCCTCACTGGAAATGCCTCCATGGCTTAGATGACCCAGAATGCCCCTTCCACCTTGCCCATTTTTCAGTCATCCAGTTCCGTGTGGCCCTGGCCCATCTGGACACATGCAGGATGACTGGAAGAATTCAGTGAGACCAGACTTGAGAAGAGAAGGGTACTTTCTACCAGGCGGCATCTGAGTTCTCCCTTGGGCATCGGGCCCTGGTTGCCCACAGCTGCCTACTCCTCTCTCCTTGGCCTAGGCTGACCCGGGGTAGTTACTGGGGAACAGTGACCTCCCTCTTCTCTGAATCTTATTGGCCCATAGAACTCTAGGGGACAGAGCGTCCTGCCAGGCTGGTCCCTGGCCAGAGTCCTGAGCCAGAAGCCTCCTGCATCCCCTTCTCTCCCTTCCCCCCAAACTCTAAAGGCCTCTCTACTGCCTGTGGGCACTGGGGCAGCTGAGATGGTGTGATAAGTGATCTACATGGCCACTGGGGTCCCTCCAACTAGACATTTTGTGATTCAGTGGATAATAGCTGGCTTTCAATTTTTTTTGCAAAGAGCTTTGCATACATCATATCATCAGAAGCTCATAATGTCAGTGTTGTCATCCCTCTTTTATAGAGGATGAAACAGGGGGGAGAGGAGAAGTGACCTGTCCAGAGTCACCCAAAGGGTCTGTGTGGTGCATTTGGAGCAGGCTTCTGCCTCCCGGGCCAGCAATCCAGCCAGCGCCTGAGCTGACTGCTTTGGGGTGAGCAGTAGAGCAGAAGGGCCCTCCAAGGCCCTCAGCCCTGGGCCATTCAGGGAGCATTTATTTGTTTTACAATAAAATCTGGAGGCATTGTTTGTTTTTCCATCACTGACATTTTTCACTGTATGTGTATCCCTTCCTCTTTCCCTTCCCAGAGAGTCGTCCCTTAGAATAATAGATTTAGAGGCTTATAAAACATTTTATATTCATTATCTCATTTGATCTCAAAACAAAGACTAAAAAAGAAGGGAAGAAAACAGTTCAACCAAAATAACTGACATACAGAAATAACCCGAGTTGTTTGCTGTGTTCCAGACCCGTAGTCCCCCCACCTCTCCAAAAAAGCAAGAGAAGGGGCCTTGTTTGGGGCCAAAGTTGGGAAAATGGTTAAAGATGAAAGGATCTCTGGCCTGGGTAACATCATCCTCATCCTCATCTAGCCCCCATTTCTCTAGAACTTTCCTCACAACAGCCTTTCCAGGTAGAGTGTGCAAGTGTTATTGGGCCATTTTATAGATTGGGAAACTGAGGCCCATAGCAAGCCAAGAAATGGCTTGTCCACTGTCTGTCACCTGACTAAGAAGTTTTAGAGCTGGCCTCCAAGCAACAATTCTGACTCAGATCTTGGGGCTCTAATTTCAACTCCTAATGCCAGGGCTGTTTGAACCCTCCCCTCCCATCTTCTTGGGAGAGGCCCCTGCCAGCAGGAAGGCAGGCAGGTCTCTCCAGGGGGAGGGGCCAGGCTGTCCCAGGTGACCTGGACACCTGGGTGAGCCTTTGATCTGGGGGGGGCGGAGAGGAGTTGGGCTAGCTGAGGCCCCTCCCAAAGCCAGCTGCAGTTCTGGGTCTGTGACTACTGTGGGCTGGTTCTAGAGCAGGGGCCCAGGCCGGGGTCCCTGCCTTCCCCAGACTGGTGAGCTAAGGAGCGGTGGCACCAGGTGGGTTAGAAGGTGACTTTCTCTTTACACCTGTGCTCAGACCTCCCCCTGTTCTTCCAGGCTGTCAAGGGCGTTTCTGACTGGCCCCGGTTCAGTGGAAAGAGGCCTGGGCTGGGAGCCAGGGCACGTGGGTTAAAGTTTCAGCTTTGCCACTTATGACTGGGGAGACTCTGCACAAATGACCCGAACTCTCAGAGCCTCAGTTTCCTCATCTGGAAAATGGGCTTATCTTGGTCATCTCGAAGGGCCTTTCTTGTCCTGATCCTATAGCCGTATGTGTGTGTGTGTGTGTGTGTGTGTGTGTGTGTGTGTGTGTGTGTGTGTGTTCTTTGTATACCAAGAGCTAGTCAGGACCTCCCAGTCTGCTAATTAATTTTGTTTCACCTTGCCTTGTGCCTCGGGGTTCTTTCCATGTGTGCTGACTTGGTCTCCCTGGCTGGATTGTCCTTAGCTCTGGGTGAGAGGCCATGCTATTAGGTTTAGAATTCTAGGAGGGGGGGGAGGGTGTGTGTGTGTGTGTGTGGGCGGGAGGTCCCAAGCAGAACACGAAGGCCTCAGACCTTCAGATAGCCCCAGCATCCTCTGTTCTCTTTCCCAGCATCAGCCACAGAAGGGACCTTAGAACACAGGACTCTGAAAGGGGTCTTGGGGTGTAATCTGCCAGACCTGGAAAGAACGTGAGCGAATGCATAGAACATGTATGCAGAATGTTAGAGATGGAAGGGCCCCCACACTGATAAGGGCTGTCTTTGGAGTCAGATGTGTATTCAAATCCTGACCTTACTGCCTGGGCAACTCAGCTAGCTGTCACAGTGGAGAGAGTACTGAGAGTGGAGTCTGGAAGGCCTGAGTGCTAATTGTGTGACCTTGGGAGAGTCAGCTGTAAAATGGGGAGCCTAATAGCACCTACCTCTCAGAGTTGTTATGTGAGATAACATTTAAAGTTTCTTTACATAGTACTTGCACATAGTGTGTAATTAGTTACCTCCCTCTCCTCTCTATATGACCTTGACCTCTCTGGGCCTTGGTTTCCTAGATGGCCTCTAAGATCCCAGCCTTGCTCTAAATCTGTGGCCTTAAGATCATGAGTCTAACCTCTTATCTAGAGAGGAGGATGTGTGAGCCCAGACAGAGGAAGGGCCTTCCCTAAGGGGTCACAGAATGGGGCTGGGATCCAGGACCCTGCTTTAGTGATGGCTTTAGACTTCCAGAGTAAGCTTGCCCCGACCAGGCACAGTGGTTTCTTATGGAAAGGAAAGAGGTAGAGCCTGGATTGCAGCCCAGGGACGTTTCTGGGCTAGATAGGATGGATAATGCTCTGATTGGAGGTTTCCCAGGGTGGCAGGTGCTGGGAAGCTGAGGACCTGGCAGGGGAGGCAAGTTGGGGCCCTGAATTAAAGGGTTCCTTGTACCCAGCCCCTGAAGCTCTCCTTTGCCCCTACCTGCCCCTTTGCTTCTGCTGCTGTAGATTCCACCTGGGCGGGAAATCAAAGAGCTGTTCAACTTTCTTTCCTCTGCTAACAGCCTGTGATCTCAGAAGGCTGATGGGTTGCCCTGCTCTGGGGGCTGTGGAAAAGTACTCAGTGGTTGGGAATGCAGAAAGGTGGCATGGGCTTGGCCTTCCCTTTTCTTTCTTTCTTTTCCCTTCTCTCCTTTTTTTCTTCCTTCCTTCCTTCTTTCCCTTCCTCTCCTCTCTTTTTCTTTGTCTCTCGCCTCTTCTCTTTCCTCTTCTCCTTTCCCCTTTTTCCTTATCTGACTCTACTCTCTCCTCTTTTTCTTTCCTTCTTTCTTCTTTCCCTTCCTCTCTCTCCTATCCATCTCTCCTCTCTTTTTCTTTGTCTCTCACCTCTTCTCTTTCCTCCTCTCCTCTCTCTTCCCTCTTTCCTTTTCTGCCTCTACTCTCTCCTCTTTGCCTTCTCTTTCTCTTCTTTCTCTGTCTTCCTCTTCTCTCTTCCCCTCTCTTACTTACGTTTCCTTTCTCTCACTTTCCCCTTCTTTTCTTTCTCTGGTTGTACTTTCCTTCCTTCCTTTTCCCCCCATGTCTGTCTCTCCTCTCCTTTCTTTCCAATCTCTCTTATTCTCTCTCTCCACCTCTGTTCTTTTCCCCCATTTTCCTCTCCTGTGAACCTTCTCATCTTCCTGGCAGGTTCTCCTTCCCACTTTGTGGGTTATTAGCCCCAGAACAGAGCCTGTGATGATGACAAACGATATATTTGACTTTTAAGGTGCTTTTTAAAAAAGGCCCCTCCCCCAACCTCTGCTCCCCTGGCCCAGAAGTGGGTCACTTGCGGGGTGATGGTGAGCGGGCTGCCATCTCGAGGTAATGCATCTGGTTGCCATGGGGACCCAGAGGCAGCATCCGTCAACAGCCTTAAAAATTTGACAGCTGAGTGAGACTGAAGATTTTTAATGAGGCCAGACACTTAGTTCCTTTCAGTCCCCTAATATTCTAAAAATACTCCATCCATCTTGTTAATATTTCCAGGGTCTCCAGGGTGTAAATTAATGTGGATAACTGAGGCACGGCCCTTGGGGGGTTTGACACCTGAGAGGCTTTGTCTGAGAGGGTGGTGCTGCCAGTGGGTGGGCTGTTGCACAACAGGGGGCACCAGCCTTAGTCCTGTGGCACGTGCCTGTCACCAGCCAGCTCTCCTACCCCCCTCCCACTGAGCCAGGCCTGCCTTTCTTGGAGAGGGCGAGGGAAGAGAGGAAGAAAGGAATCAGGGGAGAGGTGGAGAGAAAGGAGAGGGGAGAAGAGGAGGGAAGAGGGAAGGAGAGATAGGGGAGAAAGAGAAAAGGAAAGGGGAGAAGTGAATGAGTGGAAGGGAAAGAAAAGGAGAAAAAAGAGGGTGAGGGCAAAGGAGATCATGATATTTAAGGTTGACCAAGCCCCTTGTTTTATAGGTGAGGAAACTGAGGCCAGACAGGGAAAATGACCTGGTCAGAGTCAGTGGTGAAGAGGAAAAGTGAATGGGGAGAGCTCATTCTAATTCTAAGGGGGACCCTGGAAGCTCAGCCCCACCTAAGGTTCCCTTCCACCCCCAAATCCAAAGCCACCTCTCCTTTTCCCATCCCCTCGTCTCCTCCTTAATTTCCCCATTAGAGAAATGTCCTTAGGCATGGCCAATGAGTTGATTC
>NW_027185852.1:21710012-21731099 GCF_028583685.1 Petaurus breviceps papuanus | reverse complement strand
TTTCGGGATAGGTCTTATTATCGGGGAAACACGGTAATTGATGCTCGATTAACTAGTTATTGGGGTTCTTTTGTGGGAGGAATAGTCATTGGGAAGAAGGTGAAAAGAGGGTGAGAAGAGAAAAGGGAGAGGGGAGAAGAATATAGATGAGAAAGGGGTAGAAAAGGGAGGAAAGAGTGAAGAATTTAGAAGAGGGTCGGTAGAGAACCCCTTATTAAACCCTCTCTGGGCTGATGGGATATGCCAATCAATCAGAAAGCACTTATTAAATGCTAGTCTCAGGGGCTACAGAAATTAAAAGGAATTAATCCCTCCCTCAAGGAATTCACATTCTATTGGGAGAGACAACAAATTCGTATCTAAGTATATAGAGAAAAAATAGTCCACAAGCACTTATTAAACCCTACTGTGCACCAGGCCCCGGGCTAAGTCCTAAGGACACAAAGGAAGAAGACAGCAACAAATCCCAGCCCTCAAGGAGTCTACATTCTAATTTGGGAGGCGAATTCAGATGACCAAGCTGGGAGAGCAAAGAAAACTCCATAACAAGATATGGCTACAGAATTATGTGAATGATAATAAGTAAGACCACTAATTAATATAAGTAATGACAGAATATTAAGTAAGAGAATATATTATACAGAATAATTGGAAGGTGATTTCAGAGGGAGGGTGCTCACTGGGGGCTACCCCTGTGATTTCATTGACATACGAAGCTTCCTGATGAGGACCCTTCCTCTATCCAATGCTGGACGATGCCTTTTCTGCAGATTTCTTTTAAAAAGGTCCCTAGAGCGCATGAGAAGATGTGACTTGCCCAGGGTTTCACAGTCAGCTTCAGCTGGAGGTGGGATCTGAATCTGGGTCTTCCCAACATAAATCTCCCCTGCTCCCATCCCCACCCCAGTCTATGCTTCACTCAGCTATCAAAGCGATCTTCCTAAATTATGGGGCTGACCAGGCCACTTCCTTGCTCATTAACCCCCTGTGGCTCCCTATCACCTCCAGGATTAAATCTAGAACCCTCTTCTTGGAGTTCACTGACTCCTTGCTGCCTCTACCCATTTTCCCATTCTCCTCCTCCTCCTCGTTGTTCCCGGTAGGTCCCTTGTCTTTGCAGCTCTGGGCATTTTCCCCCGACTGTCCCTCCTCATCTCTGCCTCCAGGTTTCCCAGGCTTCCTTCAAGCCCTAATTAAACCCAGCCTCTTCTAATCCTAGTGCCTTCCGCCTCTTGATTATTCTACCCCTCCTTTGTCCAGGGTTATTTGCAGTTAGACAGTGACATCCTTGGGAGCAGGGATTGGATCAGCCCAGTGACTAGCACAAAGTGGATGCCAAATAGATTTTTATTGACTGACTCTGGGACCAACTCTCAACTTACTATGCCAAAATAGACAAAGTTAAGATAACACAGTTTCTTCCCCCCTAGAGAGCAGAGGTAGGGGGTAGGTGGAAGGGTGGGGGAAGAAGGAGGGCTGAGAGTGCCTTCCCTCTCCTTGGCCCTGCCCGCCCCCCCCAACCTGACTCTCTAGAATGGGGATAATCACAGCTGGCACTGACATGAATTACACTTAATATCCATGGTCTCATTGGATCAAATGAAATCTGGTATGTAAAGCACTTTAAGGCTTACAAAGAGGCATCATTACTGATATCATTGTTATTAATACATTGAATCAGTCAGGGCAGGGAGGATTGTGTCCGTGTCTTTTTTTTTAATGTTTTTTATTTTTCAAGCATCAAGTATGTATTTTAAAAATTGATCTATCCCTCCCACCTGCTCCCTTAAGCAAATTAAATTTAACTTAAAGAAAAACCACCCAAGCCAAAGCCCTCCTTAAATAGCTGTGTCCAAATTCCCACACCAGCTATGTCCAAAAATGTGTGTCTCTTTCTGCATCTCAGGTTCATTGCCTCTCTGTCAGGAGGTGAGAGGCAAGTTCCATTTTCATTCTTTTCTGCATGCTTGTAATTTCTCATTTCATTGATCTAAAGTCTTTCAAAGTTGTTTTTCTGTAAAATGTTGTTGTTCAGTCATTTCAGTCGTGTCTGACTCCTTGTGACTTCATTTGAGGGTTTTCTTGGCGAAAATACTGGAGTGGTTTGCCATTTCCTTCTCTGGCTCGTTTTACAGATGAGGAAACTGAGGCAAACAGGGTGAAGTGACTTGCCTAGGGTCACACAGCTAGTGAGTCTCTGAGGCCAGATTTGATTTCCAGAAGAGTATTCCTGCCTCCAGGCCCCACAGTGCTCTATGCACTATGGCTCCACATAGCTGCCCGTTGCTCTGTGGGTTCTGCTCACTTCCCTCTGCATCAGTTCATGGAGGTCTTCCTAGTTTCCTCTGAAATTGTCCATGTCATCATTTCTTATGGAACAATATTATTCCATCACATTCACATACTTTAATTTGTTTTGTTCTTCCCAATAAGAGGATGGTTCCTCAGTTTCCAATTTTTGGCTACTCTGAAAAGAATTGCTATAAATATTTTTGCACATATGGGACCCTTTTCTGTTTCTTTGATCTCTTCAGACTATGTAGTTTATCTCTGTAGTAGTATGAGTAGTGGTAGCAGCAGCAGCATCATCATCATCATCATCAGCAGTAGTGGTAGTAGTAGTGGTTGTTATGGGTTAAAAGTATGTTAAAAGTAGTAGCAGTTTTGTTATGGGTTAAAAGATATGCCCAGTTTGGTAATTTTCTGGTCATTCCAAATTGCTTTCTGGCATTGTTCCCATTTCAAAGGCTATGAAACAGACACAGAGGGATATGATGCTTTGCACAGGGTCGCCCAGCTGGTAATTGTCAGAGCCAAGATCCTATCCCTAGGTAGTTGGGTGGATAAAGCACTGGGCCTGGAGTCAGGAAGGCCTGAGTTCAAACCCAGTCTCAGACACTGACTAGCCGAGTGACCCTGGGCAAGTCCCTTAATCACTGTCTGCTGCAGTTTCCTCAAGTATAAAATGGGCATTAATAATAGCACCTACCTCCCAGGTAGTAGAGCATCGAAAGAGTTAATATTTGTCAAGTATTTAGCAGGATGCCTGGCCCATGGCAGGAATTCTGTAAATGCTAACATTGTCTAACCTCAGATCTGGTGTTCTTCCTAGTCTGCCCTGTAGGTCAGGACTGGTGCTTATGCCTCGTTCAGGGCAAACAGGACTTTGCTCTTGGGTGTGGACGTGGGAAGGGGAATAACTCCCAGGCTTAATTTGAGCTTTGGAGCTCTTTGCTAGGATGCTCTTCCCCCCTAACCCCACTTACCTGCTAATTGTTCTTTCTGCTGATGCCCCCCACCCCCCTAATTTGCCTCAGATACAAGAATTCCCAGGTGGGGCTCTGGGGAAGGCCTCGCTCTCTTTTTTTGCTGGGACTCGATTGTCCCAGAGCCCAACCAATATCTGGCTTTGCCAACAATGGAGAGCCCAGCCCTTTTCTGACATTGACCTTTCTGTCACATTCATTGGTGGCTCATTCCATGAGCACATGTGGTCCAAGATGAATGAAGTCCAAAGTCCCAGGGTGGGGCACATCTGGAAATCAAAATGACTTCCAGAGAGACACAGAGACAGAGAGACAGAGTCAGAGAGAGAGAGAGACAGAAGGAGAGAGGGAGAGAGAGAGAGAGAGAGAGAGAGAGAGAGAGAGAGAGAGAGAGAGATGGAGGGAGGGGGAGAAGGAGAGGGAGAGAGGGAGGGTTGGTGGCTATGGATAAGCCTCCTCTGCAGCCCCTGTGCTCTCGGCCCATTGCTTGGAGGTGCTGGGTGGGGCTTACTCCTTCTCATCCTGCTTTTGAGGAGGATCATTTGTTGGCCTTGTCTTGCCCTTCAGAAGGGGCCTGGAGTGGGACAGAAACCCCTTCTGCACCGAGTGCGGGGCTGTATAGAGTCGCACACAGAGCAGAGAATGGCCTGTTTGGGAAAGAGTGTGGGAGCAGGGAGGGACTTCAGAGACCATTGAGTCTGAGCCCCCCAGAAGTCTAGGTGAGAGTTCCATGCTTGGATTACCCAGCTGGTCAAGCCCCCGCAAGATTTGAACCCAGCTTTTCAGTTTCTGGTTTCTTACAACTTTTATCTCATGGAGTCTCATAACTGTCCCAATGAGTCATCAGTCAACAAACATTTATTTATTAAGCACCTACTGTTTGCCAGGCAATGAGCTAAGCACTAGGAATAAAAAACAAACAAACTGGCCACCAGTCCCTGCCCTCCAGGAGCTTACAGTCATTAGACTGTAAGTTTTATAAAAGCATGATATTGTCTGACTAAGTTAGAGAAAACCTATGGAGGGAAGGCATTAGGATTCAGGAGGATGGAGAGGGGCTTCCTGTAGATTCTGGGACTTTATCTGGAACTTGCAAGAAGCCAGAGGTGAGGAGGGAGAGCACCCCAGGCATGGGGAGAGGCAGTGGAGTTGTGAGACAGGGAGCTGTGTCTGAGGAATAGCACCGAGGCCAGTCTGCTGTTTCGGTATGGAAATACTGTCTTCTGAACACGATGGAAAACTCTGCAGACACTAGTTTTTCCATCTCACCCATGTATGCTCAGCACATATTTATTGGGCATTCACTAGGTGGAGGGCCCTGTGTCAGGGACTGGGGAAGACACAGAGAAGATCTGGCCCCAACCCGGGAGGAGAATAAGACACAAGTGGTCCAAGTGGAAGGGACATTGGCTTTGGCTTTAAATGTCACCTCTCCTGCTCCCTGACCTTGGCCAATTCGCTTAACCTGACTTTCCTCATCTGTAAAATGAGGGAGTTGAACTCCATGGCTCCTGAGGTCCCTTTTCCAGCTCTAGAACCACTGGACTTGTAGCCAGAAGCCTCACCAGCTGTATGATGGTCAGAAAGTCATATAACCTCTCTGAGCCTCAGTTTCCCCATCTGTAAAACTGGGATAATAACACAGCGGGCTGTGAGGGAAGTGCTTTGTAAACATCAGAGTTCTAGAAATGGAAATGGACATGGAGGAGGGCAAAGACTGCTGTCAAATAGCATTAATGACTGGAGTGGGATGCTGCTTGTGCCTGGTTCAGAATCCTGTGGTGAAAGGAGGCCCCTTGCAAGGGGCCTTGAGAAGCATTTCATGTCCAGGATGGAGAAGGCTGCCTTATATAGAAGCCAGCAGGGGCAGGGGCAAAACATTGAAGATAGAGTAGAAGGCCCTGGGATCAGGTTCCAGCTATGACGCTGTCCCACGGGGAGACCTCATGCAAGACCCTCCCCCTCTGTGAGCCTCAGTTTCTCTATCTGTAAAGTATAGGAGGAGGGGAGGGAAACCCTCTAAAGTGCTGGAGAAATGGGTCCTGGGGTTATGAGCCATCCTGCTGCCCTCAGGTAGGACCTTTGCAGGCTGGGAGACTTGGTGCTACCCAGGCAAGGCCAGGAGCCTAGGAGTCTGGGCAGAGGGAGGGACTGGCTGACCCTTTGGCTGCAGTTTCAGTAATGGGGATGGGGGATGCTGAGGCCCCCCAGGGGCCTCTCTGGCTCCTGAGTGTGTGTGGGGGAAGGGTTGTCTGGTTTCTGTTCAGGGCAGTCCCTTCTGCTCAGTCCTTTGTGTCCCAGGAGCCTGGGCCCCTCTGGACAATGAGACCATTGAAGGGGAACAGCTGTGAGTTTCTCTGGCCCAGAGAGGGACCAGTACCTTCTGTGAGTGTTGCAGAGAGTGGGAGGTGGGAAAATGTGTGTGTGACCAGCCATGTATGAGGGGCAATGATAAAGCTTTGGAGCCCCCTCCCAGGGGGTGACAGAGCAGCAGATGGTCTGCTACAACAGCAGAGATGCCTGGAAACGCAGAATACCAGAGCTGGGAGGCACCTTAGAACTGGGAATGTCAGGGCTGGGAGGCCCTTGGAGCAGGGGATGTCAGTGCTGGGAGGGCCTTGGAACAGGGGATGTCAGGGCTGGGAGAGAGAAAGAGACCTTAGAACAGGGAATGGCAGAACAACAGTCTGCCAAGAAAAGAGAGGAAGACTCACTAGAAGGGTCTTCCAGACATTTCCTTGGATGGCAATGAGGTCCTATGCTATGAAGAGAGGAAGGGACAGATTCAAGAGAAGTTAGAGAGATAGGATAACCCACACTGAGGGTCCAGAAAGAGTATCAGGAGTCAGCCAAGGAGCAATCAGACGGCTGGAGGTGAACCAGGAGGGTGTGGGGGCTTTGAGATTATCAGCAAGGTCAAAGCCACTGGCCTGGGGCAGGACCCCTGAGGCAGAGGACAGCAACAGCTGTGGAATGTGGTGATTCGGTGACTTGAGGGGTCAAAGGCAGAGTCAGAGAGCCCATAATAAGGAAAGGAGACCTCAGGCATAGGTCTTACAGCTTACCTGGGTCTAGCAGGAGGAGTGATGGCTAACGTATTGGCTGAGAGAGCCAGGATTCAACAAGGTCTGGGCAGGCTGGAGGATTGGACTGAATCTACCAGATGAAATTCCATGGAGATAAATGTCAAGTCTTACACAGGTTCAAGTAATCAGTTTCCCAAGTAGGCGATGGAAGCGCGATTAGGCAATAGTTTCTCTAAAGAAGGTCAGGGAATTAGATGGCCTTGAGCTCTGTATGAGTCAGCGGTGTGATAGCTAATGAATAGGGTCTTGGGCAACCCTGGGAGAGGCTGAGCTCCCGTCATAAAGAGCGGGTTGGCTTGGGCAGATATCTGACATGCAGCGAGGTCAGATTAGCACTACAGTTCAAGGAAGGATATTGATCAGATGGAGAGTGTTCAGAGGTCAATGCTGATGCCAATGGCGACTCTCTTTGGAGAATCACTTTAGGAATTGGGGATGTTTAGCCTGAAGATTCTTCAAGCATTGGGAAGAGGGATTAGACTTGGTTTGTTTGTCTCCACTCCCTACTTTTTTTAGTTTGATATAGACGTGAAGTTCTCAACCATGACTGGGATCCCTGCCTTGGGAAGGGATGGGCTCTTTCTCTTTGGAGACCCCTCAAATAGAGGCCTGGGCCTCTCATCCACTACATTGTATCAGGGGCCTGGGGTGGCCTAGATGCCCCCCCCAAGGACATTCCAGCTCTAAAATCCTATGAATGGGGAGGAGAGTTAGGGCAGTAGTTGGGTACTCAAGAGAAGATTTGCTTAGGATTTGGGGACTTGTAAAGAGGCTGCTGGTGGGGGAAAGATAGACTAGGATCGATTGAAAAGGATGACAGCCATTTATTATGTAAGAGGTGGCACCTCAGAGGAAGCCAAGGATCTCGACAGGTAGAGGTGAGAGGAGGGAGGTCCTTCAGAAGATCCTAGATCTAGGCCAGAAAGGGTCCTTAGAAGCTTTTCAGTCCAGTGCCTTCCTTTTTTTAATGTTTTTTTTTTGTCTTTTTTGAGGGGGCCAGGCAGGGCAATTGGGGTTAAGTGACTTGACCAAGGTCACACAGCTATTAAGTGTTAAGTGTTTGAGGCTGGATTTGAACTCAGGTCCTCCTGACTCCAGGGCTGGTGCTCTATTCACTGCACCAACTCGCTGCCCCAATGCCTTCCTTTTACAGCTGTAGAAAGTGAGGCCCAGGGAGAAGTGACTTATCCAAAATCACCCCAGGTCGCAAGTATCAGGCACGATCAGGATCCAAACTGGTGCCCTTTCCACAGGCAGTAGGAGAGTGTGATAGAGTGAACAGGCTGAGAAGGACTTGCCTTGGCAGGTATAAGGCTGTGCCTTTTTCTGAGACCAGAGCAAAAGAGGAGACAGTGGGTGGGAAGTGGAGATCCGAGTAGTGGAGGAGGGGGCTTGTCACAAGCCAGTAGGTGCTATGCTGAGATTCAGAAAGACCTGGGTTTGAATCTTGCCTCGGATGACCCTTTCACCCTGGGTGATCCTACCTGGGAAATGGAAGGCTTGGCCTTGATGGCCTTTGAAGTCCTCCCGCTCTAATTCTGCAATCCTATAATACCATTTTTACTTCATTTTACAGATAAGGAAACTGAGGCCCAAAGGAAAAGTGAAATATCCAGGGCATCACCGCTAGTAAGGAGAAGCACAGGGTGATGGGGGCAGACCATGTGGCATTGCTTCAGCATGTGACCTCTGGAGGGGGGGCATGCCTTGTTCCCTAAGGTAACCTCCCTTTCCCACCTCCACTGAGGCCAGGCCACGATTCTCAGTGGCAGAAGCCTCAGAGCCTGGGACCATTCTTTCCACTTGGCATTGCCACCAAATGCCCTGATGTGATCTCCGGGCATCTTCTCGCCCAAACCAGCCCCCGTGACCGGCCTTGCTGGGGGTGGGGGTGGGTAGTGGCCTGTCTCCCCCAGCTCCATTGGCCCTTGGCTGGGGTCCTGCCTCCAGGCTCAGCCAATGCCTCCTCTGGCCTCCCACTGTCCCCCAGCTGGTTCTCCCAGAAGAAGGGAGGGCAACCTCCGTCATCCCAGCTGGGGACCAGCTGCCTCTCCTTGGCTGGGCCAGGAGTTTCCCATATAAGGAGTGGGGAGCCAGGCCACGCTCTCACCCCCGCTTCAGCGATGCTCCCCTTCCCCTTACCGCTGTGGTGTGACTGCTCCCTCTGAGTGAGCTGGGGGGAGCTAAAAATAGGTGCCAGCCCCTGGCAGTAGAGCGTCAGCCCTACTCAGAGGCAGTGAAAAGGCTAGGACCAGCAGCATGGCCTAATGGGCTGGGGGGTGGGGCAAGGATGCAAGCCCAGGGCAGGGACTCCAGACACCTAGAATGCAGGCTCTCACACATCCCCCTTGCTGGGTCTCAGTTTCCTCATCTGTCAAATGGTGATCAATCTGATTTAGCAGGACTAATACAGGAAAAACACTTTATAAACCTTGTTCATAGGGAGTAAGTGGGGCTGGGACCATCGACCAAGGGCTAAAAAGGGCCTTACAGGTCTTTGAGTCTGGTCCTCTCATTTTGCAGGGGAGGAAACTGAGGCTCAGTCAGACTAAAGGGACTTGTTTAAGGTCATACAGGTAGTAAGCAGCAGAGATGATGGTGCTGGGTGGCAGGAAGTTGTTTTCAAGGATCTGAAGAACTGTGACTTGGAGGAGGGATTGGATTTGTTCTGCTGGGCCCTGGAGGGCAGAGCAGAATGGGGGAAGGGGGAAGACAGAGAGACAGACAGATAGATAGGCAAGGCAGAGATGGAGAAACAGAGAGAGAGAGGAGAGGCAGAGAGGAAGAGAGACAGGAAGACATAGAGACAGGGAAAGAGAAGAAAGAGAAAGAGAGAGAGACAAGAGAGATAGAGATAAAAAAACAGACAGAGACACAGAGAGGAGATACAGACTGAAGAGATATTGACAGAGAGAGATGAGGACAAGAAGAGGGACAAGGGAGGGGAAGAGACAAAGACAGACAGAGACAGAAGAGTGAAACAGAGAGGAGAGAGATAAAGGAGAGACAGAAAGAATGACAAAGAGACAGAGGGGGGAGAGATAGAGGAGACAGAGAGACAGAAGAGAGAAAGACAGATGGAAAGACAGAAACATAGAAATGGGGGGAGAAAGGGAGGGGGAGAGGAAGGAGAGAGAGAGAGAGAGGGAGAGAGAGAGGGAGTTTTCCCTCACTATAAGGAAGTTTCCTAATCATGCTGTGGTGTGGAATGGGCTTCAAGGGGAGATGGTGACCTTCCCATAACTGGTCTTCATGGTGTGGAGGGGATTCTGTCCATGTATGGGCTGGACTCTATGATCTCTGAGATTCTGTCCATCTTGGAGATTCTGGGATAGACCTATGGCCAGCGTTGGATGTCTGCTTTTTATACACATTAACACTGTCCCCACAGACAGACATAGCCTTGTAGATGTACACCCTAACTGATCTCCCCCCACACCCCACTCTCACCCTAGCCAGGAGCTGCTAAATATCTTATATTCTTTGCATCAGTATTTTTTTCTTGGTAGAAGATTTTTCCCTTTGCCAAGGGTGTGTGTGTGTGTGTGTGTGTGTGTGCGTGCGCGCGTGTGTGTTTCCAATTTTAACACTGGCTCTCTTGCAGGATGCTATGTCTCTCTCTCGTTCGCTAACCCGAGGCGCGTGACAGCCCGGGAAGGCCTGGCACTTGTCACCATGGTAACAGGATGGTGGTGGGCTAGCTCACTCATTTGGAATGTGGGCCCCAGGAAAGCTGGCTCTGGGGGTAGTGGAGGGGGAGCTGTCTCCACTGAGTGGTCCCTTGCAAAGGTGGGAGAGAGTGAGGAAGGGCTTGAAGATCAGAGCAGTGAGGTGAGGTCTGGAGATGGGCATTGGGAAGCTAGAGAAGCTTGGCATAAGGGCCCCTGGGTCTGGTTCCTCTTTACCACTAACCCACTGGGTGACCTTGGGGAAGCCCCTTACCTTCTTGGCCCCAGTGTTCTATCTTGTAAAGGAAAGGATGGGACTGGACAACCCCCTAGCTGGCTCTGGCTTTGCTTCCAGGGATCTGCCAGGTCACAAGTGGGAGAAAGCCCTGGGAATCTGTGCAGGGTGTGCTTGTCACACCTGGGGGGTGGGGGTGCAAAGCTACGCAGGGGAGAGGGTCAGGACTGTGCCAGATGGGACTTGGGGAAAGGACAGGCCTCAGATCCAGAGACTTTGAAAAGATAGGATTTAACAAAAAACAAATGTAAAGGCTTATGTGGGAATTCAAAACAATGAGCTCCATGAGTGTTGGATAGGGGATGTGTGGTTAAAAAACCATATCTATGAAAAAGACCCTAGGCCAGTGATCAGTGCCAAGGTGGGCTTTTTATTCTCTCCTTCCCAGTCAATGGAAATCAGAGACCAGAACCTTAGAACAGAGAACATCAGAGCTGGGAGGGGTCTATGATCAGGGGATGTCAGAGCTGGGAGGGGCCTTAGAACAGAGGATGTCAGAGCTGGGAAGGAGCTTAGAACAGGGGATGTCAGAGCTGGGAAGGAGCTTAGAGCAGGGGATGTCAGAGCTGGGAGGGGCCTTAGAACAGGGGATGTCAGGGCTGGGAGGAGCCTGAGAACAGGGGATGTCAGAGCTGGGAGGGACCCCTTAGCACACTTAGTCCAGTTTTCTCATTTAACTATTAAGGAAAATGGGTTCTGGAGAACAGTGATGTGGTTAAGTGACTTGCCCAAGGACTCATGGCTAGTGTCTGAGCCTGGATCTGAAATGGAGTCTTCTTAATACCAGGCCCATTGGTCTAACCATTGTTCTGTCCAGCCTGCCTGGCACAAAAAGCACACATTAAAAATACTTCTTGGGTGGGACTATGGGCCCTCTTGGGCAGTCTGGGGAAACCTATGGAGCCCTTCTCAGAATAAAAAATTCATCAATAGAAGGCAATGCTAAATTTCATTTAGTGAAAATAGAGATATAATTTTTTCCCATCCAAGTTTGTGGTCCCCAAGTCAGCACCTCCTGCCCTTTAGAGTGTAAGCTCCTTGAGAACAGGGCTGTTTGCATTTAGATTTTTAGTGTGCTAGGCAGTGCTGGGAGCCTTGTCCCACCTCAGGCCCTTTCCAAGGGATTTGTATCTCTCTCCCCCATCAGAGTGGAAGGTCCTTGAGGGCAGGCAGTGACTTTTCTGTCAGTAAGCACTGAAAATAAGTAATTGAATTGTCATTGAGCATGTGGGATTGGCACAGATAATGGAGAGTTGACACTTGGCCATTAGAAGCCCAGGCATGTCCAGGGTGGGCTGCCAGCTACCATGGCCCTCAATCTCAGAGATGGGGTGACTTCTATAGAACCGAACAGACATGGGACAGGTTAGTGGGGTGCTGGTGGGGGGCACACAGGCCTGCATCTGAGTTACAGGGTCTGGGGTCTGGGGTGGGTGGGCCCTGGGTGTGAGTTCCAGGTGGAGCTGTGCCAGGAAGGCATGAGGCAGTCTGAGATCAGAGGAGCAGCTGGGGCATGGGTGAGGCCACACTGCCCCCTCCCTCCTGGGGCATGGGTGTGGGGCCCAATCCAGGCCTAAGCCGAAAGGAGCTGAGGCAAAGTGGATGGATGAGAAGGAGCACTGGTTGGTGATTAATGGGGATCTTCTCTCTCTCTTTCATCCTCTGCCTCTCTCTGTTTCTCCACCACGCTCCCTCCTCTCTTTGTCTTTTATGGTCTTTCTTCTCTTCCCTTCTTTCTCCTCTCCGTTCTTCTCTTTTTCTGCTCTCTCCTTCTTCACTCTCTCGCCTTCTTCCTCTTCCCCTCCCTGCTTTGCTCTCTGGGGCTATATTTCTGTCTGCCCTAGGGCCTCACCTCCATATTCTCAGGCCGGGCATCCCGGAAGCAGGCTGGCCGAGCCCAGGACGCAGTTGGCACCATGGAGACCTATCGGAACTCAACTGAGGTACAGATGAGTCAGCTTGTGCTGCTCTGCCACACAAACCACCGAGGGGAGCTGAGTGTGGGTCAGCTGCTGAAGTGGATCGACATAACGGCCTGTCTCTCAGGTAAATCTCAAACTCCTCTGCTGGGCATTTGGGGCCTCACACCACTGTGAAGTAGGCTGTCTCAGCAGCCTCATCGCATACTGCTTTCCCCTAGGTACTCTGTATCCAAAGGGGACTTTGTGCCTTCTCCGGTAGGCTTACTTTCCCACCTCTCTACCTTTGCTTGTGCTGTTCCAGATACCTGGTGTGCCATCCAATAGTAACAATGTTGGCAATGACTCAGGATTCTAGGCCACCTTAAAGTTTAGGCTGCATTTTTCTCATAACAGCTCTATGAGGAAAGTATTGTAGACTCTCAGAGCTGAAGGGGCTCTCAGACATCATCTTGTCTCTCATACCTGAACAGAAATGGACAGCTGCCCTAGGAAGGGGTCATCTGGTTTCTAACTGAAGACCTTCCAGGAGGGAGAGCTCCCTTCCCTGCTCCAGAGGCAGCCCACATCAGTCTTGGATGGCTCATTGTTAGGGAGTTCACTCTGTTACCTGGGTGCCTTCCCTGTCTCCTTGTTCTGCCCTCTGGGGCCATGCACAAAGTCTGATCACTGCTCCCTGGACAGTGCTTCAAATACTCAAAGAAGGCTGTCATGCTCCCTCCCTACCCCTGCCTCCCCTTCTCTAGTCTCAACACCCTCATGTCCTTCCCCTGGTCCTCTTAGGACCACACGGAAGAGCCTCACCTTCCCGGCTGTCTTTAGCTTGTCCACATCCTTCCTCAACATGGTGCCCAAAAGCCAGCACGGCCTGACTAAGGTAGACAATCTGCCATACTGTTAACTATTACTGCTTAGCGTTTCCATAGCACCTTAAGGAGGGCAGAGTTCTTTGTAAATATTATCTCATTTCATCCTTGTAACAGCCCTGGAGGCGGGTGGTGTTTTTATTATTCTCATTTTACAGATGAGGAAATAGGCAGATGGAGGATAAGTGACTTGTCCAGAGTCACACAGCTAGGAGGTATCCAAGGCTGGATTTGAACTCAAGCCTGGCACCACCATGACATTTCACTGCCTGATAGTAGTCAGGTAGTGTGTGTGTCTTTTTCCCCATTTTACAGGTGAAAGGTAGAGCATAATAAAAGGAGCCCTGGTTTGGAGTTGGAATATCTGGGTTCGAATCTTACCTCTGACATTTTCTGTTTTCATCCTTCCCCTTTTCCCGGCCTTGATTTCCTCCCCTATCAAAGGAGAAGAAGGGATTAACTGAACTCTCAACTTTTTTCTAACTCCAAGTCTCATGTCCTGAATCTTGGCCAAGGTCACCTGAGCCTGGGAATTGCTCTCTCCCACATTCTGGTCCCCAAGGTTCCAGAAGCAGAAGGGGCCCCCAAAATCACCTAGTCTACCCCCTCATTTTACAGATGGGGAAACAGACCCAGAAGGGTTCAGTGATCATACAAACATTAAGCAGAAGAGCTGAGATTTGAATCCAACTCATATGTTCTTTCAGGGACAGTGTATATATTATTTCCATCACTCCAAATTCATTCATTTATTCTCTAGGCATTGTTCTGGGCAATAATCATAAGGTGGTGGGACCTCAGAGGTCCTGTATTGCAGCTCCCTAATTTTAGAGGAGGAAACTGAGGTGCAAAGGGATTTATTTTTCATTTTTATTTTTTTCAAGACGATTGCGGTTAAGTGATTTGGGTAAGTGTCAAGTGTCTGAGGCTGGATTTGAACTCAGGTCCTCTTGACTACAGGGCTGGTGCTCTAGCTGCATCACCTAACTGCTCCAGGGATTTATAAATATAAGTAGGACACGGTTCCTATCTTCATGGTGCTTACAACCAACTGAGTAGCCAAAGACCCATGTCAATTCCTTTCACTCATATATGTTATTTACATAAGTCAGAGTGATTAAACATTTATTAAACACCTACTGTTTGTCAGGATACAAAGCAAGCCAGTCAGTTCCTGCCCTCAGGGAGCTCCAGTCTAATGGAGGAGACAATGTTAACAAGGTAAAAAGCAGAGGGCTGGTGGAGGTGGGTACCCAGCACAGGGCGTGAGGAAATCCTGCCACCCCGGTGAGAAATGATGTGAGGAGGTGGGAGTTACAGAGTTGATTTCATTTTGCAGAATAATGGTTCTGGAGATCGTAAGGTCCAGGAAAGCATCCAGGTGGGAAATGATAATTCTCCCAGTGCCCTCATTGGATGGTGGGGATCTGGGAGGAGCCTCCTCCTCCCCCCAACCAGAGGGAGTAGGGATGACCCTAGACAAGTCACATGCCTTGTCTAAGCCTCAGTTATTTCTCTACAAAATGATGAAGCTAAATGCCATCGAAGGCCCCTCCAGGCTCTCAGTTCTTTCATTTTTTCCTTCCTTGGTTCCTTCCCAGTGCCTCATTTGGAGCAACAGAAACGGTGCTAGGTTTAGGGTAAGGTCACCTGAATCTATTTGAATTGCAGCCTTGCTACTTGTGACCTGTGTGACTTTCAGTCTGAGCCTCAGTTTCTCCATCTGTAAAATGAGCATCATAATACTTGAGCTAGCCCAGCTCCTAGAGGTGTCATGATGACTAAAGGGCTACCAAGACAGACATTTGATTCTGAACAAGCCTCTTCATCCTGGCTTTGTCTCATAAGCCAGGCATCACCCATTCCCTGGTTCTGGCTTCCCTGGCAGCATGGAGTTGTCGGAAGTCAGAGGAGCTGGGGAGGATCCTGGTTTTCCTCCTTACTAACTGGCCAAGTCACTTTGTCCCCTGGGGCCTCAGTTTCCTCATGTGTAAAATGAAGGAATTGGACTAGATGAACCCCGATGTCCCTTCCAGTCCTAAATCTGTGGTCCTTTGGACGTGGCTGTTGGGGTTTGAAAACTTGGCTCCCAAATCCAACCACTCGGGACTTTTTAAAGAGAACAAGATTTCCCTGGGGGCCCTTGTAAGAGCAGCCAACCAAATGGTGGTTTATGGAGCAAGAATTGGGGGTGGGGTGGGGAGAGGGCGGTGCCTCCTGGAGGTCCTTTCTGTTCCAAGAAGGTGTGTCTGCCCTTAGCCTGGTTTAAAGAAAGCCCCAAATCCTCCATTCCTCTCCCATCCCACCCCCACCTCATCAGTGCTAGGGAATGGAGAACAAAGCCAGCGGTGAGCAATGATCAGCTGGGATGGAGCCAATTCAGTGCAGTAAGCATTGTGTCGGTGCCTACTGTGTGCTAGGCTTGGGGCTGATTCTGAGGGCCAAGGATATTTGGTGAAGAAGGAGCAAGGGCAGCCCACCTGGGGAAAGAGGGCTTCAGGTCCAGTGAGATCTGCAGGTTTACAAGTCATCCATCATCCCCTGGGTTTGGTCCAGCAGATGGGGCTGGAGGGAAGTACCTGGGAGTGAGAGTTGGGGTCCTTTTCCCAAGCTGGTCCCAGCCTGAGTCTTGCCTGCCTGCCTGAGCCTCCAGATCAGGTCAGGGAGTGGTAGAAGGTAAAGTCCTCTGCTGGGGACACTCAATCACCTACTTGAGCAAGTGACTTTTTCTAGGGGGGGGGGTAGCCCCCAGACCTGGGATGGGGAGAAGATCATAGAATGTGAGCCAGAGTGACTTCAGAGCCTTGGACGTAGAGCATGGCAGCATGCTGAATGTCAGAGCAGGAAAGGACCAGCTTAGAGCACAGGATGTAGGGATAGGAATAGAATTGGAGAAGATAGAACCTAGAATGTGAGAACCTAGAACGTGAGAACATAGAACTCACAGTATTGGAGCAGGGGAAAATCTCTGAGTATAGAATTAGAACACTGAACATAAAACACAAAACATACAATGCTTTAAAAATAGATTTTTATTGGTATTCTGTTTTTGCCATTGCCTAGATTTCTCCCAGTATCCCTCCCCCTCTCCTCTCTTGTCTTATTTTTAACTTATCTTTTATTTTATTTTTAAAAGAGAAAAAGGAGAAGAGGAAGAAGAGAGACATACAATGTTCCAGCAGGAAAAGATAGCAGACCACAGACAGTTAGAACCTAGAACACAAATGGTTAGAACTGGAATAGACTTTGAACATGTGTTGTTAGTACTTAGAATGTCGGAGTAGGATGGGGTCTTGGAAAATAAAACATTGTTCACAGAGCATAGAGCCTAGAATAGAACATTAAACGTTATATTGAAAATATAGAGCATTGAACATAGAACCTAGAGTGTTAAAGCAGGAAGAGATCTCAGATGGTGGAATGTTAGAACTTAGAACATAAAAGGCTAGAACTAGCAGAGACCTCTGTATAAGTGCTATTAGAATCTAGAATGTTAGAACATGAAAATATCTCAGAAGATGCAATGTTAGAGACTAGAGCACAAATGGTTAGAACTGGTAAGGACCTCAGTAATGTGCTGTTAGAATCTAGAACATTAAAATAGGAGGAGATTTCAGAAGGTGCAATGTTAGAACTTAGAACATAAATGGTAAGAACTATCAGAGACCTCTGTACAGACTGTTAGAATCTAGAATACTAGAGCAGGAAAACATCTCAGAAGGTGGAATGCTAGAGACTAGAACACAAGTGGTTAGACCTGGTAGAGACCTCTGTACAGGTGCTGTTAGAATCTAGAACATTAAAACAGGAATTGATCTCAGAAGGTGGACTAAGACCTAGAACATCAGATCAGGAAGGTGTCCAAGAACATGGAATGTCAGAACCTAAATGATTAGCACAGGGAAGGGCCAAAGCTCATCAATGAGCACTGTATGGTGGTGTTGTTCTGTCATTCAGTCATGTCTGACTCTTCAGCACCTCAGGGACTACATCCATGGGGTTTTCTTGGCAAAGATGCTGGAGTGGTTTGCAATTTTCTTCTTCAGTGTGTCCCCATTTTACAGATGAGGAATTGAGGCAAATAGGCTCTAAGTGACTTGTCCAGGGTCATACAGCTAGCTAGTGCCTGAAGCTGAATTTGAATTTGTGTCTTCCTGACTCCAGGCTCAGCACTCTGTGCACCGTGGAGTCCCCTGGCTGCCAGAAACATATTTGTAAATGCTTAGGATAAAATACAGAGGAATACTAAGGAAACTAATTTTCCTAGAAGACGGTTGCCTCAATATTTTGAAAAGGCCCAGGTAAGGAACCCCTGCGCTAAGAGGGCCTGGGCTAAGCTTCAGTCCCGGCTGTGCCATTCCTGATTGGTGCAGCTTTAGACCAAGGAGGAAGGCCCTGGTGGCCAGCCCAGTCAGTGTGGTACATTGGACAGCGCTCAGGCCTGCCCCCAGAAGTAAGCTCTTTGCAAGTAGGCACTGTTTCACTCTTTGTTCCAATATCCCTAGAGCTGGGTGCAGAGCATATACTAAATCAGTTCTTGTTGATTGATTGATACGGTGGAAAGAATATTGTATATGGAGTTTAGACAGCCTGGGTCCACTTGCTACCTGTGTAGCAAGTCACTTCTCCTTTCCTGGGCCTCAGTTTCTAAATCTGTAAAATGGGAAGGGTGGACTAGATGAGTTTTAGGGGCTCCTCCGGCTCTAAATGTCTCATCTTGGGAATTCGACAGCTGTGTGACCTTGGGCAAGGTGCCTGCTCTTTCTGGGCCTCATCTCCTCAGCCCTTGATGTGCCTGGGTGCCTGTTCCTGGCAGGGGCCCAGAGTGGGGATGGTTGGGACAAGCTCTGCCAAGCAGCTCTCTCTTCCCTTCCTTCTCTCCCACCCACAAGCCCAGGGCCTTGAGCCAGGGGAGCTGCCTCATAGGTGGGGGGGTGGGAGAAATGGGGGAGGGAAGGAGTATAGACCTCCAGGGTGGAGTCACTGAGCCTGCCTTCCCTGACACACTGCAGGGAGCCAATGTATTAAATTCATTTTTTTAATTTATAAAGTTTCCCTAGTGGTTTCTTTTAGGGGAAAGATAATCAATGCAGCTTAGGGTGCACACACAATAGCATTAAGGAGCTAATTAAATTTTGCAATTAGATGTTGCTACCCTGGTTTTTTAAGTCTTGGTTGGCTCAAAAAATATAGTGGGTTGGTTTTTTTGTTTGTTTGTTTTGTTTTTAAAGGCAAACACCTCAATCTGGTCCCAGTGGCCATCCTGGGGAAGAGGGACTGGCTTGGTCTCAGAGAAGGACCAGGAGCCAGGGGGTGGGGTGAGGGGCAAATTTTAGGCTGGATTTCAGGATAAATTTCCTCATCATTAGGGTTATCCTAAGTGGAATGAGCTATCTTGGGAGGGGGTGAGTTCTCCCTCCTCCAAAGTCTTCAAGCAGAGAGACTGAGGGGCAGCAGGGACTGAGGGCATGCCACATGGGCAGGGCAACATTGACAAGTTAGTGAGTATCCAGAGGAGAGTGACCAGGATGACAGGGGCACTGAAGATCATGAAGCCTGGGAGGGGGGGAGAGAGAGAGAACCAACCAGAGATGCCTGGATGGCCTAGACTGGAGCCAGGACCACTGGGCAGAAGCAGTTTTAGACTCCATACACTAAGAGCTGTCCAGCTTAGGATGGCCTGCCTGAGGAGTCATGAGGTCTTCACCCTAAGGCTGGGTGACCAGCTCCGTGACATATGGTCATGAGGTATGGGGATTCTTGTTCAGGTAAGGGGTGGACCCAGCGATCTCAGAGGTCCTGTCCAGCTCTAGACACCTTTGATTCTGGGGGGGCATTGGGTGACTTGGGGGCATGTGCCCCTTTCTCTCTCCTTGTGTGTAGCTGAGAAACACGCAGGCTGCCCGTGTGTCACGGCCTCCATAGATGACATCTATTTTGAGCACACCATTAGGTGAGTGACCACCTCGTCTACTATCAGTTCTCCCCTTTGGGGCTGAGCCCCCTCCCCTATCTCGACCTAACACTGCTCCCTTGGTGACCCCAGCCCTTTCCCAACCACCAAATCATGTCATATGAGGCTTGGTTGGAGTTGGGGGGCATTTAGACCTAGAGAAGAGAAGGCTTGGGGTGAATACAATATGAGCATGACCTTTAAATGTCTGAAGGCCACCAGGGAGAAGGAGTCTCACCTCAGAGGGCAGAGCTCAGATAAGCGGCATTTTGGGGAGGCAGTGAGTATGGGGGAAAGAAACCTGAATCTGAAGCCAGAGGACCTGGGCTCCAATTCCACTGTGATGCCTACTACCCGTTTCTTCTGTGTCCTGACCTCAGTTTCCTCATCTGCAAAGTGAGGAGGTTGAATAAAATGGCCTCTGGGGTCCCTTCCAGCTACGGAGAGCTTTTCAGACAAGGAAGGTTGCACAAGAGGATGGGTCACTTGTGCTGTGGTGGTAGGCTTCCTTCATCACTGGGGGAGACTGGATGGCCACTGAGGTCAGACTGGACTCCCTCTGGGGCCCTCCTGGTGCTCAGATTCTGTGTTCTTTGACTCCCTGAGCTGGCCGGATTGACTAAGAAAGGGGTGGGGGCTTCTTGAGGAACATAACTCAATCGCTAGAGATTTAAAGTGTCCGATATGACTTCTTTTCTCACCATGCCCCTGTGAGTGAGTGAGCACAAAGACTTTTACCCCCTGGGCCAGAGGAGGAAACTGAGGCAGAGGGTAGAAGTGACCTATGCACGGTCACACAAGATCAGTCCAAACACCAGGAGAGGCCTGTGCTTGATTCTGAGCAGGTGGGTAACCCTGGACAAGTCATTTTTCTTAAAAGGGACACAGTTTTACGGAAGAGAAAGCAGTTAGCTTGCGCTTTGGCTTAGGGTTCAAGGGTATAGAGATGAATGTGAGCAGGCCCTGTGGAGGGCTGGAAGGAATGTCCCATATGGATGGAGCCGAGAATATTCAGGCTGGAGCAGAGAAGTCTTTGTGGTTGTTCAGTCATTCTCCAGTCGTGCCTGACTCTCTGTGACCCCATTAGGGGCCTTCTTGGCAAAGACACTGAAGGAGTTTTGCCATTTCTTTCTCCAGCTCATTTGACAGATGAAGAAACTGAGGCAGACAGGGGGAAGTGACTTTCCCAGGGTCACACAGCTAGGAAGGGTATGAAGCTGAATCTGAACTCAGAAAACCGAGTCTTTCTGTCTGCAGGCCCAGTGTTCTGTGCCCTGCACCACCCAGCTGCCCCCAGAGAAGTCTTAGGAAGGAGGTGATCATTGCCTTCAGGTGTCTGAAGGGCTGTGTTGTAGCAGAGGGATTACGTTCATTCTGCTTGGCCCCAGAATGCAGAGCCAGGCATCGTGGATGGCAGGCGTCGGGGTGCTGGCTCCAGCTCAGTACAAACTGCTTGCTGGTCAGCGTTGGGCCACAGTGTGGTGAGAGATGAACAGATAGATGGACAACACACTTATTCAGCTCCTTCTCTGTGCTATGGGCTTACAAATATAAGTAAGCAAGACTGCCTCTGTCCTCAAGGAGCCATTGAGCTCCAGGGGGTGTACGTGGTCAGGAGCCTGGGACACCATAGAGGAGCCTGGCTCTGTGTGGGCAGGGGCCGGGCAACAGGGAAGCTCTGTCCCCTGTGGCCCTCCTGAGGCGGGATGTGGCTGCTCTGGTGCAGGGGGGGAGGGGGAGAGGGCCTGCAGCAACCACACTGAAGGAGACTGTTCTGTTAGTGCATGGAGGGAGGGCCTGGCGCTCCTGAGGAGTCTCCCTGCCAAGGGGAACTTGTTCCCTCTTGTCTCCATTGGATGGCACCTCTGCAGGATGCTGGCGGGCTCCCACACCTTGCTGTGCCGAGGGCTTCTGACGCATCCAGCCAAGGAGTGTGCTGGCCACATGCCCAGGGCTGAGAGAGAGAGAGAGACAGAGAGACAGAGAGAGAGACAGACAGACAGACAGAGAGAGAGAGAGAGAGAGAGAGAGAGA
>NW_027185852.1:21680704-21705012 GCF_028583685.1 Petaurus breviceps papuanus | reverse complement strand
GAGAGAGAGAGAGAGAGAGAGAGAGAGAGAGAGAGAGAGGGAGAGAAAGAGAAAGGGAGAGAGCTTGTTTATGCCTGGTAGGTTGTAACACAGGCTTATCGGAAACAAGAGTGGCGACTCCTTCCAGCCCTGCTGCCCCAGGGAGGCCTGAAAAGAGTGTGGGGCAATGGATGGATGAGTCGACAAGGTCAGGAGTAGGGCAAAACCTTCCCAGGCATCCTGGCTGGCTCATGCCCAGGGAGAGGTTAATTAAGATGGGCCTAGGCCACAACTACCATCCCTTGCTGGGGCTGAGGCCATGACCTGGTTTGGGTCTAGGAAAAAGTGACTTTGGGGTGAGGAACCAAGGCAAGGGGCTGCAGTTGGGGAAAACTGAGGGGACCCAGAGGATTAGAAACTGGAATGTCAGAGCTGAAAAGGGCTGACCTTAGGTAGCATCCAGGCCAACTGTCTCTTCATCAGGCAGTCAGCTGCAGAGCTGACATTGGCACCAGGGTCCTTGAACTCTACTTTCCTTGCAGAGTTAAACATCTCTTTTCCAGGCAGAGTCATGGAGTCCTGGCATCTTAGAACTGAAAAGGTCCTCAGAACTGGGTTGGGCCTCTCTATAGATCCCCAGCCAGGGAGGCCACATCTACAGGCACACCTGTCTGCCTGCAAACACACAGAGTCGTGGGTATTCCTGTAATTGGTGTGGGAGAAGGCAGGAGATCCTTAACTGAGTTCCCCAAGGGTGATGGGTGGAGGAATTGTGGGAAATTCTTGCTGGAGGAGACACAGAGAGGAGTGAGGGAAACCCCATGCCTCAGGAAGAGAAGAGCAGGCTTCTGGGAGAAACGGAGGGAGACCTGTCTCAGGGCCCTGCCTCAGCTTCACATGAGTGAGCCATTTTGGGTAAATGTCATTGGCTTCCAGTCACCTCCACGATCAGATACAAAGCGCTCTGTTTGGCATTCAAAGCCCTTCACAACCCAGCCCTTTCTGCCTTTCCAGTCTCCTGCCTCACTCCCTGACCTGTTCTCCTTAATACAGTGGCACCAGCCTTCTGGCTGTTCACCAAAAGAAAAACTCCATCTCCAGACTCTGGGCATTTTCTTTGGCTGTGCCCCATACCCGGAAGGCCCTCCCTCTTCATCTCTCTGCCTACTGCCTTCTCTGGTGCCTTAAAGTCCCAGCTCAAATCCCAGCAAGCCTTCCCCAAGCCCTCTTAATTCTGTGCCATCCTGTCTGTAGCTTGTTTGTACATATTTGTTTACATGTTGTCTCTCCCCATTAGATTGTAAGCTCCTTGAGGGCAGGGACTGTCTTTTGTCTCTCTTAGCACCGGGCCTGGCACATAGTAGGGACTTAATATTTACTGACCTACTGGGCCTCAGATTGAGGTGTCCGAGGAACCAGGCTTGTTGCTTTCTCCTGCCCTCATGAGTCATGTATCTTGGGAAGTTTTTTGCTAGGTATGGACTTTATTTTTTTCAGACTATTTCACCATCATTTAAATTTCTACAAGGAAAGAATTAACTTGCATCTTCAAGATCTTTTTTCCCCCCTAAAAGACTGAGACATAGAAAGGTTAAGTAATTTGCTCCACACAGTTAACAGGATAGGTGAAAAATGCATCCTCATTTCCCTACACATTGTAAGTACAATAAGATGATAGGATTTAGCTGATTGAAGAGGAAGCTTCATAGATCTCCTAGCCGGAGGGTCTAACCCTATGGCCCACCAGTCACTTCTGGCCTACCCCTGCTTCTCTATGGCCTGAGGGTGGCCCACCTAAGGTTTGCTCAGCCCTATCTAGCCCAGCTCCCCTCATTGAGGAAAGGGGAAATTCTATCCTCATTAAGGAAAGGGGAAGCCTTTGAAGGGAGTGACCTCCCAAGGGTACACTATCGGTAAGGGAGTTTCTTGGATTTGAACCCAAAGCTTTTGCCTCCAAATCAAGGGCTCTTTCAAACATAATACAATGGCCCATGTGATGTCATAGCTGGGAGGGGCCTGAGAATATTAGAGCTCATGATGGTCTTCTTAGAACAGTCTTTGAGCATTTCCTTCATTCCTCCCTCCCTCCTTACCTCCCTCCCTCCCTCCCTTCCTTCCTTCCTTCCTTCCTTCCTTCCTTCCTTCCTTCCTTCCTTCCTTCCTTCCTTCCTTCCTTCCTTCCTTCCTTCCTTCCTTCCTTCCTTCCTTCCTTCTTCCTTCCTTCCTTCCTTCCTTCCTTCCTTCCTGTCTCACCATAATAACAACTGATAGTTTATAATGAACCTAGGTTAGCAAAGCACTTTATATGTACAGTATCTTATTTGATATTCACAACATTGCTGGGTGGTGGGTACAAGAGGGATTCTTAGCCCCATTTTCCAGATAGGGAAACTGATACTGAGAGAGATTTAGTGGGTTGCCTTTGGGCACTCACCTAGGAAGGTGAAAGAGATTGGATCTGAACCCAGACCTTTCTTGAATTCAGGGTCAGTGCCCTTTTTCTCCTAGTAATCTGCCTCTTTCCTGGCCTGTGCCCCAATTTACCTTTATCATAAGATGATGACTTTAGAGTTGGAGGGAACCTCAACTTGTCTTGTCCAGCCCTCTCATTTTACAGATAAGTAAACTAAGCCTTGCCCAGAGTTACACAGATAATAAATGGCGGGGCTGGGATTTGAACTCAGGTCATCTACTCCTCTGCACCAGGATGTCTCCACTTTTCTTCCAGATATCATACTTTATTGTGTCCTCCCAACCCCAGTGATCATAAGCTCCTTGAAGGCAGGGCCTGTGGTGTTTTTGCAGTTTGATATTCCTAGTGCCAAACACAGTATCCTACATAATAGGAAGTTAATAAATGTTGGTTGAATGAATAAATAAATAAATGGCCCATTCTCAAGCATCTCACAAGACATTTGAAGTCAGATTGTAATACCACAGAGCAATCAATAAATTAACATGCATTTATTAAGCACCCTCTGTATGAGTATCATCCTAGATGCCTGAAATATAGAGACAAAAAGGGAAACCGTCCCTGCCCTTGAGGAGCTTCCAATCTAATTGGGGCAGACGACACAGAGAGGAGAGTGAGGGAGCCAGGGAAGGGAGTCCCAGAGATGGTGAGCAGAGCCCCTGGAGGGTCCATTGTCATGTCCTGTACAGTAGCAATGGCTGGGTGGATTCCATGATGCTTGTTGATACTTGTTCCCAAAGCAAGAGCAAGAGAGAATGTAGCTGAAGAAGGCTGGGAGTTGGAGGGGTGGAGGGTGGGATGGGAGATGACCGGTGAGAAGAGGCATGTGCTGGGCAGAGCCTGGGGTCCTGGACATGGCCAGCAGAGCCGTGCCGTTCAGTGCCTGAAGAAGATGCTTTTTGAAGCATGAAGCCTTATCTATAGGGGGCAGAGACCATAGGGGAAGGCGCAGAGACAGTTATGGCTGAAGGAGTGAGATGAAGGACATATCACTGCTGGCTGGGGGGTGAATTGGGGGAGGCTTCCTGGAGGTGGGAGGACCTGAGTCGGGCTTTGAAGGAAGGGAGCATTAGTCAGGAAATGGTGTGTAGAGATATAGGAAGTTAAGGGGGTGTTCAGTGGTTACAGGGCCATAGGTCTAGAGTTGGAAGGCCATCTAGTCCAACCCCCTTACTTTACAGAGGAGACTGAAGCTCAGAGGGATCAGGCAGCTTGCCCATGGTCAGTAGGTGTCAAAGGTAGCCTTCAGACTCAGGCCCCTTGCCTCTGCACCCAGCATGCCCCCTCACTTTATCTGCTGCCCCTCGGGGTCCATTAAACCTTAAGCAAAGCAGGCTCCAAAGTCAAGGTGCCCAGCCTCCACACCATTTTCCCTCCATTACTCTCCTTTCTCTAGGCCTTCCCTAGCCCCCTTCTTCCCACTGGTCATGTGGGGGTTAACCCCTCGACTCTGATGTTCTCTCAGTGATGGTCAGTCAAAATGAGTGGAGGGCTGGTCCACAAGCTGTCAGACCCCTGGACCTCCAGAGAGGTAGCACCAGTGGCCAGACTAGGGCCTGGGTTTGCCAGGTAAGGACCCTCTGAAATCATTGGTGACCCTAGGCCTGGACACAGGGCCCTGCCTGGTCCTGAAGTACTTGATGGATAGATTGTCAGAAGGAAGGGAGATCAGGCCGTGGGGGTGGAACCATTCCTGGGAGTTATGGGAGGCAGAGAAGGTGTGGCCTAAAGCCCAACCTTCAGGGCAGAGCTTGCCCAGAGTGACCCCATCTACCTGGGGCTGCAGGGATCCTCCATTCTTCCCTTCCTTGTCTCCCCTTTCCTCCTACTGGATAACTTAGTGTCACAAGAAGAGCCGGAAGGCATTTGGAGACTGTCCTTCTCACCCCCTCATTCCATAGATCAGGAAGCTGCTGACTGGTCACCCAAGGTCAAGCAGGGGTGAAGTGGCCTCTTGGATCAGTGTTACACTTGTTCTTCTCTCCCCAGAACTGGACAAGTGGTCAACATAAAAGCCAAGGTGAACCGAGCCTTCAACTCCAGCATGGAGGTATGTGTGTGTGGGAGGGCTTGCAGGCTGGGGAGGGTGAGGGGAGCATGAAGGGCTAGAGCCTGGGGGGATGAGGTGTGCATGGAGGAAGGGCTTGGAGGCCGAGGGCAGGTGTGTATGGGGGGATGGGGTGCTCATGGTGGGGAGGGCTTGGAGGCTAGGGAGGGTGAAGGGTATATGAGGGGATAGAACCTGGGGGATGAGGTGTGCATGGAGGGAGGGCTTGGAGGCCGAGGGCAGGTGTGTATGGGGGGATGGATCCTGGGGGGATGAGGGGCTGGGAGCTAGGTGGTTTTTTTGCTTACTGCCTTAGACCCAGCACTCCAAGTTCAAGTTCATTCCCCTACTAGGGTCTCTCCTTCCCTCTGATCACCCTTGTTCTTGACTTCTATTCTCTGGTTGTTCTTGCCCAACATTAATGACAACTCATATATCTATAGTGTCCTGGGAGTTTACAAAGTCTGTTCTTCATAACTACCCCTTGGGGCAGGTGATCTAAGGACTCTTTATCCTACTTTTCTGATAAGGAAACTGAGGCCCAGAGAAGGGAAATGGATTATCCAAGATCCCTGAGCTAGGAACCAGAATCCAAACTCTGAGTCTCAGTTCTTTGCTCTTGGGCTGTCTGGGCATTCAGGCAGTGTGGTGCAGTAAGCAGGGCACTGGACTGGGAGCCAGTCTCTTTATGTCTCTTAACCAGCCGAGTGACCTGGGACCCTTCATGGCCCACTTCCAGTGCACCCTGGGCATGGCTCTGGTGGGCTGTGGGCATCAGCCTCCCCCAGTTGCTCAGGCTCATCTCCACAAGCTTGGCCAGCAGCAAAGAGACAAAAATACTTTTTTTGACCATAGCAACTATTAAAGTTCATTTTCTAAGGCCAGGAAGGTTTGTGATCTTTGTTAGTCCAAGGAAATCAGACATGGAGGCTCCTTGAAATATTAAAGCAGATGAATGTTTCCTCCAGCCCCAGACAACCCTACATGGCTGAGCAGTAGAGGCAGGTGGTGATCTGCATTGGTAGAGGCAGTTTCCTTACTGGGAATTCTTGTAAATCACAAATCTCCCCCAAATTCCTCATCAGCTTTCTGACCCCTGCCATGACCCCATGGAATCTCCTGCTCCACTGGTTGGGCCAAGCTGCACTTGGCGGAGTGCGTCATTTCCCATGAGTACAGGTGTCTGGGTGGGATAAGGTCAGAAATACTAGAAAGCCAAGTCCCAGGCCCCTTTCAGGATGATGGAGAGGCCCCATCGCCTCCTGGACTGGGCCCCCACTGCTCCTTTTGGCCTTCTTGGAGCCCCCAGGCTGCAGTATCTAACACATTTGGAATCTGGACTGGGCTTCTTCCTGGCCCTGGCCTAGGCAAGTGGATTCATCCATGGCCAGCACACGAAGAGCTAGGGCTCTGGGAGCCCCCAGGGAGGCAGAGGGGAGCCCTAAGCACCTATTGCTGAACTTCCTCAAGCCTAGATGTCTTTACCCTTCTAGGTGGGCATTCAGGTCACCTCAGAGGACCCGTGCACAGAGAAGCAATGGAGCGTCTGCAAAGCTCTGGCCACATTTGTGGCCCAGCGAAACTCTTCCAAGGTAGGGAGAAGGCTGCCATCACCATTCCAATCCAGCCAATGATCAGCTCCCCTGCTACAGGGTTTCCCTGTAGGTGTGGGTCACATTTGTGGGCAAGCAAGAGGTTAAGCTCCCTGGGGCAGGGGGAATGGCCGAGAGCCTGTGATCCCAGCAGAGTCCAGCAAATGTCCATGAAATGGTATAGGGCCAAACCGGGCAGGCTGGATTAGTTGTACGGTTCGCAGGAGCCTGGAAGGTACAGCCTATATTCTGGGATCATTGAATCCTAGTTGTGTGACTGGGGTAGGAACGGGAGGGGGCTCAGGGACTGTCTGGTCTAAGCCCTCATTTTATAGTTGGGAAACTGCTGCCCAGGGAGGATTAAACAACCTTTCCAAGATAACAGCAGCTAAAAAATGTCATAGGTGGAATTTGAACCCAGATCTTGGAATGCTTTCCACCTTACTTCAATTCCTCCTGTATGAGGATTGGAGGAAGAAGCTGGAAAAAGAAGCCTGGGGTGAGGAAGGTGGGGGAAGGGACCTGAGAGCTGATGGCCATCTTCATTATTTGAAGTGCTAGTAAGTGAAAGTGGGATTAAATTTATCCTCTGTAATCCCAGAGAGCAGAACCAGGAGCAGAAAACAGAACAAAAAGCATGGAGATTTGATATCATGAAGAAATCCCTAACAGTTGCAGTTGTCCCAGGATAGGACGGGCTGCCTCCCCAGTTAGTGTATGCCCCCATCCCTGGAGGTCCCTCAAGCAGGGGTGGTGTGATCTCTTGTCTAGTATGTTCTAGTAGAGTTTGGTTTTCAGGTATAGGTTCAGCCAGTGACCCCTGAAGACTCTTGCCCTCAATCAATCAATCAATCAATCCACGATTTATTTATTCAGCCCCTTTAAGGTACCAGGCACTGTCCTAGGTGCTGAGGACAGATAACAATGAATGAAACTCTCCTTCCTCACAAAGGGGTCATCTAGCCCAATTCTCATTTTATAGAGAAAACAGAGACTAGGAATTGATTTTCCCAATGTGTCACAGTGACTAAATTTTCTGATGGACTTTGAGGCAGCTGGGGGATGCATTGGAGAGAGCACTGAGCCTGGAGTCAGGGAGACCAGAGTTCTAATCCTATCTCAGACTCTCACTAGCAGAGTGGCTCAGAACAAGGAGCTTCCCCTCCATCTGCCTCTGTTTCCTCATCTGCAGAGGGAGGATAATAGTAACACCTTACATCTCAGGGCGACTGTGGTAAACTGAGGTAACATTTGCAAAGTGCTTTGCAAACCTTAGTGTCGCTGTGATTTGCAATCTGTCCAGTTGTGTGACATTGTTCCTTTGAGCCTGAGAGACCAGGCAGGGGAGGTGGCTCTCAGCATTCATGGAAGGCAGCCTGGAAGAGGTGACTCTTGAGCTGTGAGTCGAATGATTTCAACAAGTGGGGACTTGTGAGAAGGCATTTTAGGCACAGGCTTTGGTAGAAAAGGAGATGGAGTAGGGACAAACATAGTTGAGTTCAGGGATGGCCAGGAGCCTGGGCTGGCTGGGGCTGAGCAGAGGAGTAGGGGGAAATAACATAGCCTAGGTAAGGAACATAATTGCCTAGATAATTAGACCCTAATCTCTGGCTCAGTTAATCATTCCTGGGGGAAGCATCTGGTTTGAACCACAATGCCATAACCTATACTATTATTATAATCACGACCATCAACTTGCTGATGACAATAATAGCTGGCATTTACATAGAGCTTTAAGGTTTGCAAAATGCTTTACCTACATTATCTCATTGATCCTTGCAACAACCCTTTGAGGCAGCTGATATTGTCTCCATTTTATAGATGAAGAAACAGAGGCACGGGGAAGCTTAAGTGACTTGCCCAGGATTGTCCCTCTTATATAATTTTGGCTCCTTGAGGGCAGGGATTACTTCATTTTGATATATGAATTCCTCCAAACACTTAGTACCATTCCAGGAACATAGTAGGCATTTAATAAACACTTGTTTATTCCAGCAGAGCCCCTGGCAGACTGAATGAGACAGAGGGAGGTTCTAGGTTGCTGGTCTTTCTTTAGGGAAGAGTGCAGAAGTCTAACAAACTTCTTATTGACTCTGGCTCCAGTTTTCAGGGACACCACTCTCTCCTGGTTCTCCTCCTACCTCTCTGGCTGCTCCTTCTCAGTCTTCTTTGCTGGATTCTCCTCCCAGTCAGACCAGCTAACAGTGCAGGTCCCCAAAGTTCTGTCCCAAACCTTTTTCTCTTCTTCACTTGATGATCTCATCAGTTTCCATGGTTTCAATGATCTCTTTGCAGATGGCTCTTATATCTACTTGTCAGGACCTCACCTCTCTCTCAACCTCCAATCTTACATTTCTAATTACTTTTAGATATCTTGATCCACAGACATCTTAATCTCAACATGCTCTAAATGAACTCACCTTAACCCAACCCTCTCTTCTGCCCAACTACTCTACTACTCTCAAAGATACCACTGTCTTTCCAGACACACAGGCTCCCAGCCTAGGTGTCATCTTCAACCCATTACTTTCTCTCACCCACTCCTATATCTAGTAACTGGTTGAATCCTATCATTTCTACATATCTAACCTTTTTTATATGCCCCCTTCTCTCCTCTGGCCTTGTTACCATTCAATAAGTCAAACTGACTACCCTAAAGTACAACTTTGATCACGTCAATGCTTCCTCCCCACCCCTCATTCAGTCAACTCTACTGGGTCCCCATCACTTCCAATATCAAATATAAAATCATCTGTTTGGCATTCAAAGCTCTTCATAACCTGGTCCTATACCCTTGACCCACATTTCTAGTCTTCTTACACTTTATATCTTCCCACCTCTTGAACCATGTGATCCAGGGATACTAATCTTTTTGATAATTTCTGAACAAGATGTTCCTCTAGGCTCTGAGGATTTTCATGGGCTGTCCCCCATGCCTGGAATCCTCTTCCCCATTGTCTTTGCTTTCTGGCTTCTCTGAAGACCCAGCTAAAATCCTGTATTCTACAAGAAGTCTTTCCAGGTCCTCTTTAATTCCAGTGCCTTCCCTCTGGTGATTGTCTCCAATTTATCCTTGTATATAGTTGGTTTATACAGAATTATTTGCATGTTGTCTCTCCCATCACACTGTGAGCTATCTGAGAAGGGACATTGTCTTTTACCTTTTTTGTACCTTCATTGCTTGGCACAATGCCTGGCACATGGTAGGAGCTTAATAAATGTTTGCTGACTGATGGGTCTGACCATTCCGCCCCAATTCAATAAGCCCCAGTGATCACCTCCTGGATCAAATACACAATTTTCTGCTTGGTTTTCCACGCCCTTCCTTACTTGATGCCTTCCTAACTTCTCAGGGCTCATGCACCTTTCTCCCTATCCCCCCGACTCCCGTACACTCTAATGGTCAGTCCAATGACCCTGGCATCCATGATATGTATGCTTTGACATTTCGTGTCCTGACCCATCGCTTTTGCTTGCTGTCCCCCACGCCTGGAGTTTTCTCTCTCCTCATCTTTACCTCCCAGCTTCTCTGACTTCTTTCAAATCCCAACACATTTTCTTGTTCCAGATTCCCCCCTTTGCAATGCTGGAGCCTTCCTTCTGTTTATTATCTCCAATTTATCCTTCTGCATCTTTTTGGTGAAGAGTTGTCTGTATGTTGTCTTCCCCACTAGACTTTGAGAGCAGGGATGTGTTTTTGCCTTTCTTCGCACCCCCAGTACTTAGAGGAATGTCTGACATACAGTAGGTACTTAATAGATGCTAGTTGTGTGGCTGCTGGTTGAGCATCTCTGTTACTAGAGATGATAGCTAATGAAAGCGAGGAGGTAAGAAAACCCCTTCTGAACTACTGCTCCACTCTGTCACTCTCCCAGGGACCACATTTCATACACCTGATCTTGACCTGAGCCTGAGACTCTCAAGCTGCATCATCGACTCCAGGGAATGGCCACCTTAGCTATTTTAAGCACCTCTATGGCTGGGGACAATCTTCAGTCAGCACACCCCATGCTCCTCTGCTGCTTCAATCAGAGAAACTTTGCCATACTTTGTAAGGGGACTCTGGGGGCTAAAACAGCTTTGTAATTAGTTGAACATCTCTTAAACATATTACCACTTTATTACCTCTGTGATGAGTCCTTTGCTTTCTGTGACTGCCTCACTCAACACCAGTGAACCAATTGGTCAAAGACCAGCTGCCCCTCTTTATGTAGGTATCTGCACACTCTCTCCTCTCAGAGAATGGAGGCTCTTTAGTGGTAGAACATGTTTTTTCTTCCTTTTTTAATCTTTGTAACCTTGGTATCTAGCACAGTGCTGGACATGTAATGTTCAATTGTTTTCAGTCATGTCCAACTCCTTGTGATGCCATTTGGGGTTTTCTTGGCAAAGATACTGGAATGGTTTTTGATTTCTTTCTCCAGCTCATTTGACAGATGAGGAAACGGAGGCAAACAAGGTTAAGTGACTTGCCCAAGGTCTCACATCTAGGAAGTGTGTGAGGCCAGACTTGAACTCAGAAAGATGAGTCTTCCTGGTTCTCAGCCTGGTGTTCTATCCACTATACCACAGCTGTAGTGGGTGCTCAATAAATGCATATTCCTTGATGTCAGCTGAGCCCCTGGTAAACTGGCTGAGACTAGGGGAAGGATCTAGGTCTTACCTTAGAGAAGAATTAATATTATAGTCTATAATATATCATATATTATAATATTATAGTCTATAATATTATATATTAATATAATATATAATATATTATAGGCATATGTAGAATGGTAGTGACCTGAGAGCAAGAAGATGTCTTAGCATCCATAACCTGAGCAGCAAAGTCCTGCCAACATTTATTGTGTGCCCAGGATGCACAGGGATCTGTTTGGACCACAGGATTTAGAGCTAAAATCAATCAATCAACAAATATTCATCAAGCAGGCATTGGGATTACAAATATAAAAATGCCCTCAAGGAGCTGACATTCAAGGAGGGTGGGGATTGGGGGGGATCACCTACTTACATATGCAATAACAGATATTGTTGGACCCAGGGGGCCTGGACTACTTGTCTTCTCCCACTAAGGTGCCCCTAGCTCTGGGCTTATATATAGCCTAGTTTAGTCCTGAGGGGGCCTGACATTTAAAAGAGGGGGTAGGTTTCTTTTTCATACTCTTTGGTTCTTTATGTTCCCTCCTCAGAGCCTTGTGGAAAAATCACTGAAAGCTTAGATTTGGCTCATTTCTCGGATTTCCCCAAAAGGGTATAGAAAGCACTCAATGTCAAGCAGGTATAGGATAGTTATTTATTTTCTCTACTACGAGAACACTAAAAAGTAATAAGTGTGAACTAACAAAGACTCAAAACTTGATCCGGTAACCAGTAACTCCCATTGGCTCTCCCAGGAGATTGACGCTTAAAATATTAAAATGTGAGACATTTAATGGGGCTGTTGAATTGGCATTTCACCTTTACTTCAATTCTATATTGTTCAAACAACTCCCATAAGGTCAATGTCTTCTGGGAGACCAGGAAGGGCTTGGGTTTCCTTTCATTGTCCATTTTCTCCAGAAAGTGCTTATAGTAGCACCTGTGTGAGGGACTCAGGGGCTGCTGACTCATGAAATCACCCTGAAGGCTAAAAGCATCTATCTCAGGATCACTATTGGATATTAGGGAAAGAAATACAAAAATGAGGAGGGCAACAGGGGGCTCCCTAGGCAGCATGTGCTTTATGGGCTATGGGTAAAGCTGTTGCTGAATGTGCAGAGGGAGGTGTAGGGGACATGTGGTTCCTTTCTCCCCTATCATGAGAAGTCCCAGATAGAGAACTCCATACTACACATTCCAAGGAGAGGAAGAAGAGAATAAGTGGACCTTGTCTCTTTCTCTTAAGTCTACTGTAGGGTGTTTGGTTGGAGAGGTCAGGGAGGAATAGGGGGAAGGATGCAGGGTCTTAAAGGCCAGTGGTAGAGAGATCTTTGGGAAGAAAGATGTTATGGAGTTGTCCAAGGTTCTGTTCCAAGAAGGAGCCTTCTTCTTCATTGCACCCTGTCTCCTCCCAATGCATGGATCATCCCATGATATAAGTAGATTCACTTTTTGTTGATTTCAGTCTCTTCTTACCCTTGCTCCTCTTCCATTCTGGGTGGCAGGTGAAGTTAAAACAGATCTTGCCACTGACGGAGGAGGAAAAGGTGGAATACAGTGTGGCAGCAGAGCGTCGAAGGATGAGGCTGGTGTACACAGAAACCATCCAAGACCTACTGGTCAAGAGTGTCATTCAGGATGGTGAGTTGCCCCTGCAGGACCTAGTGTGGGAGCAGACCATGGGGTGGGCAGATAGAAATGGGTTGGGATTGAACTCCAGAGAAGGGTGACTAGGGTGGTGAGAAGACTAAAAACCATACCAGGTAAAATGAGAGATAACTCAGAGTAGAGAAGACTCAGGGGGCACATAAGAGCCATTGTCAAGAATCTGAAGGTCTGTGTGGAAAAGGGATTAAACTTACTCAGCTTGGTCCCCAGTGGGTAGAACAATGGATGCAAGTTGCAAAGAGTAGGCCATTCCCCTCTGACCTCTCTGACCACTCCTTTTTGGTTTGCTCTAGATGATGAAAACCTTCCTATTGTTATTTGCTATAATTGTTTAGAACAAGTCTGCCCTCAGTTTACACTTCTGTAAAATGAAGGATTATACTATATAACCTCAGAGTTCTCTTTCAATTTTCATGCTGTAGGAACTCAATAACATGGGTATTTACATTTTTTTTAAATTAAGAAAAAAATTAAAAAGTCAAACCTTTGTAACAAATATGCATAGCTAAGCCAAACAAAATCTTACATTGGCTGTGTCAAAAAATACGTCCTGTTTTGCATCTCAAGTACATTGTCTATCTGTCAGGAAGTGGGTAGCATGCTTCATCACTGGTTCTCTAGAATATTCATATTCTTTATATTGTCTTCATATTCTTTATATATTTATATTTATATTGCCTCTATATCATCCATGAGAGACTTGGTCAGATGCTTTGCTAAAATCTCAATAACTGTATCTATATCATTTCCCTGGTCTGTGGGTCACTAACCCTGACAAAAAAGGAAATTGGGCTAGTCTGGCATACCTTTTCATGATGAAGCTGTCCTAGTTCTTGGTGATCATTGCTTCCTTTTCTAGATGTTCTCCCACCATCTTTTTAGTTATATGTGCTAGAATTGTGTCTAGAGTAGAAACCAAACTCACTGACCTATAGTTTAAAGCTTTTGCCCTCTGCCCCCCCCCTTTTTTTTTTTTAGAAAATCGTGATAACATCTGCCCTTCTCCAGTCCAGTAGCATTATTCTTATTCTTGCTGATCTCCCGAAGAGCAATGACAGGCTCAACAATCACTCAGGCCCATTCAGTCAATGCCTAGAAAGGCATGGAGTTCACCTGGGCCTTGTGACTTGACTGCAGAGCAATCTTGCTATCTCTTTGCTTGTCTTGAGCATTACCTCTGTCAGTCAACTTTTATTGTTACCTTTTCAATCTGAAGATCATCCTCTTCGGCAAAGAGTATAGAAGCAAGAGAGAAACTGAGCATTGGGCATTTCGTGGTCCACCCCAAGCAAAGGTCTGATCCCTTCTATGACCTTTCCCCCAGGTAGTTTAAAAACCTACTTTTGTTGGTCTTAGATTCCCTTACCAGCCTCAGCTTACTCTAAAATTCAGCATTCCTCACACTATTTTTACTGAACTCTACTTTACTGTTATATCTGCTCTCTGTTGCCTGACCTCTCTTCCATCTTTTGTACATTTATTCTTAAGATTTAAGTTGTTCAATAAGTCATCTGTGTATCCGCATCAGTCTCTCTAGTCAACTCCACATTTTCCAAGCATTCTAGACCCATAAAGTTGGAGGTCCTTCAGAGGGACCTCCCTCAAATGGAGGGAACTTTGGAGATCAAGCCCTTCATTTTAAAGTCAACAACCTCTGATCTGGGGATCAGAGAAGTAATTTGTCTGCAGTCACACAGTGGAAAGAATCAAAGGTAAGGTTTGAACCTAGGTCTTCAGATCCTAGGACCCTAGATCTGAGGCTGGAGGGGACTACAGGGGCCATCTAATCTAACCCTCATTTTCCAGATGAGGGCCAGGGACTTGTCCAAGTGACTTGATGAATGTCACATAGGTAATGATGATCAGAGGTTAGATTTGAAGCCAGCTCCTTGATGCTGGACCCTGTGCTCTTTCCATTGTACTTCTCTACTTGTGGGTTCTTGGCACGTTATGGGCACCATTATGTCCCCATGCCCTGGGAGAGTTTATTCATATCCAGTGCCTTTGGTTACCTCTTGCCTTGGGTATGTGCTAGCCACTAATTATAGATGGATTTAATAACAACAGCAGAAGTCAAGATGGGAGAGGATTAGTCTATAAAACATAGGAGGGACCCAGAGAAAGTGTTGTATAGCTTATTCTCCAGAACCCAGGGCACCACTTAGGTGGGAAAATGCACAGGTCTGGAGTCAGGAAATGTTTGGTCTTTTCAGTTTTGCCTGACTCTCCATGGCTCCATTTGGGTATTTTTTGGCAAAGACATTGGAACGGTTTGCCATTTCCTTCTCCAGCTCATTTTACAGAAGAGAAACTGAAGCAAACAAGGTCTAGTGACTTGCCCCGGTTCACACAGCCGGTAAATGTCTGAAGCTAGATTTGAACTTAAGTCCTCCTAACTCCAGGGATAGTGCTCTAATCATTGTGCCACCTAGCTGCCCCACTATGAGCTTTTAAGGGAAACTGGAGATATCTTCGAGGCTCATAGAATCTCAGAGCTTGAGGGGATTGTGGAATAAGGGACCTTAATGGTCAGTCATATGTGGGGCAGTGGAAGAGTCCTGGGTTTGGAGACTGGAGAGCCTGAATTCAAATCTTGTCTCCATTACTCACAGCTGTGTAACCCTGGGCAACTCATATATTTTTTTCATTTTTCAAAGGCTTAATTAACTTCTGATTTACATCATTAATTTCTGCCAGATTTTGAGTTTCAAATTTTCTCCCCATTTTCCCCCTACCCACCACTGCAGAAGAGCAGTCCCACAGGATATCCCCTCCTCCAATCTGCTCTCTCCCATATTTTCTTCCATTCCCCCTTAGACTTTTCCAGTAGGGCATGGTGGATCTCTATGCCCCAGTGCCTGTATATCTTCTTTCCCAATTACATGTAAGATAGTATTAATAATAGTATATATGTATATATAATTTTAAACATTTGATTTTAAAACTTTGAATTCCAGATTCATTCCCTTCCTCCCTTGTCACCCACCCTTACTGGGAAAATAAGCAGTTCCGTATAGATTGCACATGTGTAGCTAATGCAAAACAATAGCATAGTAGATATATTGTAAAAGACTGACTATATTTCCCTCCCTCCTATCCCACCACCCACTTGTTCTATTCTCTACTTTGATGTCCCTTTTCAACAGTGGGTGCTTCCAACTTCCCTCCCCCCCCTGCCTGCCCTTCCTTCCATCATCCCCCCTCTCATCCTCTTCCCCCTACTTTCCTGTAGGGTGAGATACCCTATTTAGTGTGTATGTCATTCCCTCCCTGAGCCAAATTCAATGAGAATAAGGTTGACTCATTCCCTTTTGCCTTCCTATTCTTCCCCTCCATTGTAACCCTTTTCCCTTGCCTCTTCTGTATGAGATAGTTTACCCCATTCTGTCTCTCTCCATCTCCTCTCATTATATTCCTCTCTCACCTCTTAATTTCACATTTTAAGTATCATCCCTTCCTATTAAATTGGTCCTGTGCCCTCTATCTATGTATACCTGTAAGCATATATACACACATTCACACATGTATTCATATTCCTGTATACCCTCCAAAATAGACATATATATATATATATTTATATTTATATTCCCTTCAACTATTTTCATACTGACAAAAGTTTCATCAATTACAATTGTTGTTTTCCCATGTAGGAATGTTAATAGTTCAACTTTGGTCAGTGGCTGATGATTTATTTTCCCTGTTTACCTTCTCAAGCTTCTCTTGCTTCTTGTATCTGGGTGTCAAATTTTCTATTCAACTCTGTTTTTTTCATTAAGAATGTTTGAAAGTCCTCTATTCCACTGAATGACCATATTTCCCCCTGAAATATGATGCTCAGTTTTGCTGGGTAGGTGATTCTTGGTTTTAATCCCAGCTCCTCTGCCCTCTGGAATATCCTATTCCAGGCCCTTCGATCCCTCAGTGTAAAAGCTGCCAGATCCTGTGTTATACTGATTGTGTTTTCACAATATTCAAATTGTTTCTTCCTGACTGCTTGTAATATTCTCTCCTTGATCTGGGAATTCTGGAACCTGGCTATAATATTCCTAAGAGTTTTCTTTTTGGGATCTTTTTCAGGAGGTGATCAGTGGATTCTTTCAACCTCTATTTTGCCTTTTGGTTCTAAAGCATCAGGGCAATTTTCCTTGAGAATTTCTTGGAGGATGATTTTTAGGTTCTTTCCCTGATCATGGCTTTCAGGTAGACCAATAATTTTTAAATTATCTCTCCTGGATCTATTTTCCAGGTCAGTGGTTTTTTCCATGAGATATTTCACATTGCCTTCTATTATTTCATTTGTTTGGATCTGTTTAACATTATCTTGATTTTTCTTAAAGTCACTAGCTTCCCTTTGCTCCAATCTAAATCCAAGGGAATGATTCTCCTCATTGAGCTTTTGAGATTCTTTTTCCATCTGGCAAATTTGGCTTTTCAAGGCATTCCTCTCCTCATTGCTTTTTTGAGCTTCTTTTGCCATTTGAGTTAGTCTGTTTTTTAAGCTGTGATTTTCCTCAATCAGGCTGTTGACTCCCATTTCATAATTTTCTTGCATCGTTCTCATTTCTCTTCCCAATTTTTCCTCCACTTCTCTTATCTGCTTCTTAAGGTCCTCTATGGCCTGTAACCAGATCATATTTTCCTTTGAAGCTTTTGGTGCAGGAGTTCTGACTTTACTGTCTTCCTCCTGTTCCATGCTTTGCTTCTTTTTGTCCCCAAAATAAGAGTCTAATGTTGGAGTCTTCTGTTTGTTTTGCTTCCTTTGTCTGGTCATGTCACCCCTCAGTGACTTGACCCCTGGGCTTTTTGCCATAGTAGGACTCTGCCACCAGACAGGGGAGCTTTCGTCCCAAATGCTGGGGTTTTCACAGCTGGTGAAGGTATTAGTTGGGTGCCCTCTCTGAGGCCTCCACACAATCTGGCAAGCTGGACACTCCAGGACCTCCACCCTAGACTGCAATCCAGGTCCAAGCAGATTAAAACAAGAATGATTACCCCTCAGACTGGTCGCTTAGTCCCCCTACACTCTGCAGATCAGGAGCTGAAGCTAACACGTGATGCTGGCTGGCTGTGCCAGGTGTCTCAGTGGCTTCTCACCCTGGGGGCAAAAGGTGAAGCTCTCCTAACTACTGGTCCCAAAGTCCACACTGCACTGACCTCTCACTTTGTCCTTTGCATCTATGTGTTGATGAATCTGGAAATGGCCACAGCTGCTGGTGATCTGGAGTCCTTCTAGCCGGTGGTTGGTCAGGCTCGCCCTGGGGCTAAAACCTCTGGCTCAAGCAGGCCTGGGCTCGGCTCCCAGAGCACTGCACTGGCCGATTCCTGCCAGCCTGCCAGGCTGTCCTCAGTGGGAGGTTAGCTTCTCTGTGTAATTTTGTGGGTTCTGTAGCTCCAAAATTTGTTTAGAGTCCCCTTTTACATGGATTGGGGAAGGTGAAAGCCGGAGCCTCAGGGAGGTCCTGCTTCTACCTGGGCAACTCTTTCCCACTCTCTGAGCCCCAGTTTCCTCATCAGTACAATAGGGCACTACCTACTTTTTGGGGTTGTTGAGAGGAAAATGCTATAGAAATGTGATATACTATTATAATAATATTTATTAATTAATAATACTATCAATTACCATTATCATTTAGTCTAACCTCTTTCCAGATAGAATCATTGTAACAATAGCCAACATTTATATAGTGTTCTAAGGTTTCCAAGAACTCTGCACAGGTCTAAGTGATTCTTTAATGATCCAAAGTTGACTTGAAGGAAGGAAGGCATTCTCCTGTTGTCCAATAGAATGGGAGATGGACTGGCCCCTGGGACTGACCATGATGTCAACAAGTTCAATTTAGCAAACATCTGGTATCCTGGGGGAGGTTTGGAGTGCAGATAAAGTTCAGTTCTTCTATTGAATGAGCTTATAGGAGCAGGCTAAATCAGACACTAAGCTGAGATGTGTACATTAGACAGATGTGGATAGAGTGCCCTCTGGGGTCCGAGGGAGAAAGGTCATTTATGGCCAGGTGAGGAAAATGCATTTGTACTGGGCCATGGAGGACAGGGTTTTATCTTTGTATGCCAAGGGTTTAACACAATGACTGGCACATAGTAGGATCTTAATAAATGCTTATTGATTGATGGATAGAAAGTCTCAGCATCACAGATTGAGGAGCCAAAATGGCCATGCTGTTCTGACTTATCCCTGCAAAAGAATCCCCCAGCCTTTGTTTCAAGACCTCCAGTGAAGGAGAGCCCACTTTCTCTCCAGGAAGCTCATCCTGCTTTGGGGCAATTGTCATGGTTAGGAGGCTTCTCCTGACATTGAGCCTTAGTTGGCCTCTTTGTAATTTCTACCTTTTGCTCCTGGTTCTGCCCTGTGGGGCCAACAGAACAGGTAGTATCTCTGCTATGTGTCAGTCCTTCAAATATTCACACACATTGATTCTACTCCCTGAGTATTATCTTTTCCAGCCTAAACATGCCCAGTTCATGTAACTAATCCTCAAATGACTCAAAAGGCTCAAGGCCCTTCACTGTCCAGATTGTCTTCCTCTGAGCACTCTCCAAATTATGAATGTCTTTCCTAAAATGTGGTGCCCAGATCTGATAACTTCAGATACAATCTGACTGAGTCAATGCAACTCAACAAGCATTAATTAAATGCCTACTGTATTCCAGGCACTGTTCCAGGCACTGGGGATAAAAAGACAGAAAACAAATAGCTGTGTATTCATGTTCACCCATCCACTAAGCTAGTCAGAATCCTGAAGGGGTGCCTCCTGGTTATCAGCAAGCCCTCAGCCCAATCCCCTCTCCCTTGTCAGATGTGGAGAGCAGAGAATGCAGCAGGAGTGTACCCGCTGAGAAGACCCGAGTGGAGAGTGTGGAGTTGGTCCTGCCCCCCCATGCCAACCACCAGGGCAACACCTTTGGTGGCCAAATCATGGCCTGGATGGAGAATGTGGCCACCATTGCAGCCAGGTGAGACCTAGCTGAATAACCCTCCTCTCCCTCTTCCTTCCCCAATATTTCCTGGGTGCCATGATCATCTAGTGGACTTTGCTGCCCCATGGCCTTCACCCCAATGTTGGATTATAGAATGGAACTTGTCTAGTAGAACATTGACATGAAGTATGATCCTCCCCTCCACTGGGTTTGACAATTCAGAGCTCACTAGTATCTTTGGAGAAAGTAGTTTCTATTGAATGATGAGGTAAGAAACCAGACTGCAGAGAGTTAAGAAGAGAGGAAGGAAAGTGGAGGCATCTGTTGTGGCTATCTTTCTGAAGTTTAGCCACAAAGAGAGGAGAGATAGAGGAAGCAGGAATGGAAGGGTGAAGTGTGGATTTTTTGAGGATAAAGGGAGACATGGGCATATTTGTAGGCAGTAGGGAGGAAACCAGTAGAGAGGGAGAAATCACAGATAAGTGGGAGAATAGGGATGGTGAAGAGGGTATTCTGCTGGAGGAGACAGGCTGGAATGGGATTACTTGTACAGGTAGAGGGGTTTCCCTTGGCAAGGAGAAGGCCCACCTCTTCATCTGAGACAGATGAAGGAGGCAATTGTGGCAGAAGGCATCTGGGGGATGAGAGAAGAGGGAGCTCTTTTCAAATGACTTCCATTTTTTTTTGTGAAATACAAGGCAAAGTTTTCCCCTGAGAAGGTGGGAGAAGGGGACTATGGGATGCTTGGGGAGAGATGAAAAGGTTTAGAAAAGCCATGATAGGTGGGATAACAAGTTAATTAAGGAAGTGTGAAAGGATTTCCAGCGGCAACAAGGACCCATTTGAGGTTATGGAACATAAATTTGTCAGCATGATTTTGTGATTTTTCTCCAATTTCTTTCTTTTCTTTTTTTTGCTTTTTGGAGGGGGAAGGCAGGGCAATTGGGGTTAAGTGACTTGCCCAATGTCACACGGCTAGTGTTACATGTCTGAGGCTGGATTTGAACTCAGGTCCTCCTGACTCCAGGGCTGGTGCTCTATTCACGGTGCCACCTAGCTGCCCCATTTCTCCAATTTCTTTTGACAACACATGACTAGGAGCAAAAGTGGGAAATGGTGGGTGTGACCCAAGGCTGAGGCTTGGCGGGGCACAATTGGTGATATGATCAAATGGTCAAGGACTCAAGAAGAGACAGGGTATCAAGATGAGGAAAAGAGGAGAGAGCCACTAGAGAAGTGGTGATGGTCTGGAAGAGAACCATGGGATTGAGGACTGAAGGTCATGGTGTGGATGAAGAGAAGGTCTTGGGAAGGGAAGGCAGAGGGAGAGGTGGAAAGCCAGCAGGTTCTGACCAGAGAAGGAGATTTTGGAATTCTTGAACATGGGGGAGGTATGTCTATGGGCAATCAAGTGTATGACCATCATCGTGTATGGCTGAGGTGGGGTGGAGAAGTAGGTCATGAGAAGTAAGGAAGCTGAGGAACTGGAAGTTTAGGGTGTGTGAAGGGATATCAATATGTATATTGAAGTCCCCCAGATGAGAGAAGGAATTGGAGAATAGAGAAACATTGTGAGCAGGCACTGAACTCATTGAGGGAGGAAGGGGAGTTTCTTGGGGGGGGGTGTCTGTAGAGAACAGCTACAGTATTGTGATTGGGCAGTAGATAGGAATTCCATGAACCTCAAAGGAGAAGATGTTACTGAGCGATAGGTACATAGTGAGAATAAGAAAGTGGCCATGGGGAACAAGGAGTATTCCAACTCATCTTGATGAGTGAGTTGGGGGAAATGAAGCCAACTCCCTTGTTTTACGGATCATTAAACTGAAACCCAGAGATACAAAGTGATTTGCTTAGAATCACACCAGTGTTCTGTCAAAACCAGTTCCTTAGACCCCTAATGTAGCCTTCTTCTCTGCATCATATTCCTCCCTGGAGAGTGTAAGCTCCTTGAGGACAGGGACTGTACAATTCTTTGTGTTTGTGCCCCTAGCACAATGCCTTATACCCCATAGGTACCCAATAGATGCTTGCTGAATTGATAATGGAGGGAGAGAAGGGGGGTAGTTGAGGAAAATTTCCTAGCAGAAAGCTGGGATGATCAGAAGAGACTTTAGTGTCTACTGAGTCCAACCCCCTTATTTTTCAGAAGGGGAAACCGAGGCACAGAGAGGTTAAATGATTTACCCTTTATTAAGTGTCTGAGGTGGGATTTGAACACAGGTCTTTCCAACTCCAAGTCCAGTCCTCTCTCTACTGTGCCATATTGTATCGCCATGAGATGGACTTTGAAGGATAGTTAGGATTGGGATGGAGGCAGAAAGAACAGCCTGACCTCAGAAACAAAGGTGGGAATAAGACTGAGCTGGGGCAGGGGGACTTTAAGCCAAGGACCTCTGCAGACAATCCTCACCCCAATTACTCCCTCCTCTTTCCTGCTGTGACTACATAAGCCTTTTCTACCCTTCTCTTCGCCATCCCTCACCCCCCAACTCCCATCCTACTCTGGGAGGACAATCAACCACTTAGATGGGTATACCCAGAGGGCTTGGTGGGTGATGGGCACTTGGGTCAGGTCTGGCCAGGCTTTGATATCATACCTTTCCCCGACTATCTCAGCCGCCTGTGCCAAGGCCATCCCACCCTGAAGACAATCGAGATGTTCCACTTTCGAGGCCCATCCCAGGTTGGCGACCGACTGGTGCTCAAGGCCATTGTCAACAATGCCTTCAAGAACAGGTGAGACTGAACCCTTCAAGGGACAGCAGTGTAATGGGATGGATGTGTATATGTTGGGGAGGGGAGAGCAGAAATTAACCATGAACCGAAAATGAAAAAACCGTACAAGCTGACTCCACAGAAATTCATAGACGACTCTGGCTTTAAGAGTGAGGGAGGGGATGAAAACAGGGAATGTCAGAGCTGGGCGGGACCTTAGAACAGGTAAAAGGAACTTGAGAGATTGCCTGCCCCAATCCCATAATTTAGAGATAGTGATGGTGATAATAAAGCCAGCATTTAAGTAGCGTGTGAAGGTTTCCCAAAGGAATTCTAGTGGCAAGAAGTAGGCAGCTGAGGGATTTCTTAGGGCATGCCTAGGAAGGTGGGGAGGGCTTTAGCTTTCCAGCTGATGTGTCTCTGCAGCATGGAGGTAGGGGTGTGTGTAGAAGCTTACCACCAGGAGATGGAGTCTTGCCCTCGGCACCTCAACAGCGCCTTCATGACCTTTGTGGTGTTGGATGGAGATGACCAGCCCATAACCCTGCCCTGGATTCAGCCACACGGTGAGGTAAGTTATTCCTTTCAATCTGAAAAGGATTTATTAAGATTTCCCTGTGTGCCTAGTACTGGGGTTGATACTGGGGGAGCAAAGATCAAAAAAAGCAAATTGTCCCTCCCCTTGGGGAGCTTACCTTCTCTTGGCAGCTGGGTACTAGACCCTTTCACTTGAACTAAGTTTTGTTGTGGGTGAGACTGAGGATGTGGGGTCAGTCCCCAATGGAACAGTTCAGGCTTCTCCATCCTGTGCCTACCTCAGGAACCTCTGGTCATCTTTCTGACATAGGGCCACACCAAGGAGGGCAGGATGAGGGAGTGAATGGCTTAGTGAAGGAACACATGACTTGGTGGGAGGAGGAGGGCTTGGAGAGGGAGAGGAGGGCTTGGTGGGAGAGAGGAGGGCTTGGTGAGGAAGCAGAGGGCTTGGTGAGGAAGCGGAGGGCGTGGTGAGGCTCCATCCCCTCTACTGGCAGCAATAGCTTGCTGGGTATGGTGGATGAGGTGGGCTGGGCCATTTGTAGTGTACAAAGTTCTTTACTATCTATGGTCTAATTTAGAAGGGAGAAACAGTGTGAGACAAGGTAGGGGTCAATAAAGATGAAAGAGAGATTCTCTGTTCATCCCCCACCCCAAGGCATTTCAGGAAGGAGCCTGACTTTCATCAGGCAGGTGCCAGGAGGCCTGTGTGGGAGGCCAGGGATGGAGACTGCAGGCCCATGTCAGAGTGAGGGGATAACCTAACCGGCCCTGCCTGAGCATGTCCTGAAGGTGCCCCTGCCCTGCTCTCTGGGCCCTTGGCAGCCTAGCTGATTGCTCATCTAGACTTATCTCTGCTTTTCTCTCTCCTTCAGGAAGGTGAGCGTCGCTATAGGGAGGCCAGCGCTAGAAAGAAGATGAGACTGGACAGGTGAGAGAGGGCATAAGGCAGGCACAAAGCAGTTTTCAGACCACTGTTCTTTGGCGGCCACCACCCCCTCTTGCCATTGCCAAGTTCTTGCTTCCATACCAGCTCCCTGGAGCTGTATCCAGACCTCAGCCTGGCACTGTCCTGGCTCTGAGCTCTGGCTCACTGGGTGCTGAGGGGATGAGTCTTGGACTTTCAGACTTTACCATCATCATCCCACTGATGACCTTCATATTCTCCACAGAGCTCCTATGCACATCCCCTGGGGAAGTCCCTTCTCCCCTTTGAGCCTCAATTTCCTCATCTGTGAAATGGGACTAATAACACCAGTGGTATTAACCACCCAGGTTGTCATGAAGATCAGAAAAGATAATGACTGTAAAGTGAATGCCAAAGGCTGTTCTTTCTTGGGTTCATACATATCTGATCTCTCGCTACTCATCTTCTTTATTAGAATGTACATTTCTGGGATGTAAGTGGGCAGGGTTGGATGGTTTCATTCTTTGGCCTTCTGTCCCCAGGGTCTATCCCAGTTCCCAGCACATAAGAGATACTTAATGCTTGTTCATGACATTCCCTTTCCTGGCCATAGGTCTTTTCCCTCTTCCTTTGTGGGACTGTCCTTTCATTGTTTGATGCTTCAGGGCACTATGTTAGTCAGTTAAACTGTATTTAACTATGTTAAACTATATTAAAAATGATGGTTTGAAAAAGCAGTCCCTCCTTCACAGATGCTCATCCCAGTCACTTACTAGCTATGTGATCCTGGGCAAATCAATCCTGATAATAGAGAGA
>NW_027185852.1:21647834-21680604 GCF_028583685.1 Petaurus breviceps papuanus | reverse complement strand
AGAGAGAGAGAGAGACAGAGAGGAAGGAAGGAAGGAAAAGAAAAGCATAAAACAGATCTTTTTGTGCTGGCCTCTGGGCTTGGGCCATGGGCAGTGCCCAGGTGTGATGGGGTTAAAATCAGAAGGCTTGTTTTTTTTTTTTTTTAAAGCAATCGGGGTTAAGTAACTTGCTCAAGGTTACACGGCCAGGTGTTTCTGCGTGTGGTGCTGAGTATCTGAGCCCGGATTTGATCCAGGTCATCCCGACACTGGAGCCGGTGCTCTTACTCGCTGAGCCACCTGGCTGCCCCTAAGCAATTGGGGTTAAGTAACTTGCTCAAGGTTACACGGCCAGGTGTTTCTGGGTGGGTGCTAAGTGTCTGAGCCCGTGATTCGATCTCCAGGTGTTCTCAACACTGGAGCCGGTGCTCTTACTCGCTGTGCTACCTGGCCGCCCCAGAAGGCTTGGTTTTTAATTCCAATTCTACTATTTACTAAACTGTGACCAAGTCCTTTGTCTTTTCTGGGCCTCAGTTTCCTGATCTGTTAAACGAGAGGGTTGGGTTCAATGACTTCTAAGAAGCCTCCAAGCTCTAAATCTAGCCCCCATGGTCCTTGAACAAGGAGAGTGCTTTGCTCTGCCCACCCTCCACCCCCCAGCCTGCATCTTGAGAACACAGTCATGTCTGGTCTTATTTCGTGGGCTTGCCTTGTGTCCCCAGCAAGGGGAAGTATCCTCAGGGAGGAGGGGGCCTCTCTAGGTGCTCAGAACTGGGCTGAGGACACAGGGAGTAGGCACTCCATAATACACACCCACTTGCTCTCCCCAGGAAATACATCGTGTCCTGTAAGCAGGCTGAGGTCCCACTCTCTGTCCCCTGGGACCCAAGTAACCAGGTAAGTCCAGTTCATCCTGAAGAAACTGATAGTACCCTGAGAGACCCTTGGGGAGCCTGTAGTCCCCAATCCCTGGCCCACAAGGTAAGTTGGCTCTTAAATGCCATTCAGTCTTGGCTCGGCCCATGTGGCTGCTTCCTGCCCCCCACCCCCACCTGGATCAGGGATGGTGATGTTCCTCGGTGCTCCTTCTGTCCAGGTATATCTGAGCTACAACAATGTCTCCTCACTGAAGATGCTCATGGCCAAGGATGCCTGGGTCCTTACGTCAGAGATCAATAAGGTAGCTGGCTTCTCTTTATGAGCCCCATCATGAAGTGTGTGTGTATGTGTGTGTCGTGTATATGTGATGCAGTGTGTGTATGCACCTACACCTTTGTGTGGCGGGCTCCTGAGAGATGTCTGGCAGCTAATCGTCCCTCCCCCGGCTTTAGGAAAGCTTATTTGTGACCTGTATACTGGTCTGTTCCGTATAATGCACTAATGTAACATATGGGCACATCCCATAGAATGTGGCCCTGCCCAAGTGAGCATTTCTTCTGCAAAAGATCTGGGGGCTTTAGGGGACTACATGCTCAGTAGAAGTCACCAGTCCAAGATGGTGGCCAGGAGAGCTGGTGCAATCCTAGGCTGTTTTAAGAAAAGCATCAGGGGCTCGGCTAAGGTGATGTCAGCCCCTCTGTCTGCTGCCCTGAGTACTGTGTTCAGTTCTGGGGCCCACGGTGTAGAAAGGACATTGAAAAGCTCAGGGCTAAGAAGGCAGGATTCAAGGATTGAGGATGGGGACTGAATCCCAATGTGTTTGGGTGCCATTTCGTTGTGGGCTGTCATGGCATAACACATTTCTGTTCCCTCCCTCAGATCAAACTCTACACCTTGGAGGACAACAAATTCCTGTCCTTCCATTTGGAGATGACTGTCTACATAGACACAGCTCAAGCCTTTCTCCTCCTCTCGGACCTGGGCCGCAGACCTGAGTGGGACAAACACTACCAGTGAGCCTTGATTGGTGGTGGGTGAGGGAGGAGAAATGTTACTGGAGCAGGGAACCCATGTCTGTGGATTAGATCATACAGTGCAGTTTGGCTCCTCCATTCATCTCCACAGATAGCTATTAAGCCTCTACCCTGGCTCTTAGGGCCAATCCTAGTGAGTTCAGAGGACACAGGACAGGCAGCTAAGTAGAGAGAGTGCTACACTTGGAGACAGAAAGACCCAAGTTCAAATCCTGACTCAGACACTTACTAGCTGTGTGACCTAGGGCAAATTACTTAACCTCTCCCACCCTCAGTTTCTCAATCTGTTAAATGAAGCTGATAATAACCACTCCTTCCAGGGCTGTCATTGTCACATATAAACCCCTTGTCAATTCTAAAGCATTATCTGAAGGCTGGTTGTTGTGGTCATGAGGATTCTATGAGAGAATATACTGTTTAATTGTAGCAAACTTTTAAATGCTGTAATGATTTCTGACGCCGATTTTGATTCCAATTTTTCTGTTCTTGAGTCTGGGGTAGAGTGGAAAGGGTATAGTGAAAGACATTGTGCCTTGTCGACTTTAGTGGTGAGCTGGAGGTCCTGGGTTTGAATCTTGGCTGGGGCTTATTTCCTGCGGGACTTTAGAAAAGTCCATTCTCATCTCTGGGCCTCAGTTTCCCTATGTGCAAAGTGAGGGGCTTGAACTAGGGCAGAGGGGTGGAGAGTGAAAAGAGAGGCTGAGTTAGATTTCACTGGCCTCGATTCTGATGGACTCTGGGGGGAGGAAGAGAGGGAAGAGGCAGGGATGGCTCCAAGCTTACCAACACGGGAAGAGGCTGGAGCCCTCCAGAGAAGCAGGGAGAGGTTTCACTGGGGAAGTCCATGAGCTCAACTGTAGGCATATCCCTGGGTGTGGGATGACCTTCAGGTGGAGAGACCCAGCAGACACTGGGACTGGAATTCAGAGGGGAGACTAAGGAAGTGGTTCTTCAACTGTCACTTAGATCACTGGAAGGAACTTTAGAGACCGTCAAATCTATTTATTGTCCCTTCAGTCATTTCAGTAACGTACAAGTCTTTTTTTTCTTTTTTTTTTTTTTTGGAAGGGGGAAGGCAGGGAAATTGGGGCTAAGTGACTTGCCCAAGGTCACATGGCTAGTAAGTGTTAAGTGTCTGAAGATGGATTTGAACTCAGATCCTACTGACTCCAGGGCTGGTGCTCTATTCACTGCGCCACCTAGCTGCCCCATGTCAGTCTTTATGACACTATTTTGGGGGATTTTCTTGGCAAAGATACTGGAGTGGTTTGCCACTTTCTTCTCCAGCTCATTTTACAGATGAGGAAACTGAGGCAAATAGGGTAAAGTGACTTGCCAAAGGTCACACAGCTAGTAAGTATCTGAGGTCGGATTTGAACCCAGAAAGAGGAGTCTTCCTGATTCCCAGCCCAGTGCACTATCCATTGCACCACACAACTGCCCACCTGCCCTGCATCAAGTTTAACATCCTCCTTTTTGCAGAGGAGGAAACTGAAGTCCTGAAAGGGGAAGTGATTTTTCTAAGGTTATATAGCAAGAAAGTCCCCAAGTCTGGATTTGAACTCTGATCCTCATACTCCAAATTCAGTTTCCTTTTTCCTGTTCTGAACAGGCTCTTGATGTGTTTCTCAATACTGAAAGACAAGTAGGAATAAGAAAAGAGAAAAGGGTGGGGTGGGGTTGGAAAGGGAGGCGTTCGAAGTAAAAGGAATCCCCAGATGGGGAGGACAGCAAACCCAAGGCAGCCCTTCCCTTGGAGGATGGAGAAGAATGTCTGGGATCGGGGGAATGCCACCTTAGGATAAATTGGCACGATCCAATGGAGAACCCACCACACTTCGAGGAGACACAAGGGTCCTTGTGGTCTCTACAGAGAACTCATTGTACCCCCAGGCCAGTCACTTTTCTCCTTGGGGACTCAGTTTTCCCATCTGTACAATGAAGGAGTTGGGCAAGATGATCTCTAAGCCCTCTCCCAGCCATGACATCCCCTGTTCTAAGACCCCTCTTAGCCCTGATATTCTGTATGCTCCCCTGACATGCCCTGTTCTCAGGCCCCTCCCAACTCTGATATTTCCTGTTCTAAGGTCTGACATACATTATTCTAAGACCCCTTCTAGCCCTGACATTACCTCTTCTGTCCCTCTTCTGCCCTGACATTCCCTGTTCTAAGGCCCCTTCTAGATCTGACATTATCTGTTCTAAGGCCCCTTCCCTGCCCTGACATTCCCTGTTCTAAGACCCTTCTCAGCTCTGATATTTCTTTGAGCTCTCTTGCCAGCTTGCCCTGTATGCAGGATGTGTGTGAGGGGCCATAGTCCCTAGCCAGCAACGTTGCTTCTCGTGAATAATAGATAGGGAAATGCAATATTCAGTGCCAGGCAGCCCAGGGCCGCCCGGGGCGCGGAGCAGCGGGGCTAGGAATCGATCCTGCCTTCCCTGGCAGCTACGAGGGCTCCCGCGGATCCCCCCCACCCACAGTCCATGTTTCCCCTGGCAGGCGAGCGGAGCTGGTGCAGCAAGTGGACGAAGACGACGCCATCTACCACGTCATCAGCCACATGCTCGGAGTCGAATGCAAGCCCCAGGACTTCGTGATCCTGGCCTCGAGGAGGAAGCCCTGCGATAGTGGGTGAGCGGCCGGGGCTGGACAGCTCCTCCCTCCGCATCTCCCAGGAGGAGTCAGGCACGAGGCGCAAAGCTGAGCCCGAACGGCCTCAGTTTTTGTCTTCAGATTGTAAAGTCAGGGAAAGGAAGGCACCCTGCAGACACGAGGGGCTGCCCTCTAGTTATGCGGCACGTGGTGTGGCGGTCGGGGAGGCCCTTCTCTTACAGACCGATGGGGAAACGATGCTTAGAGAAGTTATATGACTTACACAGGAGCGCAGTAGTCAGGCGGGGGGAGGGGACCCTGGAAGCCTTGTCTGCCTTACCGGAAGTCCAGCATGAGGTCCAATTATATGTGATCTAACAGGGGATGGCAGGGCTGGGAGGGTCCTGAGAACAGGGGATGGCAGGGCTGGGAGGGTCCTGAGAACAGGGGATGGCAGGGCTGGGAGGGGCCTGAGAACAGGGGATGGCAGGGCTGGGAGGGTCCTGAGAACAGGGGATGGCAGGCCTTTCCTGATTCTCCCATATTTTAACTCTGTCCCTCTTAAAATGATTTTGGATTACTTTGCATATGCACTTTCTTTGTTTATCTTTGTAAATGTTATGTCCTCTTCCTTTTTGTCTTTATATTTCCATTAAATCCTGGCTTTTCTGCTTCTTTTGTTGTGTGATTTTGGGCAAGTCACTCGCTGGGACTGGGCCCCAGGTGAGAGTTAATGATGGATTAAATGATCTCTTAATGTGTCTTCTAGCCCTAGATTCTATTACTTTCATTTAAAGTATTTTTTTTCTTTAAAGAAATTTTAAAAAATAATTTGGGTGTGAATTAGGAAATAGACTAAGGAACTGCCAAGTCAAACTGTCCCTAGCATAATGGGGTCCTGGAAGTCTGCAAAGGCAACCCCTGTGGACGACTGGCGGCACATGCTGATGGAGGCTGGAGGGCTCAGCTCCCTGCTTAAGAGCACGGATCAGGCTTCTAGGCCCCTCTGAGGAGACTTTGTTGGGTCTCCTCTCATTTTAGAGATGAAGCCCATCAGCTGAAGTGACCTGTCCAGAGCGCACAGGTTCTCAGACACCAGGGCTCCTTCCACTGTGGCCCACGGCATCACAGAGGGGCTGTGTGACCTTGAGTGGGAGGCTGTTCCTTACTGTTTCTCAGGTGATGAAATGAAAAGGGCCCAGACTAGGTCACATGACTCAGGTACCCTGGGAGGGAAGAATGAAGGTCCAAATAGGGGGAGTCCTTCTCAGAGTGGGATGGCCCCGGGCTCCCAAGCCTGCCAGAAAGTGGGGGCTCTCTCTTCCTATGGATTGGTCTCTATCTCACCTCCCTCTGCTTCTGTTCTAGGGAGCCCTATGTTATTGCCTTAAGGTCAGTCACCCTACCCACGCACCCCAAGACCCCGGAGTACACCAGAGGGGAGACCCTGTGCTCTGGTTTCTGTCTCTGGAGAGAGGGGGATCAGCAAACCAAGGTAAGGACCAGGTGCCCCTGTATTCTGTGACTGTCTTTTCCCCTGCCCAGACCCTCTTCTCTTCCCTACCCCATGCTGCAGAGATCTCTTTGCTTTCATTCAATTTTATTTCCAGTTCCAAATTCTCTCCATCTCCTAGTCCTTCTCCCACATATGGGGAAGGCAAGAAATACAAAACTCATTACATATAGGATGTCATACAAAACAAAATTCTGCCCCAATCTAAATAGTGTGGGAGGAGAATGAGTGAGGAGTGAGAAGAAAAGCCTACATTCCTCAGGCACTTTGCCCCTGCTGTCTCCTCTGATCCTCATAATAGCTTGGTGAGGCTGCACCCCCATTTTACAGATGGGGAAACTGAGGTTCAGAGTGAATTGGCTTGGCCATACAGCTAGGAAGTAAAGGTCAGTCTGTGTTTTAAAAAAAGAAAGGAAGAAAAGACTTCAGCAAAACCAGCCACCAGCTGGGGGCCATGTATCCACAGAGCCCCTTTTGAGTGAGAATCTTCTGGATGGATGGGCCCAGGGAAGTTACTGGAGAGCTCTGGGTTAGAGGACCCTGGCTAGATGGCCTTCCAGCTTGGCTTGGGATCCACCTTTACCTCTTAGCTGACCTCGTGACCTCAAGCAAGTCACTTGATCTCTCTGAGACTCAATCCCCTTCTGTAAAATCATTCACCACTTGGTAGGGAGTTTGGAGAGGGGGCTTCCCTGTCAGCTATGGGCTGAACTGGACCCACTGAGCTCTACTGGTCTGAGATAATGGTCTCCCCTCTGCCTTCCTCTCAAGGCTGCTGTGCAGATCAGATGAGGACAGAGTGTGAACAGTGATTATAAACCATGGGGTTCCCTGAGAATGTGAGAGATATGAGGAAGACACTAGTATCTGTGGTCAAAGATGGGGTTTTTGCTCTCAGGCCTACAGTTCTCTGACTCTACATGTGTCACGTGTCTGTCCCCATAGCTCACTGACACTCAGACGGCCCTCTCGTGTAGAGAGCACAAGATCATGCCTTTAGACCTGGAAGGGGCTTTAAAGGTCATTTCATCTGACACTTCCATTTTACAGATGAGTAAACTGAGGCCCAATGAGTTAAGTGACTTGCCCCAAGTTTCATATCAGAGGTGGTGTCTGAATGTGGGTCCTCTGACTCTAAAGCACATTTCCTTTCCACAGCACCACTCTGCCTGGGGCTGGGGGAAGGGGCGGTGCAGTTAGTGAAGAATGGAGCCATTTGCCAGGGCCCAGCCCTTCCCTTCCCAGCCGTAGCTGAGAAAGCCCCAGACCTGGGTCCCCTGGGTAACCCCCTTGTGCCCTCCAACGCTGCCCCCTTCTGCAAAAGGCCTTTCCTGATGCCTTTCATGGGCTGTGCTTCCCCTCTGCTGGTTAGCGATGGGAGGGTTTCTTACACGTTGTCTTTCATTGGGCTGTCAGCTCCTTGGGGACAGGGACTGTTCTCGCCTTTCTTCATCTCCCTCATCCCTAGCACAGTTCCTGGTACATGCTTCTTGACTTGGCTTGACTTGATCCAGCCCTGCCTCTCCGGCCACCCCTTCCAGGTATCCTACTACAACCAGGCTACTGCCAGTTTGCTGAACTACGTGACGACCAACGTGGCAGGCCTGTCATCTGAATTCATCACCACCTTCAAGGCCTGTGAGCAGTTTCTCCTGGACAACAAGAGTGAGCTGGCCCTCAGTCTTCAGAACCTTTAGTGGCTCCCCTCTGACCCAGCACTGTTCAGCTCCTCACGCCCAAATCCATCCCCTCTGGCTAGTGAAGATTAGTCCCTGATTGTCTCCTCTGGGCTGTGCCCTGAGCCAGGACATGAAGACAGTGGTTGCTCCAGGATTGGCTCTCCTGGCTCACCCTTTTCTGACCTCTCTGATTTTGTCGGTGGTTCAAGCCTTTAGCAAGGCTGTGCCCAGTGGGGACTATGTAGTTTTGGGATCTCCTAGCAGCCTTGGGGCTCCAACCTATGGACCTGGCCTCCCCTTGGAAGAACACAGATGGAGGCCCCCCCCATCCACTTCCTACCAGCTCCAGCTGGTATCTAAATAGGTGGGGGTGTAGCAGCCTTGTCATGCACATGATTGGGCCAAATAGAGATCCTGGTGACAGTGAGGGCCTAGGTCCGGTCAGAGGGGCTTCAGATCCTTCACAGGCAGGGCCTGGACTGGATGGCCAGGCATGGCTAGGACTGTTTCAGGGCTTCTCAGTGGGCCCCCAGGGAGAACACAAGAGGGCGGGTCCCATAAGACCTAAGTCAGGTCCTACTACCCAGAAATGCTGGAGAGCAGGGGTGTCCCAGGATGCCTTGGGATGACTTAGGGAGAGGGCATAGGCCCCTGGGGCACCTTGGGAAGAGTCCCAGTGCCCTCCATCCTCTGCAGGGGCAGAGTCCCTTTAGATCAGCCTTCTGGATCTGCATTACAAAGACAAGGGAAGGAGTGTAAATACAGTTGTTAATTTGTAAAACACAATAAATAGCCAGCTCCTTTCTAGGCTCTGGTCTGTCTCTTTGTACTCCATCCTCCTGTGCTCCCCCCCCAGCCCCACAGCGGCTGAGATCAGGCTGCTAGGGGAGATCTCTGGACTGAAAGAGACTTCAGAGCCTTCTAGTCCAGCCCATACATGGGTGAGAACCCCCTCCCACAGCTCTCCTGAGAAGTCCTTATCAGCCTCTGTGGGAAGATGTCCAGGGACGGGTGGCCCGCCGCCTCGCAGGCCGTTCGGTTCTCTCTCTGCAAGGTTTTTATTCCTGATGTCCAAGCCAACATGGCCTCTCTTCGCCTCCTTCCCACTTCCCCTGGTTTTGCTTGACTAGCAGCAGAAGCGTAATATGCTCACTGACTGACATCACTTAAATGTGCTCCTCTGCAGCTCACATCCATGCTCCTTTATTCTGCCCTCTGGGCCAAGCCAAGCAAACCCAATCCCTCTTCCAAATTCTGCTGTTCAGTCATTTCACTAGGGTCTGGGTCTTTGTGACCCTATTTGGGATTCTCTTGGCAGAGACACTGGAGTGGTTTGCCATTTCCATCTCCAGCTTACTTGACAGATGAGGAAACTGAGGCAGATAGGGTGAAGTGACTCGCCCAGGGTCACCCAGCTAGTAAGTGTCTGAGGCCAGATTTGAACTCAGGAGACTGGGTCTTCCAGATTCTTGCTCTGGCTCTCTGTGCACCATGGCGCCACCTAGCGGCCTCTTCCAAATGACAGGTACCCAGATACCTGACAACACTCTCTGTTCTCCCCCAGGTCTTCCTTTCCCCAGGATAGGTTCCCTCAGTTCCTTCGATTGACAAATGTAGTTGGTGCAGAAGATAAAGTACGTCTTAGAAGACCCGAGTTCAAATCTGGTCTCATGCACTTACTGACCTTTCCACCGTTAATTTCCTTATTTATAAAATGGGCTTAATAATAATAATTAAACCTTATAAGGTTGTCATGAGGATTAGATAACACATAGAGGAAACCAGTCAACAAGCATTTATTAAGCACTTGCTGTATGCCTGGTGTTACAGTTAAACATGTAAGAAAAAAGAGAGATAGTCTGTGCCCTCCAGGAATCTAATCCTAGTTGGAAAGACAGCACATTAAAGAAAGGTGAAAAGGGGGAGGGGAGGAGGAAAGTGCCCAGGACATGGCAGAGTATGATGGAGAAATTCAGAAGACTGTGGTCAGGTGGGAAATGTAAAGCCATGTGCAAGCCGGGAAGTGATGCGGTATGTGAATTCTAGCTGTTAGTGTTGCTGTTATTACAATCATTAACAGACTCCAGGCCCTTCACCAGCTTGAGTGCCTTCCTGTGGACACTGTCATGCTTATCTTCCAAAATGGTGGCTCTCAGAACCAAACACCAAATGTGGTCTGACCAGGGCAGAGGAGAGCAGTCCATACCGCCTTGTTTGACTGATGCCCCAGAAGACCAAGGGATTCACCCAAGATAAATGGCTCATGACAGCCACTGGAGGGAGGCTGGGGGAGGATTATTCCCATTTTGCATGTGGGGAAACTGATCCTAAGAGGAGATCTACTTGCCCAAGGTCACACAGCATGTTTGTGGCTGTGCTGGAAAGAGGACCCAGGTGTCCTGCTTCCTGGGCCAGTAGCCCTTCCTACTACACCAAGGGTTCTTAACTTGTGGTCTGTGGAACCCCATGGGTAGACTTCAGGGTATCCACAAACTTGGGATTAGAGCTGTCCTACCTGGCACTCCTAATGCTTTTGCTTCTCTGTAGTCTTAGAACCTCCAATTGTCTTTTAAAGCCCTTCACAACCTGGCCCCCTCCCACCTTTCCATTTTGTTACCTTATACTCCTCTCCAACCCAGGGACAAGGCGGCTGCTCCTTGCACGAGACCCTCCATCTCCAGACTCCAGCCATTTTCCCAGGCTGTGTTCACATCTGTTATTCCCCCTCTCTGGAGATCTTTGTCTTCTGGTTTAAGCCTCAGCTGAAGTCCCACCTTCTGCAAGAAACCTCTCTCAACTTCCCTTCGTACTAATATTTTCCCTCTGAGATCATCTCCAATGTAGCCTGTCTATATCTTGTTTGTACTGGCTGTTTCCATGTTGTCTCCCCTTTGTATTGTGAACTTCTTGAGGGAAGAGACTGTTCTTACCTTTCCTTGTATCCCTGGCACTTAGTATAGTGCTTGGCATTAAATGTTTATTGACTGACCTTGGAGGGCATCTAGTCTGACCTTTATCTAAGCAGGAACTCCCTCTATGGCATCTCTGAGGAGCGACTGCCTAACCTCTTCTGGAAGGTCTCCAGGGAGGAGGATCCTACTGTCTCTTGAGAAAGACCCTCCACTCCCTTTTGGGACCACTTTCATGGTCAGGGAGTTATTCCTGACATTGCTCCTCAGTCCCCAAGCAGAACACACCTAATTCCTCCTTTCTATGATGACCCTTCAAATACTAGAAGTCATATTCCAACCCCCGACTTACCCCTTAGCCCCAACCCAGGCTTCTCCGTGCTCATCATCCCCAATACTTTCACCATGTTGTGTGATGGTCTCCAGTCCTCACCCCATCCTTGCCCACCTCCTCTGGACTGCTCCAGTTAGGTAACATTTGATTCAATTCAATCCAGTCCAACTCACATTTCTCAAACATCTGTTAGGTACTGGACTCTGTGCTAGGCACAATTTCTTCCATTTCCCTCATCCCATATATCTAGTTGGTGGCCAAGTTCTGTCTTGTCTTCCTCCACAACATCGCTCTTTTTCATCTCCTTCTGTCTACTCAGGTAGCTACCACTTGCTGCCCATATCCTTGCATTGGTCTTCTCCTTGGATTTCCAGGCTTCAGTTTCCCCCCATCCTAATATATTTTTCACATGACTGTCAAATTGATATTGCTAAAGGTCAGGTCTTCTCTTCTGCTCAAGAAGCTTCAAAGGTTCCCCCTTACCTCAATGATGAAACAGAAACTCTTAAGTTAAACAGGTGTTATTGATAACATTGCCAAGGATGGCAGAGTGGGCGTAGCAAGGAGGATTTGGGTTTGACTCTTGACTCTGGCACTTACTTGCTGTGAGACTCTAGTAAAGTCACTTATTCTCTCTAAGCTCCAACTCCCTAACCTATAAAATGGGGCTAGTAATCCTTGAAATTTTCACCCTAGAGTACAGTTATGCTTAAATGAGAGTACTCTACAAAATCTATTGTCACTATTATGAAGAAGCAGTAGGACAAAGGGGAGAGAGGGCTGTCTGGATTAGGAAGAGCTGTGTTCACATCCTACTTCTGCCACATAATGACTCTGTGACCTTGGCCAAGTCATTTCTCTTGGTAACTCCACACAACTTTCTAACTTTCTCTTCCTTCCTTCCTTCCTTCCTTCCTTCCTTCCTTCCTTCCTTCCTTCCTTCCTTCCTTCCTTCCTTCCTTTCTTTCTTTCTTTCTTTCTTTCTTTCTTTCTTTCTTTCTTTCTTTCTTTCTTTCTTTCTTTCTTTCTTTCTTTCTTTCTTTCTTTCTTTCTTTCTTTCTCTCTCTCTCTCTCTCTCTCTCTTTCTTTCTTTCTTTCTTTCTTTCTTTCTTTTTCTTTCTTTCTTTCTTCCTTCCTTTCTTTTTGGAGGGGGGAGGGCAGGGTAATTGGGGTTAAGTGACTTGCCTAAGGTCACACTGCTAGTAAGTGTTAAGTGTCTGAGGCTGGATTTGAACTGAGGTGCTCTGACTCCAGGGCCAGTGCTCTATTCACTCTATTCACACAACTTTCTAAGACTGAGTTGTGGAGGAGGTCTTGATTTGTATTAGTGGAAGGGATTTCCTCACTGGGAGTTCTCTAGACTAATGAAACCCCAGGTTCAGTACAAAAAGACTATTCCTCTTATTTTTAATTGCTAACAGTTCATCTCTATGGTGTTTTGAGGTCCTCCAAGGGCTTTGCCTACATCATTTTATTTTAGACCAATATAGATCTATCTGAATGTGAAACAGAATTGTTGTTATTCTCATTACCTGGGATTCCTGGTCTAAGAGTGAGAGAATGAGCAGAGTGGGGTGTGGTTAGAAGGAAGGAGGATAAGAGGACCTGACACTGAGGCAGAGTCAAAATGGTGAGGTAGCAGGCCCTGCAGTCCAGCTCCCCCAACCTCCTCCACTAACTTCTAGAAAATACACCAAACCATGTTCTGATCAGGAAAGCCAAGAAAAAGTTATAGTGTGTCCTTTTTTTTATCCAGTCCAGGGTGATGTAGGGAGACAGAGAGGTCTTTGGGTACTAGGGGTGAAATCTGTCCAGGAGCACAGTGTGTGCAGTGCATTCCATCATCCAGAGACTAACTGAGCCAAGACTATGGAGTGGGGAAAGAAGCATGGAATCAGGGTAAGATCCCAAGACATTCCTGAACTAGTTCAGAGTGTAGGAATAGGTGCCTGTCTGGAAACTGATGCCTATCACCTGGCTTTGGGTCACAGATCCAGGACAGACTGAAGAGGGTATCTAGGCAGAGAGGAGCGGTTACACAGTTGTGTGTTCTAGCTAGGCAATCAGTGAGGAACACGTTCAGAAGAAAGCAATAGCTGAATGGCTCTGATTCCAAGAGGAGAGCAGGGCCTCTGTTCTAGCCTCTAGCCCAGGTTGAAGCCTTCCATAGAAGAAGCAGGGTGAGAATCCCAGGTCAAAGGGAAAGCCTGCAGTTCAGTCATTCAGAAGCCACAGAACCTCTCAGTGGGCTAATAGTGACTGCTTCCAGCAGGCATTATTGAAATTGGCAGCTACTGTTTTCACCACTGAAACTTCCAACTAAGAACAAGTCAACAGACCCAAACCTGATCAGGAATTTGCAGAGTTCAGACAGGGAGGGCAGTGAGTAGACTTCACCCTGGATTATATCACTTTGGGAGTACTAAAAGCTTTCAGGTCCCTAGCATGAGCTGTAAAAGCAGAAGAAAGCAAAAGAGGACAAAAGCTTAGCCCAGACATTGGCCCCAAAGTACTCATAGTCCAGCCTTAACTTGAGGTTCCAAGTCAGGCAGTACATGGGAAGGATGCACAAACAAAAAAAAAAGAATCCCATCATAAAGAACTTTTATGGTGACAGGAAAGCAAAAGACACAAACTTAGAACAAAAGAATGAACAATAACTATCTCAAAAAGAACAAGACTATCTCAAAGTCTTAAATGAGAATGCAGCTTTGATCCAAGTCCAGCCTGAATTCCTGGGAGAATTGAATCAAGAGTTTTAAAAAGAACTAAAAATTATTTTTAAAAATTAAATGAGAGTAGTAGAGAAAATATGGGAAAAGAAATGAGAGCCATGGAAGAAAAATGTGAAAAGAATATTAACAGTTTGGAAAAAGAGGTACAAAACCATATCCAAGAAAATAACTTCCTGAAAATTGGAATTGACTGGACAGAAGCTAATGACTCCATGAGACATCAAGAAATATCTAAACAAAGTAAAAAGACTGACAAAAAGTAGAAGAAAATCTGAAGTATCTTATAGTGAAACAACTGACCAGAAAGCAAATAGGGGGGAAATCATTTGAGAATCATTGGATTATCTGAAAGCCATGACAAAATATAGCTTACATTTCCTATTTCAAGAAGTTATAAAAGAAAACTGCCTATATCTCAGTATTAGAGGATAAAATAGAAATCGAAAGAATTCACCAGTCACCTCCTGAAAGAAAGCCCCCAAAGGAAGATTCCCAAGAAACATTATAGCCAAATTCCTGTGATCCCAGGTCAAAGAAAAAATATATTGTAACCAGAAAGAAAGAATTGAAGTACTGAGAAGGCAGTCAGGATTCACAGAAGACCTAGCATCCACCACCATAAAGGAGTGGAGAATTTGAAATATGTTCTAAGAGGCAAAAGATTTGGGCTTAAAGCCAAGGATAATTTATCAGCAAAACTGAATATAATTCTATTGGATGGAAAAATGAGCCTTTAATGAAATAGAGAACTTCCAAGCATTCTCAATGAGAAGACAAGAACTGAGTAGGAAATTTGACATATAATTACAGGAATAAAGAGAAGCATAAGAAGGTAAACATGAATGAGCTATCTTAAGGTACTAAACAAAGTTAAACTGCTTACATTCTTATATGGATGCAGCCCCTTAGAACTCTATCAGACAGAGGGTCTGGAATTGATTTTGTTATGTTTTGATGATCTTAAAAGAAAAATAGAGAGAAGAAGAGGAATATACTGGGTACAGAGGAAGGGAGAGGGAGAATGGGGAAAATCTCACATGAATGGGATGCACAAATATATGTCTATGCAACTAGGAGGAAGGAGAGGGTGAAGGGAGCAATATCAGGAACTATGCTAAAAGCTGAAAATACATACATAAGCATAAAGAAGCTCCCTACCCTTGGGGAACTTACCTTTTAATGGGGGAAGGTAACATACGAAAGGGAGCTAAAAAGTGTAGGGTTGGGCTGGGGGAGAAGAAGGTATCTGGTGAGAGGACATGGTAGAGAAAGTACTGTGGAGATGAGTCAGAAGTGCAAACCTGGAGAAGAATGAAAACAACTTTGGCCTGGGTCTGCTCATAATGGAGGTTCTGGGAGGAATCAACCAAGCAGAAGGTGAGGCCTCAAAGATGGAGACTACTTCCAGTGTGAGAAACAAGCCAGGGGTAGAGAGATCTTCCTGACTGAAAAAAAGTTTCTACTACATGGTAGAGAAAGTCCTGTGTGAATGAACAGCAATGAAGTCTAAAGAGGGAAACAGGAAGGGAAAGGGTTAAGGAAAGGGGAAGAAAAGAAGAGAGGGAAAAGGGTTAAAGGAAGGGGGAGAAAAGAAGAGAGAAGATATATCAAGGAAGAGATCAGTCAGAAGCAAAACAAGTTTTTAAGGAGGGAGAAACAAAGAGAAGGAAAAGTATAAGACAATAAGATGGAGGGAAATACTCAATTACTAAATATAACTGTGAATGGTATGAGAATAGTATGAACTCACCCATAAAATGGAAGAGAATAGCAGAATGGATTAGAAACTAGAAAGTTTAATAACTCAATCCTAAAGAATGAATGAGTCAAAGGACAAATTATGGAAACAATCAAAAAATCTCATTAAGGATAATGACAACATTGAGAAAGCATACCAAAATTTTTGCAATGCAGCCAAAGTAGTATAGGTGAAAAAAAATATATATCTAAACACCCCCATCAATCAAAAAGGAACAAAGAAAGAAAAAAGGAAGGAAGGAAGGGAGGGAGGGAGGGAAGGATGAAAGAAAGGAAGAAAAAAAGAAGGAAAGGAAGAAAGAACAGTAGATAAATTGTGTATTCAACTAAAGAAAACTTGAAAAACAAAATTTTAAAAACTCAATTAAACATCAAAATAGAAATTCTGAAAATAGAAAAAGAGATTAATAAAATTGAAGGCCCTCCCCACCCAATTAATAAACAAGACTCAGAGAATTTTTTTGGAAAAAAAAAAAAACAAAAAAAAAATTTTTAATAATTAAGTTTAATTTTGCCAAAAAAAAAAAAAAAAGAAAAAAGAAAACAAAGCTTCCAAAATCCAAAAAGAAAAAGGTGAATTCATGACAATGAAAAAAATAAATAAAGCCACTGTTATGAGCAATTTTACTAACTATATACCAATAAAACTGATAATCTAAATGAAATGGATGAATATTTACACAAATATAAATTGCCCAGGTTAACAGAAGAAGTAGAATACTTAACCCTATTGTAGAAAAAGAAATCGAACAAATCAGAAATGAAGTCTTAAAGAAAAAGAAACCCAGGACCATATGCATTTACAAATGAATGCTACCAAATATTTAAAGAACAATTCATTCAAATGCTACATGAACTGATGGAAAAAATAGGTAAAGAATGGATCCTACCAAATTCCTTTTATGACACAAGTATAGTCTTGATACCTAAATCAGGGAGAAAAATAGTGAAAGAAAACTGTGGACCAATTCCCTAATGAATATTGATGCAAAAATTTCAATAATATGATAGCAAAGAGACTGCAACAATATATTACAAAGATCATATACTCTGATCAGGCTGGATTTATACTAGAAATACATGGCTAGTTCTATATTAGGAAAAACTATAAATATGTTTGACTATTTTAATAATAAAAATGATAAAATCATATAATTACATCAAGATGTAGTAAAGGCTTTTGACAAGATACAACACTCATTCCTGTTTAAAAACAAATAAAAAAACAAACCAACTCCAGAAAGCATAAGAATAAATGGTGCTTTCCTTAAAATAAGTATTTTGTATCTAAAACTAAAAGTCAACATTATCTATAATGAGGAAAGAAGCCTTTCCAGCAAGATCATGGGCAAAGCCAAGATATCTATTATCAACATTATTGTTCAGTAGGGGGCTAGCTATAATAATAAGACAAAAACAAAAAAAAATTCAGGAATAAACAAATAGGACACACAATGATCACTTTTTTGCATGGGATATGATAGTTTACTTAAGAGAACTCCAGAGGGTCAACTGAGAAACTATGTGAAACAACTAACAACTTCCACAAAGTTGAAGAACAGCAAACAAACTCAGAAATCATCAGCATTTCTGTAAATTTCCAACAAAATCCAGCAGGAAAAGATAGAAGGAGAAATAACATTTAAATAAGTACAGATGGAACAAAACATTTGGAAGCCTACTGCTGAGACACATACAGGAGCCATATGAACATAATTACCAAACACTGTTTATACAAATAAAGACAGACCTAAATAATTGGAGGAATATTAATTGCTTATGGGCAGCTGAGCCAACATAATAAAAGTGATAATACTACCTAAATTAATTTACTTATTGAGTGCTATTTCAATCAAATTACTAGAAGATTACTTTCTAGAACTATTAAAAATATAAAAGTCATCTGGAGGAACAAAAGGTCAAGAGCATCAAGGACATTAATGGAAAAAAGGGAGAAGGTGACTTAGCTTTGTTGTTCAGTCATTCAGTCATGTCTGACTCTTCATGACTCTGTATGGGGTTTTCTTGGCAAAGATACTTTGTTATTCCTACTCCAGTGGATTAAGCAAACAGGTTAAGTGACTTGCCCAGTATCACACAGCCAGTGAGTGTCTGAAGTCAAATTTGAACTCAGGTCTTCCTGACCCCAGACCCAGAGCTCATCCACTAAGACACCTAGAACTATATCTCAAACTATACTTTTTTCTTTTGTAAAATATATTTTTATTTATTCCACTAAATATTTCCCAATTACATTAAACATTTTAAAACATCATTAGAACATTTTTGAGTTCCAAATTCTCTCCCTCCCTCCTGCCACTTTGACTATCTTAATAACAAAAGCAATAAAAATAATATAACATCAAGAGATGCAGAAAAAGCTTTTGAGAAGATACAACTTGTATTCCTGTTTAGAAAACAAAACAGAAAGCATAGGAATAATGGTACTTCCACTAAAATGATAAGTAGTCTCAATTTAAATCTAAGAACCAACATTATCTGTAATGGGAATAGAGAAGAAGGCAAACAGTGTGATGTTAAAACATACCTATGATGTCATACAAAATATATTTCTACATTAGTCATGTTGCAAATGAAAGCACGGGGCAGGGGGAGAGACAGACAGACAGACAGAGACACAGAGAGAGACAGAGACAGAGATACACACACACAGAGGACAAGAAAAGTAGAGAAATTTTTAAAAAGTATTTTTCAATCTGCATCCAGAGTTCACCAATTCTCTTTCAGGAGGTGGATAGCATCTCATCATGGATCTTTTGGAATTGTCTTAGGTCATTGTCTTGATCAGAGTAGCCAAGTTTTTCAGAATTGATCATCATCACTATATTGCTGCTACTGTATACAATGTTCTTTCTCCTTGTTCTGCTCACTTCATTTTGCATCAGCTCATATAAATATTCCCAGGTTTTTCTGGAAACCATCCTGCTAATGGTTATAGCACAATAGTATTATATCACAATCATATACTGCAATTTATTTTGTCATTCCCCAATTGATAGGTATCCCCTCAATTTCCATTTTTTGCCACCACAAAAAGAGCTAAATATATATATTTAGTAGAAATAGGTCCTTAGATCTGAAACACCATTAAAACATCATTAAAAAATTTGAGTTCCAAATTCTTTGCATTGAGAAGCTGTAGTCATCAAAACAATTTGGTGCTAGGAAAGAAATAGAGAGATTGAACAGTAGAACAAGTTAGATAATGTAAAGAAGAAAAAGAGCACAGGGACCTAGGTTTGATAAACCATAATGTTCCAGATATTGGGGTAAGAACTCAATATTTGGCAAAAACTGTTGGAAAAACTTGAAATTAGTATGGAAGAAACTAGGTATAGCATATAATATGAAAAGCTTTTGATGGGTACATCCTAGACATAAAGACAAACATCATTAACAAATTATAGGTGAGGGGAAGAAATTACATGTCAGATCTATGGATAGAAGAAGAAGTTCATGAACAAATAAAAAATAAAAAAGATCACGGAAAGCAAAATGGTCATTTTAATTACATAAAACTTAAAAGTTTTTTTTCCCACAAGCAAAACCAATGCAACTAAAATGAAAAGAGAAGCAGAAAATTGGGGTACATGTGGTCAATCTTTGCAACAAGTTTCTCTGATAAAGGTCTCATTTCTCAGACTATATATATTATTATAAGATTACATGTATATATGTACATATATATGGAGAGAGAGAACTGACTCAAATTTGTATGAATAAGAGCCATTCCCTAAATGATAAATGATTAAAGGATAGAAATAAGCAGTTTCAGAGGAAGATATTAATAACCATATAAATAGCTCTAAATCACTTATAATTTCAGAAACACAAATTGAAACAACTCTAAGGTATTGCAAATTTGGCAATAGATTGGCAAAGATGACAAAAAAGGAAAATGATAAATGCTGGAGTGGCTGTGGGAGAAGAGGTCCATTAAATGTACTGTTAATGAAGGCTATGAACTAGTACAGCCCTTTTGGAAAGTGATTTGGAACTGTGCTCCAAAAGTTATAAAATTCTGCACAATCTTTGATCCAGTGATACTGATACTGTCTATACCTCAAAGAGATTGAAGAAAACGTGAAAGGACCCATATGTACAAAAATATTTAGAACAGCTTGTTTCATGGTGGCAGAGACTTGGTAACTGAGGGGATACCCATTAGTCATGGAATTTTGACCAAGTTATAAATGTGATGGAATATTATTGTTCTGTAAGTATGAAGAAGACTGAAGAATAGTTGTGTTCAGATATTTGAAGTTTTGTAAAGGTATTAAACTGTTCCTACTTAGTCCTGAAGGGTGGAGGCCTAGTTCTACCTGGGAGCAAAAGAGGTGGGTGGGTGGAGTGCAGTTTTTAGGAAATTAGTGTTGGAATTTCTGTAAGGAATAGCTTTCTAATAATGACATCACATCAACAAATAGTCAAAAAGGGTTTATTAAGTGCTTACTGTTTGCCAGGCACTGTACTAAGTGATGTGGATACAAAGAATGGCAAAAATAATTCCTGCCCTCAAGGAGCTTACATTTTAATTAGGGAGACAAGAAATCAATGACTTAAGTAGATACAAGACATATAGAAAGGAGATGGAATGAATGGAGAATTCTATTCAGCAGAGAATCTGGAGAAGTGATCCTTATTCTCGGATGGATCAGACTTGATGCTCACTGACGTCTCTTCTAGCTCTGAGGCTCAGTGATGTCTCCTGATTTTCCTGAGAGATAGTGGAGAGTGCCTCTTGCTTTGTGGTGGGTTGACCAGTGATTCCAGGGCCCCAGTGCCCACTCTTCTCCAGCCCTCAGACCTTTGTCCCTTGCTAGGTCAGAACCTGGACGAGCCAGACCTCTTTTGAACAAGTTCCTTGAACTGAGACAGGACAGGCTCAAAAAGGTCGTAGTAGATTTGGTGCGTGGCACTGTGTTTCCGTAGGTAAAGAAGATCATCCACAGTCACAGGGTCTGAGGCGCTCTGCCACAGAGTCAGGCTGTACCTGGAGCCAGGAGAGATCTATGTCAACCACAGAGTCCTCTTACCCAGAAGTCCACACCAAAGGAACCTGATCCTGGGCTGTGGGGTGCTGAAGTGGACAGCTCACATTTCTGCCCTCAGTTGTGCTCCCTCAGGGGAGGAAGTACAATCATCCCCATTTTACAGATGAGGAAACTTAAACTTGGAGAGAGGAAGGAACTTGCTCCAGGGACACATAGCTAGCAAGTGGCAGAGCTAGGTTTTCTACTTGAAAGTAAATCCAGGACTGCTTCCACTGGGTGGGATGCACCTCAGGTTTCTCTCTGTGCTTCCCCAGCTGGACTCATCCATTCCACCTGCCTAGTGATAGCTTACAAAGCAGCAGAAGCAGAGATGAGAAAATGTATCTCTTTCCCTTCTTTGGTGGGGGTCTATGTATGTGGAACACTGCATATATTTATCAGACTAGTTCAATGTGTTAGTTTTACTGAAGTGATCTTTCCCCCTCTTTTTATTTTTACTCTTGTTTACAAGAGAGGGCTTGCTAGGTGGGGAGGAAAAGGGATATATCCAGAAATTAAGGTGATATAAAGACAGAAGGCATCAAATAAACATTTTTCAAGAACTATGGAGAATCAGATGGAGAGATTCCCATAGGTTGGGAGGAAGGCAGGGACTGGGAAAGATTTCATGGAGGGGTTACGTGGCAGTTGAGTCAGGCTTAAGATGGGTGGAATTTGGGCTACTGCCCACAACAGTTCACATTGATAAAGCTTTGTATCATTTACTAAGCATTTCCACTCTGTGTGGTAAGGAATTTCACACTGGACAGATGAGGAGATTGAGGCCCAAAGATGGGGGTGACTTAGCCAAGGTCACAGCTAGAAAGTAGAGCAGAGATTAAAAGCCAGCTCTCTTGAGGCCAAGCCCAAGGAGCCCTCAAACAGCTCTTGATGAGATAGCTGAAGATTTCCTAGTATGTTCAACTCTCAGTGACCAGCCCTATTGTAGAGAGGGCATTGAATTCATGGTGAGAAGAGCTGAGCCTGAGTCTCATCTCCACCATGGCTGGGTAATCATGGGCAGGCCCTTATGCTTTTCTGAATCTCAGTTTTCACCTCTGCAAAATGGGGGCAATAGTCCCTAGTCTGCCAGTCTCCCAGATAAAGGGTCTAAACTTCTCTGGGACTCTGTTCCCCCACCTGTAAGATAAGGAGCTTAGACTAGGGCCCTTCCAGCTCTAAATCTGATCCTATGATCCTCCTCAGGAACCTTGACAAATTCTCTTTGTAACTTCACAAATCTTTTTTCTCACCACATGTCCAATACCCCAGGGGCAGGTTGCAGCATCACAGGTTGCTAATCCAAACTGCACTTAACTCATGTGAGGGCCCAGCTCTGACAGTGGAGGTGGAGGAAGATGGGGAGTTGGGTGGGTCTTCAAAAAAAAAAGACCCATGGATGTTAGGTAGATGGGACCACCCATTTTACTGACAGGGAAACTGAGGTACAAGCAACTTAAATGGCACGCCTGTTACATAGCCAGTTTTACAGCAGTATCACTGAACCTCTACCTCACCCCAGTGGTTATGGGGTCAATGTGACACACTGGAAAGTATGCCATGCTTGGAGTCAGGAAAAACCTGACTTTGAATCCCAGCTTCAGTATTTACTAGCTATGTGACAATTAGGTGAATGGCTCTGAGACTCAGTTTCCTCATAAGTAAAACAGGGATAATAATACCTCCAAGGGTTGTTGTGATGATCAAATGAAATATCTATGAAGTAATCTGCTGACTTACAAATGACATGACAGGGTGATGTCTTGACTCTCACAAAATTTGGATTTAAGTGAGGCAAAATTGCCCAAATAGCCAGCCTCACTCTCTCTTCCAGAGTCACCCAAGTCCAGTGGCAGGACAAAAATCAAAGACTGGGGATGGCCTGGAATTCAGTGGATGAGTATTTCTTAAAGCACTATATAAATCCTAGCCACGGTAGCAGCAGTAACAGCAGATCTAACACTATTGCTCCTAATTCAATAAACCTTAGTGACTCCCTATTGCCTTTGGAATCAAATGTAAACGCCTCCATTTTGCTTTTAACTGTGAGTTCTTTGAGAGCCTTTCTTTCTATCTCCATCTTAACACAGTGCCTGGCACACAGTAGGCACATAATAAATGCTAGTTGACTGACTGCTTAAAGCCTTTCACAACTTGACTCCAATATTTCATCTTCACTGTATTATTGTTGTTGTTGTTAAAATCATCATCACCACCCCATCCCCACCCCCATCACCACCACCACCATCATCGTCACCCCTCCCATTCCTCCCCACCTTCATCATCATCATCATCATTTAGAGTTAAGACTTAAACCCAGGTTCACACCAGCTCTCTATCCACTGCCCCCTGCTGCCTCTCAGAATGCCAGCTGTGAAGCTGTCAGCCAGGTGTCTTGTTAGAGATGCTTTCCAGACGCCCAGGGTAGAAAGAGACACAGAGCCATCCTGGTTGCTTTTCCATGAATCAAGAGAAATAGAGACTCACAGAAATTCTTCCTGTCAAGGAAGTTTTCTAGGGAGTTCAGAGGATGTGGCCATGCACCTTCATGCTTACTTGGATCTGCCTTTCACTTTGCAAACAACCTGATGTGTGAGGAGGTGCCCCATCCACCTCTGACAGCCACCACTCTTCTAATTCCTTAAATGCCCAACTGCACACTGCCCCTACTGGCCAGTCGTGGTAGTGCCGTGCAGCCCTGCTGTCACCAGCCACAGAGCTGACTGTCCAACGACACAGTTCTGATCTTTGCTCATGTCCCCAGTGCTCATGTACCAGTACAGTACCTAGTACACAGTAGGCACTTAATGCATGTTTATGGATTAACTGGTTAGTCTTGGTGCTGTTAGAGAACCTCCCCCTCTCACCTGTCAGACTGACTCAGGAGCCACCTAAAGTGGGACCAGGCAGCTCTTGCCATAACTGCCCGCACCGGGAATGTCACTTTCTGTGGCAGGGCCACCACCAGCTTGTGCATCTTCTCAATCATGTCCTGGGTATAGGTCCTGTTGGGAATGAAGGAAAAGTAGACAGTGGTCCAGCCCAGAGACAGGGTGGCATTGGGGTACTTTTCTTGGACCAGGGACAGAAACCTAGAAAAAGAAACAGACAATGCTTGGGACTTGGGCAAGGCTTTTGTTTGCTCCAAGCTTTGGGGTGTTCTTTGTTATAATAATTCTCTCAGTCTTTATCCTTCTCGACTTCCAAGCAATGTCCTGCCATATTCCTGGGCAGTAGCATCATACTCCCTATGCATGGACATTTTCCAGGACTCCGTCCTCTCAGCAATGTCCTGGTAATCCCAGTGGATAAAGTATTGGACTTGGAATCAGGAAGTCCTGAGTTCAAATCATGCTTTGTGGGGTGACTAGGTGGCATAGTGAATAGAGCACTGGCCCTGGAGTCAGGAGGACCTGAGTTCAAATCTGGGCTCAGACATGTAACAGAAGTCATGTGATCTTGGGAAAGTCACTTAACCCCAACTGCCCTGCCTTCCCCCCTCCAAAAAGCAAAAAAAAAAAGCATGCTTTGGATACTTACCAGCTGTGAGACCTTAAGCAAGTCACTTAGCTACACTCTAAGTCAGTTTTCCCATGTATAAAATGGCGATATAATAGAAACCACCTCTCAGGGTTGTAGTGAGGATCCCATGAGCTATCATTCTCTGCAAACCTTAAATTGCTTTGTAAATTCTAGTTGGTGTTACTGTTACTTTTATTAAAATACTCCCAAACCAACATATCCAACCCTCGTCTCTCTTCTGAGATAGTCCTGTAGCACCAACTAACTACAGACCAGAGAGTAATATAATAATGTATGTTCTTCACTTTTGTATTCCATCTCAACAATAATAGCTGGTATTTACCTAATACTTTAAGGTTTGCAGAGTGCCCTATAAATATTATCTAATTTAATCCTCACAACAACCCCGGGAGATAGGTGGAAAAGTTGAGGAAACTGAGCCAGAGGTTAAGTGACATACGGAGGGCCATAGTGTTAGCAGGTATGTGAGGTGGGATTTGAACTCAGGTCTTTCTGACTCCAAACACAACACTTAACCCACTGTACCACAAGATCCCTCAATTTGGCCAACAGATACTACTCCCAGCTTCCTTGTTTCTTCTGAGAGCACCCCCATCCATCCAGTTATTCAGGCTAGCCATTTCTAAGTCATCTTCAACCCTCCCCTCTCCCTCATCTACTAGGAGTAGTAGGAAGTAAGTTAGAAAGGAAGAAAGGGAAAAAGAAAGGAAATGGATGTTAGGAAGAAGGAAATTCAGAAGAAAAAGAAAGGAAGGAAGTTAAGGAAGAGAGAAAGGAAGGACATTAGGAAAGAAATTAAGGAAGGAAGGAAGTTAAGGAAGAGAGAAAGGAAGGAAGGACATTAGGAAAGAAATTAAGGAAGGAAGGAAGTTAGGAAAGGGAGAAAGGAAGGAAGGAAGTTAAGGAAGGAAGCATTTATTAAGCACCTACTATGTGCCCGGCACTGTGCTACAAAGCACCTCCATATCCTTTCAGTTATCGTCCTTTTCATCCTGTCTCCACAACATCCTTTGCATCCATACCCTTTTCTCTCCTACTAAGGTCACCTCCTTGGTGGAAGTGCCCATCACTTTCTCACCTGTATTATTGCAAAAGCTATTGTCTTTTGCACTAGTGTCTTCCCTCCCTTCCACTCCACTTTCCAATTCTCTAAAGCCCAAGGCTCACTGTGCCACTCCCCAGTTCCAGAAGCTCCAGTGATTCCCTGCTGCCTCTGGGATCAAGTCCAAACCCCTGCCTGACATTTCAAGCTTTTCACAGTCTGGTATTCTCCTCTGTGTCCCCTCTGTAATCCAGCTAACCTGGGCTACATGTCCTTCTGCATAGAGGGCATTCATTTCCCATTCTCTAAAAAAAATCTTTTATTTATTTATTTTTAGTTTTCAAAATTCATTTCTACAAAATTCTGAGTTACAAATTTTCTCCCCATCTTTCCCCTAACCCCACCCCAAGATAGCGAGCCTACTGAATACCCCTTCCCCCAATTTGCTCTCTCTTATATTCTTCCCCATGCCCTCCTAACTTTCTAGTAGGGCAAGATGAATTTCTATAACCCAGTGCCTGTATACCTTATTTCCCAGTTGCATGTAAAAACAATTTTTTAAACATTTGTTTTTAAAACTTTTATTTCCAGATTCTTTCCCTTCTTCCCTCCTCACCTACCCTCACTGAGAAGACAAGCAATTCAATATAGGTTGTACATGTGTAGTTACACAAAATGTTTCCATAGTAGATATATTGTGAAAGACTAACTATATTTCCCTCCATCTTATCCTGCCCCCTCCCATTTATTCTATTTTCTGCTTTGACCCTGTCCCTTTTCAAAAGTGTTTGCTTCTAACCACCCTCTCCCTAAATCTACACTCCCTTCTACCATTCCCCCCTTTTATCCCCTTCCCCCCTACTTTCCTGTAGGGTAAGATACCCAATTGAGTGTGTGTTATTTCCTCCTTAAGCCAAATTCAATGAGAGGAAGGCTGACCCATTCCCTTTCACCTTCCTGTTCTTCCCCTCCATTGTAACAGTTTTCCCTTTCCTCTTTTATATGAGATAATTTACTGTATTCTATCTCTCCATTTCTTGTCACATTATATTCCTCTCTCACCTCTTAATTTTATTTTTTAGATATCATCCCTTCCTGTTCAACTGATCCTGTGCCCTCTGTCTATGTATACATGTACACATATATACACACTCACATATGTATTTATATACACATACACCCTCCTATACATACACATACATACATACATACATATTCCCTTCAGCTATCCTCATACTCAGAAAAGTCTTATGAGTTACAATGATCATTTTTCCATGTAGGAATGTAAATACTTCCACTTTAATAAGTTCCTTATGATTTCTTTTTTCTGTTTACCTTCTCATGCTTCTCTTGCTTTTTGTATTTGAAAGTAAGATTTTCTGTTCAGCTCTGTTTTTTTCATCAAGAATACTTGAAAGTCCTTTATTTATTGAATGACCATATTTTCCCCTGAAAACATTATACTCAGTTTTGCTGGGTAGGTGATTCTTGGTTTTAATCCCAGCTCCTTTGACCTCCAGAATATCATATTCTGGCCCTTCAAGCCCTTAATGTAGAAGCTGCTAGATCGTGTGTTATCCTGATTGTGGTTCCACAATACTCAAATTGTTTCTTCCTGGCATCTTGTAATATTTTCTCCTTGATCTGGGAACTCTGGAATTTTGCTATAATATTCCTAGGAGTTTTCTTTTTCAGATCTTTTTCAAGAGGTGATCAGTGAATTCTTTCAATTTCTATTTTGCCCTCTGGTTCTAGAATATCGGGGCAATTTTCCTTGAGAATTTCTTGAAGGATGATTTCTAGGCCCTTTTTTTGATCATGGCTTTCAGGTAGCCCAATAATTTTTAAATTATCTCTCCTAGATCTATTTTCCAGGTCAGTGGCTTATCCAATGAGATATTTCACAATGCCTTCTATTTTTTTCATTTGTTTGGATCTGTTTTATAGTATCTTGATTTCTCATGAAGTCATTAGCTTCCAATTCCTCCAATCTAATTTTGAAGGAATTATTCTCTTCAGTGAGTTTTTGAAATTCCTTTTCCATCTGGGCAGTTCAGCTTTTTAAGGCATTCTTCTCCTCATTGGCTTTTTGAGCCTCTTTTGCCATTTGAGTTAGTCTATTTTTTAAGGTGTTATTTTCTTCAGCACTTTTTTGGGTCTTCTTTAGCAGGCTGTTGACTCACTTTTCATAATTTTCTTTCATCATTCTAATTTCTCTTCCCAATTTTTCCTCTACTTCTGTTACTTGATTTTCAAAATCCTTCTTGAGCTCCTCCATGACTGTAATCAATTCATATTTTTCTTGGAAGATTTTGATACAGGAGTTTTGACTTTGTTGTCTTCTTCTGGTTCCATGTTTTGATCTTTTTTGTCCCCCAAAAAAGGATTCTGTGGTCTGATTGCACTTCCTCTGCTTGCTCATATTGCCAGCCAATTACTTAACTTTTGAGCTCTTTGCCATGGTAGAACTCTGCTTCCAGAGTGGAGAGAGCCGTATCCCAAATCACTGGGGTTTTTGCAATTGCCAGAGCTATGAGGAGGGTTCCCTCTCTATAGACCCCACAAGCTGTGGCACACTGGCGTTCCTCACTCCAGGACCACCACCCAAGACTGTGACCCAGATCCAAGCAGGTCCCCTCTGAATGGTTGCTTGGTCCCCCTATGATCTGCATGTCAGGAGCTCTGGAGGCAGCCACTGCAGCCACCATGCAGCCACCTCTAGCCCCGGGGTCAGGGGTGGGACCACGCTCTTCTCCCACTCCGTTCTAACAGAGTTCCACACTGACCTTTTACTTTCTCTTTGGCATTTATGGGTTGAAAAGTCTGGAAACCACCACAGCTGCCAGTGATTCACTCTCTTGAAGTCTGCTCTGGCCGGTCTGTGCCACTGGTCGGGGCCGCCCCAAGTCTGGGCCAGCACAGCTCATGCAGGACTGTGTTCAGCTCCCAGCTGTGTGGGATAGACCCTTACTGTTGGCCTGCCGGGCTGCCTTCAGTGGGAAATTTGTTTCTTTCTGTCACTTAGTGGGTTCTGTAGCTCTAAAATTTGTTTAGAATCATATTTTGCAGGTATTGGAGGTAGTTGGAGCAGGAGCCAAAGCAAGTTCCTGTTACTCGGCCATCTTGGCTCCACCCCCATTCTCTGTATTTTTAAACAGATGAGGCTATCCCTCCTTCACCTCCCATTCCTGTTCTGCTCTCTGTCCTCACCTTTGCCTCTGGGGAGCCTTGACCCCTTCAAACCTCAGGACAAGGGCTACCTCCCATCTGAGGTCTTTTCTGATCACTGCCTCCCCTTAGCTGTGGATATCTCCCCCACCCCCAGTAACTCTTTATTTACCTTTGTAAGATTTCTATCCCAAAGAGGGCCCCCTCTCTCACAAGGACTCCTGACTCTGGATTAGAGCCAAGCCCAGATTCAATCCTGGGAAAACCTGACCCTTAAAGGATGGGAGAGGAGAGGCTTCTCTTGCACTTTTTAATCCCAGCAGCCTTCTTGTTCTGGGGGATCCCTCTGTCCTGTGGCCCCTTTCCTCCTGGAACCTCCATTTTAAGGCCCTCAAGCCACCCATAATGTGTCACTCTGCTCCTGACCTTCTGGACTTTTTCCCTCCACTGTGAGCCCCTCCCTGTTTAATTCCTCAGCTTCCTTTTATGAGCTGTTTCCCCCATTAGAATGTAAGCCTCTTGAGGACAGGGATGGTCTTTGCATGTTTGTATCTTATCTTAGCACAGTGCTAGGCACATAGTAGGTGCTTAATAAATGCCTGTTGATTGTCTAAAGCCCTTCACAAGTTGGTTCCAACATATATTTTCATCCTCATTATACATCACCCTCCTTCCTCCACTCTACAGTCTAGCTAAGCTGGCTTCACTTTTCCTCCCACTTGGTGTTCCATCACCCATCCAATTCTGCCTTTCCTGATCCCTCCAAATGCTTGTTTCCTCAATCCCTAATTACCATGTATTTCTTTTCTAGTTATCCTATATCTATTTATTCTGAGTGTAATTGTAGATGAATATATCAGTCAACAAACATTTATACAGTCTGCTGTCTTGATTGAGCATAAACTCCTTGAGAGGAGGGATTTTTTTCTAACTTTTTTGTATTTGCATTCTAGTATTTGGCACATTAGTAGGTGCTCATGGAATGTTCTTAGCACTTAGGACAGTGCCTGGCCCATAGCAACTGATTAATAAATGCTTGTTGGTTGACAGAGTGATTTTGATTATGTTTACAAAACTCCAAAAAATACTGTATTTTACCAGCCCTTATTAGGGATATTCCATCCCTGGCCAAGAGTCCATCACTCTTATATTTTAAGTGATGATTCAAAATTGAAATCCCATCATTGTCAGACACCATCTTCTTAACCAGTCATTCACTCCCCAGATCTGCCTTTTCTGAAACTCTTGTCTTCTAATGGCTGGTGAAACTATAGGTCTTCTGATTTTTGACCATCACCTTTAGCTTTCAACCATCTCAGGTTATACTCAGGTGAATGACTGAAATGCCTTTAGATGCCCCCACCCCCACCCCCACCCCCACCCCATCTCTAGCATGAATTCACTGGGAGACTATTAGACTTTTCTTGGTTGTCTAGGTGACAGTCACGGATAGGTTCTTCTTTTCTTTCCATCTCTCTCCTGATCAATTTTGGGAATCCATCCCATCTTTCCTTAGAGTGTGAGAAGCTGTTGCTTCCTCCTTAGAGGATCCAGTTCTCCTCCCACCCCAGACACAAAGGGCCCTAGATCTATTCATTAGCTTCAATGTTTCTGTTTTTTTTCCTTCTCTGGTCTCCAGACATTAGTAAGCACAGCCTTCTCCCATTTCATGTTTTTTTCCTCTTTTCTTTACATAGAATCAGATCTTTCTTAAAATGCCTTTCCTTTACCTAGAAATCCTTACTCATTTTTTTTTTCAAGGAGCATTTAATTTACGCTGATAGGATAAGAAAGTAGAAAGACATCCCAGAAGCTTCCTTACTTTGTTTTCTGGGAGGGAAATCAAACTATACTTATGGCAGGTCTAGGCATGTTGTAGGCACTCAAAAAAGATTTGTGGATGGAGGGGCGGCTAGGTGATGCAGTGAGTAGAGCACCAGCCCTGGAGTCAGGAGGACCTGAGTTCAAATCAGGCCTCAGACACTTGATACACTTACTAGCTGTGTGACTTTGGGCAAGTCACTTAACCCCAATTGCCCTCCAAAAAGCAAATAAAAAGATTTGTGGATGGAATGTTGAGTAAGCAACATGGTCATTGCCCAGATCTCCATCTGTTGGCCTCAGAAATGTGGTCAGTGAGGAAGCCAGCAGCTTGTCAGGGTGGAAAAAGTAATATGCTATAATTCTCTTATTGTACAGATAAGGAAACTGAGGCATAGGGAGATTTTTTTAAAAAGTGACTTTTGCAATGTCATACAACCATTAAAGGTAGAATTTTAACTCAGGGCTTCTGACTTCAGAACCAATGCTTTTTTTTCACTATGCTTTACTCTGATAGAATATAAGCTCTTTGAAGGCAAGAAATATTTAATTTTTAACTCTGGGTTAGCACCTGGCATAGTGCCTGGCACACTGTAGGGGCTAAATAAATAAATATCTATTGAATTGAATTTGAATTGTGGGAGTTTTTGGGTTTGGAAAGAGCTTTTATTTGAATTCAGGGGATCTGGGTTCAAATCTTGTCACTGTTATTTCCTATCTGTGCTACATGTGACCTTGCTTAACCCTTCTAGACCTCAGTTTCCTGCTTTGTAAAATTGGGGGAGGGAAGGAGATGGTATCAAAGGCCTCTACCAGCTTTAAATCCCTGAATTCTATGATTACATGATCACTTAACCTTGTATCTGACATCAAGGGACAAGCAGTTACTCTGACCCAGTTTTTTTCCCCGGTTTTCTCCCACCTCATGTTCCCTTGGATTTACTTGTCTTTGTCTATCTCGGGTCTCTCATTCCCCATCCCTTCCCACAGAGAATATAAGCTCTTTGATGGTTTCAGTTTGGTCTTTGTATCCACTGTGTTTTGAATATGGTAGGTACTTGATGAATGCTTGTTGAATTGAACCAGAGGCTCCCTCAAACTCTGTTGGTGCCTCTGATAGAGAAACAGGTGAATGGATGGATGGGTGGACAGATAGACAGATGGATGATAGATAGACAGACAGACAGAAAGAGGGATGGATGGATGGCACTCACTACATGCCAGTGATTGTGCTAAGGACTAGAAATACAAATGCAAACAAAAACTAAAAACAAAACAAAACAAATAAGACCAGTCCCTATGCTCTGGGCACTTGCATTCTAAAGAGAGAAGACGCCGTATCGCAGGGAGCAGGGAGAAGTGGCTCACCAAGGACAGCAGAGTATGCACCTGAATCCTTGGGTTCTCTTTCAGTCTCCTGGACCTTTCCCATGCACGCATGCCAGTGGGTCGATGGTCTGGAGTGGGGGGAGGGGAAGGAGAGGGGAGAGGTCCCTCTAAGACTCCCCATGCATTCAGAGAGGAGAGAAGCCCTTGACTCACTGTGTGGCATTGACAGCAACCGGGAGGGGCACGTTGGGGCCATCCAGGATGTCGGCATTGATCCACACTGGCCTTTGGATTCTCCCATTCTCTGTCTGCTTCCTCAAGAGATCCAGAGAAGGGCCAACTGCTTTGATGCTCTTGAAATCCAGTTTGATGCCTGGCAAAGACCACAGAGAAGTTCTGAAAGGGCTCCAGAGAGTGAAGAGAGCTTTAAATGCTCCATTCTGGAGAATCAAGCAGTGGAGAGAAAACTGGACTGGGAATCCAGGAGGACCTGAGTTCAAATCCCTCCTCTGACACTATGTGTAAAACCACAAACAGGTCACTCTCTGAGCCTCAGTTTCATCATTTGTAAAGTGGGTATAATAGTACTTGTAGTAACCATCTCATGCACCAGAGTGAAGATGCCATGAGATAATATATGGCGTGCTTCTTACACCCCAAAGTGCCATGTTAATATAGATCTGACATTCTATGTTCTATATTCTCAGCTCCCTCCCAGCCCTGATATCCCCTGTTCTAAGACTCTTCCCAGCTCTGACATCCCGTTCTAAGCTCCCTTCCGGCCCTGACATCCCTTTTTCTAAGCATCCTCCCAGCCCTGACATCCCTTGTTCTAAGACACCTCCCAGCTCTGACATCCCCTGTTATCAGGCCCCTCCTAATCCTGAGGTGGGGGAGGCCAGAGAGGAAGGCTTGATTATAGGGAAGATATCATTGGTAGAATGCCCATTAACTCTTTGTACTTGTACAATGCTTTATGGTTTTTTTTCACAACTTTCACCAGATTCTTTCATTTGCATGTGTTATCCCCATTTTAAAGATGAAGGAATAGAAGCTTATACAGAAAGTTAAGGAAAGAAAGAGAAATAAAATGTTATGTTTTAGAAAAGCAGCAGCTTCCACTTTCTCTCTGTGGGACCATGGACAAGCCCCATAATATCTCTGGACCCCAATGTTCCTCATCTGCAGACTTCTAAAAGTCTTCTACAATCTTATGAAGCACCCTGGATCTTTCCAATGGAGCCTATGGGGATGATGTCTGAGCACCCACCATCCATCCATCATCCATCCATCCATCATCCATCCATCCATCCACCCATCCATCATCCATCTATCCATCCATCATCCATCCATCATCCATCCATCCATCCATCCATCCATCCATCCATCCATCCATCCAT
>NW_027185852.1:21641407-21647824 GCF_028583685.1 Petaurus breviceps papuanus | reverse complement strand
ATCCATCCATCCATCCATCCATCCATCCATCCATCCATCCATCCATCATCCATCCATCCATCCATCCATCCATCCATCCATCCATCCATCCATCCATCCACAGGTATTAAGTGCCTACTATACGCAAACACTGTGTTAAGAGGCCAGCACTGTTACCTTTTCTGGATCTGGCCAATACAGCTTCAAGCCACTGTTCCAAGGTGTTGTCGCTGTAGATATCAGGGGGGTGGGCCATGATTGGGACGCCTGTCTCGTTGACTGTGTTCAGCCCTTCCACATTGACATCTGCTTCCAATACCATGACATCACCTGGGTTCCCAGGGGGAACACAGAGAAAGAGTAACGAGGAGGAGCATAGCTTCCCATCTGCATTCACATCCCCCAACCCTGAATACCCTTTCTGGTTAGGGAGGCCTGCTGAAAGGGGGGACAGAAGGCTGACCCTATACCTGGGCAGCATGTGGTATCTCAGGGGTTCTGTTGCTTCCACAAATACCTGCTGGGTCCATCTACTCCTCCTAACCCTTCTGAAATTCTCATGGAACATAGACCCAAGATCCTGACAGTCAATGTGATGTATGAGCCAGTGTGCTAGACTTGTGGTCAAGAACACCTGGGTTCGAATCCTTCTTCTGACACTTGCTAGTTGTGTGACCTTAGGCAAGTCACTTAATAGTGAACATATAGAGAGAGTTTTAGGGTTTATAAAGCACCTGATCTTCACATCTTCCCAAGAGGGCAGGTTCTACTATTATCTATAACTTCTTATAACAATTTCTCTGGGCCTCAGTTTCCTCCTCTGTAAGATGAGGAGATTGGTTGGATGACCTCTAACTTCCCTCTTGTCAGAAAGATGGCAAAGTGGATAGTGTGCCCCATTTGGAATCAAGAAGACCTGAGTTCAAATCCAGCCTCAGATACTTACTAGCTTTATGACCTTGGACAAGTCACTCATCACTGCCTACCTCAGGTTACCACTCCAGTACCTTTGCCAAGAAAACCCCAAATGGGTCATGAAGAGTAGGACACAACTGAACAACAAAAGACCCTTCCTACAAAGATGTCTCCCTCTCTTTGCCACCTTGGCACTTATTAATTGTGGTTCAAGGCTCCCACCTGCCCTAAAGGAACTCTATGGCCAATTTAATTTAAATTACAAACTTTTATAAAGAGCAGGCATCCTGAGTGCAAGATCCTAGGGTTACAATGACAAAAGCGACAAATTGCCCCTGCCCCCAGGGAGCTTACACTCTTCTAGGGGACACAATGTATACACAGATAAGGAAATTCAGGGAGGGAAGGGGGAAGAACCCTAGAACAGCTGGGGGGATTGGGAAAGGCTTTCTGTAAGATGGAGCACCCAAATCTAGCCTCAAAGGGGACTAAAGATTCTGAGAGGTGGAGATGAAAAGGGAGCATCTTCCAGGCATGGTGGGATAGCGCAGACAGTGGCATGGAGGCAGGGGATGGAATACCCAACTAAGGGATTGGCAGATTTGTGTTTGATGTCATGAACTACCACAGGGAAGGGATTTGGAAAGAATGAGAGGTTCCCTCCTGCCTCCCCAGCTGACTCATAGATTGACAAGCCATGATATAATGAAAAAAATGCCAAACTTGGTTCATATACCAACTCTGACACTTGGATGTTGAACCATGGATAAACCACCTATCCTTTTGACTTCTGTTTTCTATAAAATGGGCATAAAAATACCTGTTTCCTGTACCTCACAGGGTGGTTATGAAAGAGTCTGGTAGATGCCAGGGTGAGCTCAAGTTTTAGTCAGCCATATATGGATAAGAAAAATGCTTACAAGGCATCAGAGACCTTTGCCCCTGGGTTTAGCACCTGCCTTTCCCACCCACTCATTTACATGGGAGAGCGGAAGAATTTCTTTTAAATTAAGAAACCAGGGGACAGTGAAACAAACCCCAGGACCCTTGGCTGACTGTGTCGAGTGAGTGGTGACTTCCATGGGCCACTCTAGCTAAGTCTTCAGAGACTAAAATGGGGACGTGTACAGAATGATTTCTCCCAACCCTGAGACGTCCTGTTCCCTAGCCTTGCCCCTGCACCAGCTATGGTCTGCTCCCTGGTCTCTCCTGGTACCAGGGAGGTCTCGAGGGTAGCCTGATCCATGGAGGCACAAAGTCCCTTCTACTGTGAGACCTCGGCAAGTAAAGGAAGAGGTGGGAGATGGGAAGGTGAAAAGAATCTTAAATCCTTTGTTGCAAGTAAATATTTAGCATGGCTCTTGAGTCTGTTTATCCAAGACTCTGGAAAGAAACAAGGTAGTCACTCTTCATAGGAAAACCTTGCAAGGGGACTCTCTTAGGGAAAGCCGGGCTGGTCCCAGAGCTGAGGGAATGGAGGCTGTTTGTCTTAAAGACTTATGAGTCTTATAGAAGTATAAATACATATATACATATACATATGCACACATACATACATACATATATATGTATAAAAGGATGGATAAACATCTCTGGCTTTGACCTAAGAGAGCTGCCTGACTCTTTGTGGCCCTATTTGGGGGTTTTCTTGGCAGAGATACTGGAGTGGTTTGCCATTTCTTTCTCCAAATCATTTTACAGATGAGGAAACTCAGGCAAACAGGGTTAAGTGACTTTCCCAGGGTCACACAGCTAGTAAGTGTCTGAGGCTGGATTTGAACTCAGGTCATCGTGACTCCAGGCAAGGCACCCTGTGCCACTTGGCTACCCTGTAGACAGTCTACTCTTCTCATAAGTAAGAGAGGGTGCCACTTTCAAGGGCTTTAACTGAGGCCAGAAGCTGGGAGTAGCCAGCAGACCAGTGTCTAGTGGGCACCACACATCCAGCACAGAGTCAGCCTGGAGCAGGAGGCCTGGCATGGTGGGTAAGGGAGCTAGCCTCAAAGCCAAGAAGACCCAGTGGGTTCAAGCTCCACCTCTGATTTATTGGCTGGGTGACCCTAGAGAAGTTAGCTAACCCCAGACCTAGTTCTAGCCTGGAGAAGACTCAGGGGGAACATAATAAGACTTTTGAAGTCAAAGTCAGCTTGGCCCAGATATCAGGACAAGGAGCACAGGGTGAAAGTGCAGACAGGCAAATTTAGATTTATGTAAGAGGAAACCTCCTGATGGTTGGAGCTGTCTGTGCATGGAATGGGCCTCAGGAGGCAGTGGGCTCCTCCTCCCTGCACAGGCTAGCACCGAGGCTGGACGACCCTTTGTCTAACAACATAGAGGAGAGACTTGGTCCAGCACAGGTCACATCAACTGTCCCCTGGGGTCCCTTCCACCTTTGGGGTTCAGCCCCTCTGTGAAAATCTCCCTAGCTCTTCCCCACCCATTAGGAGCACATATCTCTATTGCCTTCCTGGGAGACAATGATAAGATGTTCCCATGTGATTATCATCAAAGGCCCAGAGTCCAAACCCTTTTTTTCCCTTAGGAGGAAACTGAGACCTACAGAGAAATGACCTGCCCAAGATCACAGAGCACATCAGTGGAAGAAGTGAGAAGAGAGTCCAGGCCTCCTGACTCACAGGCTGGGGACCATCAGACCACCCTGCATCTTCTCTGGGGCCCTTCCCTAGTCACACTTGTCTACCCGTCTTCTCAGGAAAGATGATGCAATGAGAGCTCTCAACACCTCCTTATCATCACTTAGGAGATAAGCTGCCCTCAGTGGAGGCAGAGTTCAGTATCAATCTGGGGGTGTTGTGACCTCGCCCAGGGCAGGGTGATCCCTCCTGTTTATTGGGAGAGATTCACCCAGTCCTAGGAAAACACCCTCATCCTGACTGCTCGGGTGTTCTGTGTTCTAAAGCTTCATTCCATGGTCACTTCGAGATCAAACTTTCTCTGTCTGAGCCCCATCCCCTCCCACACCCCTGACATCCCCTGTTCTAAGCCCCCTCCCAGCTCTGCCATCCCCTGTTCTAAGCCCCCTCCCAGATCTGACATCCCCTGTTCTAAGCCCCCTCCCAGCTCTGACATCCCTTGTCCTAAGCTTCTCTCAGCTGATGTTCTAGTTGTAGGATTCTAAATGAATGAAGCCAGAGTCTTTCCTGAGCATTGATAGGAAGAGAGAAGAATCTGTAAAAACTGGGATCTTGAACAGACTAGGAGAGAGGAGGAGCCTCGAGGCCCCTAAAACAACACTCCCTGGGGCTTTTCCTGGGGAAGGGGGGGGGGAAGAATAGCTCTAAGCCCCTGAACTCTGTCCCTGGGCTTGGTCTTCCGGGATTGACTGAAGAGGGCATCCACCCCTCCCCCAAGGCCTCACTGTTCAGGGCCGTCTCCATCTCACTCCGGAGGTTGGCGGCATGGTACCAGGTGACCTCCAGGCCATCCCTGCGGTTGATGTGCCCAGTGCTGAGAAGATAATCCATCATATCCCCATCTGGGCGGCAGCTCTCACACCCTGGGAAGGGATGAATGGCCTGTTGTTAGTGGAGGGAATAGATTGGAAGCTGTTTCTGGTGACCCCAAGAGGAAGGGGAGCTGACCTGGGCATTCAGGCCACCTGGGTTCTAGATTCGGCTTTGCCATGAAGTCACTATGACTCTGGGTAATTCCCTTCTGGGTTGTTGCTGGGACTGAAGAATCTTGAGGAGAGGAACTTTTACTGGGAAGAAGGAAATGAAGTGAATCGAACTCTTGCCAGGAGCAGAGCTAAGTGTAAGTAGTGAGTTCCCCATCACTGCAGGTGTTCAAGGGGAGAGGGCTCCCCCTCACTGGAGGCTGGATGGCCCCTTGTCAAGGATTCAGTACAGGGAGCTCCTGGTCAGGTATGGGTTGGGCTCAGTGGTGCCTGGAGTACCTCTGAGATTCTGGGGCTCCTAGGAGAAAAATCTTGGGAAAGGGAGGGAAGAGGCAGAGCCCATCAGATCCTTCCAAGGGGGAGAGGGTCTTAGAAGGAGATCTAAGCCAGTGAGAACCTTGCAGAGTCTTGAGAATGGGGGAGGAGAATAGCCAAGATAATCAGAACCTCTCTTGGGCAGAATCCTAGAGAGGGAAAAGGAAGGAGGCTGAGCTAATTAGAGCTTGACTGATTTTAATTTGGGAGATTGCAGAGGGGAGGATCATGGTAAAAGTAAAGGCAGAGTAGCCAAGGCAATTGGAGCCTTGCTGGGGAATCACGTGAGGGAGGTTTCTGGGAAGGGGAACAAGGAGGAATGGGGCCAGTAAGAGCTATGCCAGGGAAGAATGTTGGGGATGAGAGAAAAGGGTCCATGAGCTGATCAGAAGTTTGGTGGGAGAGGAGCCAGAGCCCCAGATTGGAATTTTGACATCTGGAAGGAGCAGCCCCAACTCCACTAGGGTCTAGCCCCTCAGCTGGAGTGGGCCATGACTCTGAGGGCAGGTGGCTGCAGTGGGCACAGGGCTAGAAGGAGAGACATGGGAGGAGCCCCACCTTTGTTCCCTGCACCCTGAGAACTGCCAGTACTTCTGCTTCCTTTTTATTTGACCCCCTGAGGCAAACCTTGGGCCTTCACCCTTAACCTCGGGGAACATTGTGGGAAGGAAGGAGGGAGCCTGAGCCAAGCAGGAGGGGTGAAGGGCAGGGGAGCCTTGGGGAGAGGAGAGCAAAGCATCTGAGCCAATCATAATGTTTTTGGTGGGGAGAGCTCCTGGCCTGCACCTCCTACCTGGCTGGGAGCCATGGTCCTGGGTGAGACAAACAGCAAGGACTATGGCGACCACTAACAATATCGCCACACCTCCTGCTACTGCCCAGGCCTTCCCCCGAGTCATGGAGCCCCCTTGTACCAGCCGGCTTGGCAGAGGTCTTCGGCTTAGCTTCTCTTGCAGACAGTGTCCCTTCTGACTCGGAAGTGGATAGACGTGAATCCAGGGGCTCAGTGGTGCGTCTGCTGTAAGAAGGAGAGAGTTCCCTAAATCAGCTGTCTGAGGGAGGCCCCTCCTTCTGCCCTCCTTCTTCCCAGACCTTAACTTTCAGGTCAAGCAGAAAATCCAGACTCTCCACCCCTTGCCCTTCCCTCACCAGGACTGTCCTTTGACCCACAGTGTGCCAGGCTATTAGGAGGAGAAAAGCATCTGCACAGGGTCTCCTGCCCTTTAGCTGGGCAGCTTGGGGGGGGGGGAAGAGAAAGGGGCTAGAGGACCCTGAAAGCCAGAGCAGGCATGGGGAAGGGGTGGTTGGCAGCTGCACAAATGTCCTCCAGTCCTTTAAATTTGGCAGTGTTGGACAGCAGCCAAGAGAGCTCTGATCCACCCCTGAATCTGCCTCTCATAGGCTGTGAGGCCCTGGCCAAGTAACCTCAGTGTCCATCAGATGGGGATAGGAATGTATTAATTCCCTATGTCATAGGGTGTTATAGACTGTTATTTTTATCTAGTCTGGCAGGCGGGAAGGAAAGAAGGAAGGAAGGAAGGAAGGAAGGAAGGAAGGAAGGAAGGAAGGAA
>NW_027185852.1:21633973-21641397 GCF_028583685.1 Petaurus breviceps papuanus | reverse complement strand
AGGAAGGAAGGAAGGAAGGAAGGAAGGAAGGAAGGAAGGAAGGAAGGGAGAGAGGGAGGGAAAAAGAAGTAAGGAGGAAGAGAAGGAAAAAAGAGAAGGAAGCAGAAAGATGGAAGGAAGAAAGGAAGGAAGGAAGAAAAGGGAGGGAGGGAGGGAAAAAGAAGGAAAGAAAGGAGGGAAAGAGGGAGGGAAGAAAGGAAGGGAAGGAAGAGGAAAGAGGGAAGGGAAAGGAGGGAAGAAAGGAAGGAAACAAGCATTTATCATGATGTACCAGGCACTGTGCTAATTTCTGTACACTTAACCCTTTTAGCCCAGGAACTCCCCAGGGCTGCCCTCTTTGGAGGGTTTCATGTTGCCCCACCAGATACAGGCATGCTCTGGCCATGCTTCACTTCCCATCCAAGAGATCTTCACTCCCCCTTCTCTCTCCTCCCTACCCCTCCCTCCACCCTAGGATTTCTAATTTGGGACCAATGGTCAATACCACCATGGCTACTAGAAAAAGTTTGAATCTGCTCCTTCTTGGCTCCTTTCACCATGACTTTCTGGGCTCAAATAGCCCTGCTTGGCTCCCGGTGCCTATGGGTGTTGCCTTCCTCTATTAGAATTCAGGCTCTTGAGGTCAAGGTCTTTTCTCCTGTCTCAAGAATCCTCAGGGTTTAGCACAGGCACTCCACTCTATGCTCATTCATTCATTCATTTAGCAGTGTTGGATAAGGAGTCTGAAGATTGGGTTCAAATCTTGGCTCTGCTACTTAAGTGCCCACCAGAAATTATACACCAAAGCCCCCTAAACCTGCCAGAAGGGGCCCCTACCAGGATCCCTGGACACAACCTAATAGGCCATAATAGTGAGGGAACTTTTCATATGTGTTTCTAGAAACATACCCCAGATACAAGTCTGTTCTTGTTAGGTACCAAAGACTTTACTAGAAATGGTACCCCCCCCCCCCTTGGAACCATATTTTGTTGTTAGCAACATCTCGGTCTATATAAGTTTGCTCTGCAAAGGGCTTGGGGCTGTCTTCCCCAGGCACCAGCTGGTTAATAAACACTCCTAAATTATAATTGGCTTTGCTGTCCTGTTATTTCTCGGATGTCCACTACATTTTGGAGGTTCCACCGAGATAGCCTTTGGCTCTGTATTGACAGCTGGACCAGGCTCCCTGGAAGGCCGGGAGGGCAGTCTGACCTAGGGGAGGTGGCCACCGAGTGAAATTCGTCGGCCCCTGGCTTGTACTGTTTTCCTGAGTGAACCAGAAACCCGAGTCCTTCCCCAATTCTTTCAGTTTGGTCCAATGAGTGTTCTGTGACCTGTTTCTGTTGAGTGCTCCTGTAATGGTAAGAGGCTAAGCTGGACGCGGCATAGATGCCCTTACTGCTTTCCATGGGACGCTGTCGGAGCACCCTGTTTTCCGTTTCTCTATATTTCTATCCGATAATTATAATTGTCTCTGTAACATTTACTTTTATTCAGTTCATCTTTTTCTTTGTATCTGTCACTAGATGTCGCTGTTTTTTGTCACTAGGTGTCGCTGTAATTTTAATTGTGATGTCTACCTGTGTTTCTGTGACTTTAACTCTTGTTTCATCCTATTTCTGATTATATTTATGGACCAACCATGATCTATGATCTTAATTGCCTTTGTAATCTTAATTTTTTGTCTCATTTTGTCTCTACTTGCATTTATGGGCCAACAAATATCTGTTCCCCAGGGGGGCAAAACCCCCTTAGCCAAAGAGGGCCCCAGTACTATTCGGCCTCAAGTCTCAGCCCAGGGAGCCACTGCCAAAGACCAAAAGCTGAACCAATGCATGGCCAGGGCAGTGGTGGCAGTTTTGACTAAAATAGGCATTTTCCCCTCCCAAAACAAAGGACCCTGCCGTACGTGGAAATACATCCCCTGCAGGAGGGAGGAGGGCGGTCATGAATCATCCCATCAGCAACCACTGGAAGGAGATCGGTGTGCCTATTGCAGAAAGAGCGGCCACTGGAAAAACACCTGTCCATCCTGTAACCCTAATCCAGTCCTCCCCTTGAAAAACCAAATGGGGGGGGGGAACCAGCTCCCAACATCCTATCTATAGCTGATTCTAACCTGCTCTCTTCCTGAGGAATCTCAGTTGCTCCACTTGGAGTCCCCAGAAGGGAGTGCACTTTCTCCACTTCTCAAAAGTTCCCCTGGACCCCCTTTCAAAATCCAAACTTTCAGTGCAAGGAACCATCGGAGAGACAAAGCATGTATTTTGTGTGTTGTTTTGTGTATATCCTGTCTCTGGGATATCAGTGACGCCTTTATCGAGTCAACCAGCCCCGGAGCTGCGGGCAGGTAGAAAGGATGAAGGCTTCTTCCTTTTGCCCTGCTGCATTTTCTGTATATTCTGTCTGTATGTGTAAAGAAATTTCTAAATCTACCATCCTGTAAGATTAAAAAAAAAGCAGCCAAAAGAATGCTATACCTGTGCTAGAGAGATTAATAATCTCTTAAGGAATGGCTGTTGGCAGAAAACCATTTCTCCTTCTACTCCTTGAACTCCAACCAAAGTTCTCGAAGTAGAAAGACAAATGGACAGAGAGAGAATGGGAAATTTCTCCCCTAAAATCTATCTAAGAGAAAAAGAGGTCACTTCAATGATCAAAGAGAAGTAGGTTTCCAAGCTGCACTTTGAAATAGGACTAACACTTAACCCTTTCCTGGGTCATAGAAAGAGAACTGTGCAACATCGTTGGGAATATAAATCCAGGTAATTGAATTCATTCTGGTTACTATTTGGCACCACAAAAACTGGAATTTAAGGTCACCAGATTGGTTGTTCAATTGTTTTTATTTCAAAGTTCAACATTAAGACCAAGGATTGTTACTGGTAAACAGTTGTATTATCTGTGTTGTATGAGAAGCAGTTTCTCTTAAAGTCTTGAAGTAGATCTGAAATTTTAAAGGAATGAACACCTAAGAAAAGTTTAGGTGAGCAAAAGGTCAAAAAGAAATTCATTAAGATTCTCTTCCCTGTGGTCACAGTTCTTCTTAGTTAGGTCTACAGAGCCCTCCCCTGTCATCCATCTCTGACGGAGCTAAGGAGACAGTAAGAGGTTTGAACCATTAAGATTTTTTTCTCCCTGTTGTCCTGGCTATAACTGGGCTGGGGCTACAGTGAAGTTAATTTGAGTTAACTTTCTCCAAAAAGAAAAAGGGGAAAGGTACAGTAGCTACATTGGAGCTACACGGGCTTGTCATCTGCCTACCTAAAAGGTTAAATCTCTGAATAGAACATTTTTTTTTTCTGAATGACATGGGAACAGTTAGACAAGGGAAAAGAAGCTTGTGAAACAAAGGTACAAATACAAGTTAATCATTATACCATATACTAAGCCTGGGATACATCTGAGCTATTAAAGTGTGTGTTACATCTGAGCTATTCAGCCTAAAATTATATTCTTTCCACAGCCTAAATAGTTTAGTAAAAGGGTACTCCACCTAGCTCCCACCAGCAATAGTTTTAGATCCCCAGGTACCCTGAAGTCCATCCCTCTAAGTAAGCAGAGCCTGCAGTTTTTACTTCAAGTTTCCCAGACTCTCTCCTCAATGCTCCAGGCTAAAAATCTCCTGGCACTCCCCAGTTGAGCAGTGCTCTTTTTCTCCCAAATCGACCACCCCATAACCAGGGTCTGCTAATAGGAAGCATTTATAGAGGTTAATTTGGTAGAGCATAGACTGATAATGTGCTTTGAGTGTGATGATTTTGGAAAAATGAAGGGTTTTCCCCTGAAATATAGAGTTCACTCTGTACCATGAAGCCCCAACTTTAGTACCATCTAAGAGATTTCTCCCTTGCTGCAAATAATCACTTTGCTTGTTCCAGTGCCAAGGAATTAAAGAAGGTTGGTAAGGACTCCTGGAAAACAATGGAGCAGGGAGAAAACACCCCAGAATATAGAGCAAAAAGAGAAAAACACGAGAGGTACAGCTAAGAGAATGATGAAAGAGGGAAAATCAGAAAAGTGAGAAAAAGCTTGTCAGTGAGAAACAGTGTGTTCCAAACTCTGCACTGGTTGTGTGACCTAGTACAAATCATTTAACCCTGAGTCTCAATTCATCTGTAAAGTGGGAATATGAGAAAAAGAGAGGAGAAAATGAGGTCAGAAGTCAACGAGCCTCTTCACTTGGTAAGATCTATCATTCTTATATGTAATTTGGAAATGCAATTAATGTCATCTTGCAGCTTATATTATTGTTGTATTTCTACACCGTATATTGTAAAACCTGAGCGAGGGAAAAAATGGTGTAAGACCAGCAGTGTTACTTTAAATATGTATATCTGCTATTTAGAAAAACTTATAAAACTATTAATTAGGCTATTTTGGGCTACTATTTTAATGCTAAAACCTATAATTGTTAATTGATTATTGTATGTGGAAAAGAGGAAACTGGATGAAAACCTGTCTGACTAGTTCTGTCCATTCTTAGCAGTCTCTCCTGCTTACAAGTCATATAAATTTTCCTTATGTTGTAAAACTGTCAAATCCCCTAGAAACTATCTCCAGGCAAGGTCATTCTGCCTGAGAAAGGCAGAATTGTTTTAGTAAAAAGATTTTTTATAAATTGGCTTTTATATTTTAGAAGGATGGTAAAAGGAATTCCTTACATTACAAGATCTGATAGATCTTTATTATTTATTGCAGCCCCATGAGAATAGAAATAATTATAACTGGCTCTGAGCTGTGATTGGTGGAACCTGTTGTTTAAGGTAAAAAGCACTTGGGACCATAACTAAATTTTATTTTGAGTCTGAATTTGGGTATAGTTGTCTGCATTGAATCAGTGTCTGAGAGGAAAATACCAGTAGATACTCAGAGGAAATGTGATCCTGTACTGTCAACAGGTGGAAGTCTACATTTGGTAAAGGCTGAAGGGACAATCTTAGCCTCTGTCTGGGATGAGATCCCTCCTGGCTCTATTTACCCATGAGGTTCCTTTGAAAAGGAATGTTTCCCCCATATTCCTGAGTCTAGCTATGAGATGAAATATCTGTGACTGTACCAGAATTTACACAGAGCCAAGGTTGTTTTCTCCTGGCATATTTGGAATGTCACATGTCCCTGCTTTTTTTCCTTCTATAAGAGGTTTCTATGTTCAGAGCAAGTAATCAGTAAAAGATGAGCTCTTTCATGTTAGCTTATTGGAAAATCTAATATTATTTTTTATCTAGAATTACAACATGTACAGAAAGTTATGCAAACTGCTTAAGATCATTTTAAAAGTTTTCAATTAACTTCCTTCATAAAGGTTTAGTGATCATTGAAATTGTATTGAAGAAGGAAAATACCTTTAGAGGAAATTTTTAAATTTTCTAGTGTGATTTTAAGAGACCCACTAAAACCTCCACTTGCAAAATTGATGTAACAAGTTGTGAAGCAGAAGAGAACTTGCTATTTTGATCCATTATTTAAGCAAGTGTTAATATTTGTAATTGAATACATATGTGTAAAATTCATTCCCCTTTTTGAAATTTTGTTTGGCACTCCACCTTCTATTGTATTTTGGGTGACAAATGCTGTTATGTATGACTGTTAATGATTTACTTCTCAAGTCCCTCCAAGCTCTCTGAAACATCCAGGACGCAGTCCAAGTGGTGTACCAGACTACTCCGCTGTAAGGTGGTGTAATAGTAATAGCATTTAAAGATCCCCTTGTATTGGCTTGGTTTTTGGTTTGATTGTGTTAAAACCCAGAGCCTGTGAATCCCACTTGTGGGATGGACTTGTTGACGTGAAAAGAGAGGGCTGAACTGGGAGGAGCTGGTGTCGTAAATTTAGAGAGACACGAGAAAAGAGAGAGGCTGAAGAACTTTTTGGAAGCAGCATCTTGGAGGCAGAGAGAGACGGAGAGGATTGCTGAGGGCCACTTTGAATTGCCCTGGACTTTTGAGACCTGCCCCTGGAGCTGCCAAGGACTGAGGAGACATGGCTGTTATGTTGGTACTTTGTCTGTCTGTTTTGATGTTGTTTTGCCAGATTTGTCCACTGGTGAAGGACAGTGCTGTTGTTGCAGAAGACCTGGGCAATTCAAAGTGGCCCTCAGCAATCCTCTCCGTCTCTCTCTGCCTCCAAAGGTGCTGCTTCCAAAAAGTTCTTCTGCCTCTCTCTTGTGTCTCTCCAAATCTACGTCACCAGCTCCTCCCAGTTCAGCACTCTCTTTTCACGTCAACAAGTCCATCTGACAAGTGGGATTAACAAGCTCTGTGTTTTAACACAATCAAACCAAAAACCAAGCCAATACAGGGGAATCTTTAAATGCCATTACTATTACAGGTGGCCGGAAGAAAAGCCTGAATCCACCACTCCAGTGACTTACAACTGAAGATTAAGAGACTGTCCTGATGCTCCTGTTCCTGGCATTCCTGCCTTTGGCCAGTTCCAACTCCTATGCTCCCATCTTTTACTCTTGGACTCTTACTAAGACAATTGATGGGACTCTGCTAGCAAAGAATGTGACTCATAGCCAGCCCACCCTTTTCTTTGATCACTGTGCCCCAGATTCATGTTGTTTTCCTATACAGGCGGGAACCTATTTCCTATTCTGCGGGAACTGATGCTGCTGCTTGTGGAGCAGAAAAGCAGCCTTTGGTCAACCCAGTCGTATGTCTGCTCTGAGGATGGGTCTCCTGATTGTGGGGGACAGGGAAATATCATTGTGTCAATTGGGATTGTGTAACCATTGCTAACTGGGTCTCCGGTGACAGCCGTGACCACCACATTTCATTTCATTGTAGTACCCTTAAGTCATGCAACCCAGTTGTCATCAGGGTTTTGGATTGGACCAAAAAGAATTGGAAAACTGGGACACCTTGGGGAATCAGGTTTTATGTCACAGGAACCTTGTTCACTATTCAACGCACTCCGGTGCCAAGGGATCTTACTCCCAACGGTCCCAACCCAGTCCTCAACCCACCTCCTGGTGGCGATAGAACCCCGGATGGTCCCCCTGTTCCACCCATTACCATCACCCCTGCACACTCGGGCAGCACTCTGGTAGACCCCAAGTTCCTCGGACCTGAGCTTAACTTCTGACTGCTTGTATGCAAGAACACCTTTGTGCTAGCAGCCCCCATTTTAGTCCCTATCCTAGTCGGCCTTGGTATGGCAGGATCGGCAGCAATGGGTACCACAACCCTCGTGCAAGAGAACAATCCCCCGGACTCAGTTGAGTCTGAGTTTCAACTATGAACAAGAAAAAGGGTGGAGTGAAGTGCCCACCAGAAATTATACACCAAAGCCCCCTAAACTTGCCAGAAGAGGCCCCTACCAGGGTCCCTGGACACAACCTAATAGGCCATAATAGTGAGGGAAATTTTCATATGTTTTGCTAGAAACATACCCCAGATACACGTCTGTTCTTGTTAGGTACCCAAGACTTTACTAGAAA
>NW_027185852.1:21609640-21633873 GCF_028583685.1 Petaurus breviceps papuanus | reverse complement strand
CCCAGATACAAGTCTGTTCTTGTTAGGTACCCAAGACTTTACTAGAAATGGTAACCCCCCCCCCCGAACCATATTTTGTTGTTAGCAACATCTTGGTCTTATAAGTTTGCTCTGAAAAAGGCTCGGGGCTGTCTTCCCTACTGGGGAGGCAGTCACCAGCTGGTTAATAAACACTCCTAAATTATAATTGGCTTTGCTGTCCTGTTATTTCTCGGATGTCCACTACACTGCTTCCTACCTGGGTGACCTTGGGCAAATGGCTTTACCTCTCTGAGTCTCAGTTTACTCATCCCTAAAATGACCTCTGAGGTCTCTTCCAGCTCTAGACTGCCATTCCTATGAGGGAGTGACTTTCCCAGTGTTAGCACACTATTAGTTCTGCCCTCTGGAGCTAAGCAGAAGTCATGGGTCCTCTGGAATCACGGGAGAGCTAGGAAACGAGGAGATGGGGGCCCGCTGGACCTGGCCTTTTGTCCGCTCTGGGACTGAAGTTTGCTGTTAGATTAATTAGTTTCATGTTAGATGTCAGGTCTGCCTCACTTAAACCCCATTCTCTTGCAAGTCCAGCCATCATCCTCCCGACGTCATTGGTCCTCTTCCAGAATGAAGGACACAACAACAGCTGCCTCAAACCCTGGTCCCTCCTCCTCTGCCCCCATAGGTTGGCCCATTAGAATGTAATCTCCTTCCTTGAGGGCAGGGTCTCTTGCATATTTTTTATCCCTAGAACCTAGCACAGGGCCTGGGACAATCAATCAACTCACAAGCCTTTATTAAGCAACTGCTACATGCCAGGCATTGTGCCAAGCGCCAGTGATACCAAAAGAGGCAAAAGGCAGTTCTTGGTCCTCGAGGAGCTTACAATCTAATGGAGAAAACAGCTGTGAGCAGGTGAGGTACAGACAGGGGGAATGGGAGGGTGTCTCAGAAGGATGGCACTAGAAGGGGGGACCAGGAAAGATCTGCAGAGGGTGAGCCGAGTCTTAAAGTCAGGGAAGCCAGTGTGAGGGAGGTAGAGCATTCCAGGTGCAGAAATGGGAGTGCCTGAGTTCAAATTACAGAACAGTGAGTGACAAGACCTGTAAAGTTGGATCTCAGAGCATCAGAAGTGAGTCAAAGGTAAGCAAACTAGAAAAGTCAGAGGAGAGCAGGTTGTCCAGGGCTTTAAAAACAAAAAGGGACTTTTTGTTTGTCTTGGAAGCAGGGAGATCCTGGAGTTTATTGATGGGGGGTGGGAGATGTGTGCTTTGGGAAAATCATCTTGTCAACTGAGTGGAGGATGGATTGAAGCAAGCACATAGTAGGTCCTTAATAAAGGTTTGTTAATTACATGGTTGTCCTGGTGCAATGCCTGCTTTTTTTTTTTTTACAGAGGAGGAAATTAGGCCCAAAGAGAAGTGACTTCTCTTTCCCAGGGTCTTCCAGGTAGCAGAGCTAAGGTTCCACACCTGTCTTCTGACAATGGAATCGAAGGATCATTATAGTACATCACCTTTGTAGGAGGTGCCATTTTGAGATGGGACTAGGAAGAGGGAATGGAATTGCTACAAGAGTTGTTTGACTGGGTTTAAATCACACAAATAATTCCTTGTGTAGCATCAGGATCCAAGGAATGCAACATCCTACATGGAAAGGGTTTGGGAGTGAACTGGCAGGAGGTCCAGGACAGGGTTCATGATGAGTCCAGCATTGAGTCAACCCCACCATAGCTAACATGAAGACCCCTCCATTGATTACTCTGCTCTTGGTCATGGACTAGACAGGACCCGTGCTACACAGGAACTGGTATTCTTAAGTCTTGGCCCTTAGTCCCAGAGGGATTGAGGTAGTAAGGGGAAAAGGATGTCCCCAAGGGCTAGGGAGAAATATTGGTACTTCTGTTCTTGCTAAGTCTTTGTAAGAGATAATAAATGGCTAAATGGAATCTCTGGAAGCTAACAGTGAGATAGGGGCTTGAGCTGATTTGTTAAAGAAGAGACATTCCCAGCACCTCAGGGGGAAATGCAGCCAGGCTCTCTCTGGGATCATGAGGCTAGAGCCTCCTAGATACACCTGCATGTGTCCTTCAGGGTGTACAAGACATCCCTCTTCCAAACCACTTGAGAGCTAGGCAGGGTTGTAATTACTCCCCTCACAGTGCAGAGGTCAGAGCTCTCTTTCCTCCTCTCTCTGGGCCTCAGCCTTTCTCTCTTCAGAAGGATGAGGTTGGACTGGATGATATCCAAGGTTCATCCCAGCTCTACAACCTATAACCCTCACCAATTCATATAGGAGGAAGCAGGACTTGGAGGATGGTAGTGGGGAATCCTGGAAGCTCAGAGCTCTGGGAGTGGGGAGCACAGAAGTCCTTAAGCCACCCCATTTCTTCTTTTCCTATTCTAACTTAATAATATTTGGATATATATTATAAATAATATATAATTATATATTATATCTATATATAATATATATAATTATATTTTATATAAATAATATAATAAATAATAACTGGAAAAACTCAAAATACTATAGAGCACCTACTGTGCTCTGGGCACTGTGCTAAGAGCTTTACAATAACCCTGGGATGTAGGTGCGGTTATTTCCTCTTATTATTCTCTATCATTCATCGCTAGTCACTGTCTGAGGTCAGATTTGAACACAGGTCATTCTGATTCCAGGCCAACCAATCTACCCACTGAGCCACCAGCTGCTTCCTATACTCACCAAAGGTGCTCATCTGTCATGGAAGACACCTTGTGCCCAGTCTGAGTCTTTAGAGATGATGAGGTCTTAGCAGATCATGGTCACTTCTTCATTCATTCAGGAAGCATTTATATAGCACCTAGTGTGTGCAAGGCACTGGTTTTGTAGAGAGAACTTCCAGATGAGACTGCACATCTGCATCTTCTCTAAGGGTGCTGAGGCAAGTACAAATCAGCTAGTTGTGTCTAAGGCAGGATTTGAACACAGGTTATGCCAACTCCAAGTCCAATGCCCTACCTGTGGTTTATACCAGAGCTCCAGCTCACCTGGGCTACGCAGGTTGAGTGATTATGAGTCCAGCCCTCCATGTCCAGCTCTCTTTCCCTGGCATCATGATGCCTTCTCCAAGAATGCCTCTGGCCCAGTCAGGGACCCACAGCTGGGTGGGTAGCTCCCCACTGCCTCTATCTCGTGGAAGACCCGCAGATGGCTTTAGGATGCCGGAGGAAGAAGAGATGGGACTGGCTTTAGGCTTGGGAAATTAAGCAGTCCTTTCAAAGATCTTAAGCTTCCCCTCGACACAAAAACATACAATGTGCCACTCCACGATTTGAACTTCCTCTCAGAAGGAATTGAACCTCGGATTGACAACAGGGTAACCTCCCACTGCCCACATTCCAGTGACTCCTTCTTTCATACCTCTCCCCTACTTGGAGACCCTCTGAAGGGTTAGATTGTCTCAGGAGGGAAACACACGTAAGTCTGTAAGAGGTGATATGGCCCCAGAAGTCCTGAACCAAGCTAATACTGTACCAGTGTACTGTACTTACTGTACTTAGTGAAGCTCAAGAGTGTTGGCCAACCCTTCGATCTTGTGGATCCCTTATCACTCAGCCCTAGTTATGTATGGTTCATCATGTAAGCCCCGTCGCTTTATTAGAGATCAGACATGATCTCTACACATGGACCCAAGTCTGCCCAAAATGGCCAGTCACAGAGAGATTGGGATCTGCCCTGAGGGAACACCCACCTTCATCAATCGTCAAGCACCTGCTATGTTCCAGACACGGGAGATGCAAAGACAACAGCAAAACAGTCCTCTGCCCTCAAGGAGCTTACAGTCTAACAGGGAGACAACAAATATGTTTATAGTCAGTCGGGTGACACGAATTCATTAAATGCCTGCTATGTTCTAGGCACAATACTAAGTGGTGGAGACACAAAAAGAAACAAAAAGAGTCCTTTATCCTCCAGGAGCTTACATCTAATGAGGGAGATGGCGAACAAGGATGTACAAACAAGTCATACACGTGCAAAATAGGAGATACTTAACAGAGGGAAGGCGCTAGAATGAAGAGGAGCTGGGAGAGGCTTCCTGCAGAGGGTGGGATTCTAGCAGAGTCTGGGGACTGGGAGAATGGCATTGCCCTGTGTGTACAGCAACAAGAAAGTCTGAAAGAGACAAGGGTTCACGGAAGAACATTGTTCAGAGTATCAGTCTGATGACCGACTCTGAATGCCTCAGCTCTTCTCAGGGACACCACGATCCAGGACAAGTACGAAGGACTCCGGAAGGAAAAAGAATGGATGGGCTCTGAATGCAGACCCAAGTATACTATTTTCATTTTCTTTTTTTTCCTCTTTGGTCTGTTCCTTCTTTCACAACTGTAACTAATATGGAAATGTGTTTTACGTAATTGCACATATATAATCTATACCAAACTTGCCGACTGTTTAAGGAAGAGGAGAGAGGAAGAAGGGAGAAAAATTTGGAACTCAAAATCTTGTAAAAATGAATGCTAAAAATTGTCTTTACATGTAATTGGGGAAAATATTATTTTAAGAAAGAGAGGAGGGTTTAGGGGAAAAGATAAGATCAGTTTTGGATATATTGAGGTTAAGATTCCTACCGGATGACCAGTTTGAGAAGCCCAAAAGGCAGGGGTAGATGCAAGATTGTAGGTCAGCAGAGAGGCTGGTGCTTGATAGATAGAATTGGGAAGTATAGAAATGATCATTAAGTCAATGGGAAGGAAAGGGAGAGGAAAGAAGCATTTACATAGTGCCTATTATGTGCTATGTGCCTTTTCTCTTTTTTACAGATATTACCTCATTTGATTCTTACAACAACTCTATGCAGTAGGTGCTGGTATCATCCCCATTTTACAGAGAGGAAACTGAGGCAAACAGAGGTTAAGTGACTTGCCCAGGGTCACACAGCTAGTAAGTATCTGGGGCAGGATTTAAACTCAGGTATTTCTGATTCCAGGCCCATCACTCTAACCACTTTGCTAATAGTTGTCTCAACACCACAGAATCACCAAAGGAACAAGTATAGAGGGAAAAGAGATGAGAGCCCAGGACAGAACCCTGAGGGACACCTATAGTTAGAGAGATTTGGAGAAGTATCCTGCAAAGGAGGCAGAGGAGGAGTAGACAGAGAAGTAGGAGGAGAACTGGGGGGGGGATTATCTCAAAAACCTAAGAAGAAGAGAGAATAAAGGAGAAGAAAGTGACTGGCAGGGTTAAAGGCTCAGAGACGCCAAGGAGAATGAGGGTGGAGAAAAGGACATTGGATCTGGCCACTAAGAGAGAACTGGTAACCTCGGAGAGAGATGTTTCGGTGGAATGATGTGGTTAGAAGCTGGATTGTAAGGGTTAAGAAGAGATTAAGAGAAGAGAAAGCAGAGGCCCTTTCCAGGAGTTCAAGCTACTGGATGGAAGGGTCAAGTGGGGGTTTTTCAGGATGGGAGAGGCATGGGCATATTTGTAGGCAATAGGGAAGGAGCCAGTAGAAAGGGAGAGACTGAAGATAAATGAGAAATTGAGGATGATTGAGGGATTAGTCTATTGGTTACTATCTGTTGATAGCTATGGTTTACCCAGTAGCAATGTATAGCTATGAGAGTTGGAAGACAAGGAAAGTTGAACAGCACAGAATCAATGCTTTTGAATTGTGGTGCTGGAGAAGACTTTTTGAAACTCTCTTGCACAGCAAGGAGATCAAATCAGTCAATACTTAAATTAATTCAGGCTATTAACTGAAAGAAGCTGAAGCTTAATTACTTTGGCCACATGATGAGAAGATAGGACTCATTGGAAAAGACCTTGATGTTGGGAAAGATTGAAGGCAAAAGGAGAAAGGGGATCATAGAGGATGAGATGGATAGAGAGTGTCTTGGAATCAACAAACATGAGAAGAAAGTGGAGAACAGAAGAGCCTGGCATTCTGTGGTTCATGAGGTCACAAAGAGTTGGACATAACTGAACAACTTAAGAGCAGTCTCTTTGAAGCCCTGCATCCAAACCCTATTCCCCAACCACCTGATTCTTTATTTTCATCTCCTTCCCACCCCAAAGTCCCAACCAAACACTACCCACTTAAGGGTAGTTCCATAGGCAACAAACTTACCTTCATCTTAAATCATTTCCTCTCTTACTCCTTCCATCTTTTATCAATCACCAAGACCTGTCTCCCTCCTGTTGAGAGAACCTCCCTGGTCACTCTTTCCAGTACTGGCTGCACATTCAGTCCTTCCTCTTGGCTCACTGGTCAATGTAGGGAGATAATATACTCTTTGCTCCCCATGGCCACTTCCAAGTTCTCCCCCTACCTCCACCACTTAGTAATCTCTACTCCTTTGAGGTTCATACAATTCATATCCACCACCCTTTCAAAATCTGGTAGCTGTTGGCGTCTTAATTTCATGGTTGCAATCACCATCTACAGTGATCTTTTAGTTGAAGGATATAAAAATTTGACACTGCTTCCATTCCTTCTTCCTCTAGTTGCCAGGAAGTGATAGGACCAGTTGCCAAGATTTTAGTTTTTTTGCAATGTTATTATTCCTCATTGAGATGTGTTATTATGACCAAATGTAAGAATGTTCATCATTGAGTGGAAAGCAAAATGAAACATCTCAGAGGAGACTGAAGAATGGACTGGAGACAAGTGCAGCCAGGGGGAAGCTTCTGTGACTCCTCTTTCCTGCCCAGGCAGTGGATGGACAGCAGCGAAGGAAGCCCAGCTCCCCATGACTTCCCTCTTACTCTTCCCTTAGGAAACAGGAGCAGCATGAGCTGGAAGGCCTGAAGTCAGAGGGAAGGTCCTTTCCTCCAACACAGAGGGACTCCATCACAGAAGGGTGGAGATCAGGCTGGTGCTAGCAGCTTTCCTTTAGGGGACACAGCCAGCAGGAGATGGAAAGCAAGTGGTCAGAGGAAAGTCAGGGAAGGGGAAAGGAAAGGGAGAGGAGGTGAAAAAGCATTCATTAAGTGCCTACTATGTATGTACCAGGCACATCTTGTAAAACTTGATGAACATTATCTCACCTGGAAGCAGGAACTTATAAATACAGATTGTGAAAGGAATTGAATGTCAGATAGCAGAGTCTGTGTTTGACCTTAAAGGGAGTAAGAGTTTATTGAAATGGGGAGTGATGCATTCAGATCTGTGTGTCAGGAATATAATTTTGACCATGATATGGAGGAAAGAACCGAGCAGGGAGAGACTAAAGACAGCCAACAGGGTTAAGGAACACTCTTTCGGGGTCCTGTGTGATGTTACAGGAAGAAGCAGAAGAAAGCCTCATGGTACCTGCGCTAGCTGGAGAGGCAAGATTCCCACATGGAAGGTGGCTGTCTTATATTTGAAAGCAGTGAAGCATCCTGCCCCAGCAGTCAGAAGACCTGGCCTCTGGCTCCTGTTTTGGGGCTGTGTGATGCTGGGCAAATCACTTTCTCTTTCTGAGACTCAGTTTCTTTATCTGTAAATGAGGATACTCCTAACACCAGTTTGTTTCTACCTCACTGGATTGTTATGGGATCCACTGAGATAATATCTGCAAAGTTTTTTACAAACCTTATTATAGACCCTAGCTCATTAAACATCATCAGAATCTGACGGGAAGAAGAAGCTTAAAACATTCAAGAATGATTGCAGCATTTGCCTTACAGAATTCCCAAATCGTAGGGTTCATTACCCTAAGAAAGTTCTAGAAAGGTGTTTTTTTCCACATTAAATCTTATTTTTCCCAATTAACAAACATTTATTTTCTCTCTCTTCCACTTCCCCCACCCTAAAAGAACATAAAACTTTCATTACAAACACGCATCATCAAGCAGAATAAGGGACCACATTGGCCAGATTTCAAAATGAATGTTTCATCCTGCATCCTCAGTCAGGAGATAGGAGGCATTCTTCATCCTTGGCCCTTTGGAATCAGGATTAGTCAAGGAGTTGGTCAAAGATTTTGTGTCTTTCAAAGCTGTATTTTAACTGTATACATTGCTCTCCTGGTCTGTTCTTGTCACTGTGCATCAACTCATTCAAGTCTTCTCAGGATTCTCTGAAATGGTTCCCTACACTTTTTTGTGGTACACTTGAATTCCATTAGGTTTAAGTACCATAATTTGTTCAGCCATTCCCCAATTGGTGAGTACCCCCTTAATTTCTTAATTTTTGTCACCACAAATAGAGCAGTTATAAAAGATTAATGCTTTTGCACCAAAAAGGAGGAAGAAAATGGTATAAACATTCTTATCAAACATGGTAATTAAATTAAAAAAAAAAACTGACAAATACCTTGGAAGAAGAAGGCATCACTTCACCAGACACTATTAGAGGCTACTGACAGCATCACACAATTGGGTGTGTCCATTGTCACTGAAAATGGGTCCTGTCTGGATTGAGCCTGTGAAACAGCCAGAATCAGGGGGAGGGATCAAAAGGCCCTCTATGGGCACCATCCTCATGAACTCAGAAAACAACTTGTTGACACAGCCGCTTACAAGCGGTGTCACAACAAAACAGCTTAGTCATTTTGTTTGTGGGGAAAAAAGGAATGGTTTAGGCTGGCAATTCAGAACACCAGAAATTACGGGAGGGTCATCCTGAAGTGATGTGCTTGGTAATCAATGCTGATTATGCAAGGAAATGGTGGGAACCTAGTGACAACGATGTTTAAGAAGGTAGCACCTACTGAATACTTAGCAAGACCTGACCCGGTGGCACTCTTCATTCATCCCAAGCTGTCTTCCACCGACTGACAGAGAACAAATCCCCCCAACATTTCCCCAGGGAACTCAATCTAGAAATTGCTAAAAACCACATGATTATCACAGACCAAACTGTGTTCTGCAATTACTTGGTGATTCATAAAAACTTAAGAACAGTTATAAAAATAATAATAATATTTATGCAGCGCTTCGATTTTTTCAAAGTGATTTACATGTATCTCATTTAAGCCTCACAATAGCCCTGTGAGGTAGGGTTAGTTAGTCTTCCCATTTTATAGATGAGGAAACTGAGGCTGAGAGAGGGTAGGGTGACATAGTTACTAAGTGTCGGAGGCAGGATTCGAAATCAGGTCTTTCTAACTCCAGGTCCAAAACTGTCCACTGTGCCATCTAACAGTCTACCTTGGAAAGACTTTCAGGAATATGCCCCCATGTCACCATTGGAATACCATGTCCCAAATATACATAATGTCCAAGCTCAAGAAACAAAACTCTCTCAAAATATAGACAGCTGACTGAGGAAATTCAAGCCATTTGGAAGCAGAGAAAGCACCTATCACCTCCTTTTCCCATCTGCTATAGGAGCTGTCCTAAGGAAGCATTGTATGAGTCTACAGAAAGAGAGCTTGCTTCCTAACACTTTCATTCAGTTACAAAAAGCAGTTAGTTTGTTCTCTCAACCTCTCTGTGCTCCATGCAGCCAGGAATATCAATTATAGTATCAATTCGTGGAAGGATTTTTCTCCCTGGGAGTTCCCTAAACCAGTGAAATCACGGATCTAAAAAAAGAAAAAAAAAGGTAAGTCTATTGGAGAGAATCAGACAATGAATATTGAAGGTCCAAAATGATGAGTATCTCACCAAAGTGGGCCTGGGATCAGACCTGAGAGGAACCTTAGAACCAGTCCTCTTCCTTTACAGATGAGGGAACTTCTGCCCAGAAAGCAGGAAGACTTGAGAGGCCCCCTAGAAGTATTGCCTGCCCTGCTCCCCGCCCTGCCCCCCACGCCTTGGTCAGGGCCGGTGAGAGCCCATTGGCTGGCTGACACCTTGGATGCCAGCTCCAGGTGACATCACAAAGGTCTTCAGCTGACCCAGTGTCTGGCTGGAGGGAGTCTTAGGTGAGCCTCTGGGGAGGGTGGGCTTGGGGATGGTCTGGAGGTTAAGGGGGTGCCACCCTAGATGAGCCTCCAAGGCCTCCTGAGGACTTCCCCACACTCTGCTGACACCCCCAGTCCATCTCAAACCTGATCCCAAAGTGGGGTGATCTCTAGACCCAGGACACCTTCCTATTACTGCCCACAAAGAAAAAAACCACCCCAACTTTTGTAATTTCCCCCATCAGAGATTCATATCTTTGACTCAAAGTTTTAGAATCAGAGTCTATCTGGTCCAAACCTGTCATTTTACAGAAGAGGAAGTGACTCGCCGAAAGCCACATAGATAGAAATAACAGAGCCTGAATTTGGACCCAGGACTTTCTATCTCAAAGATTAAACCCCTCTCTGGAAAAAGTCCCGGATTAAGTCTTTGGTCATTGGCCCTCAGTGGTAATGGGTTATCAGAGCCTTCCTACCAAGGGGATGGGGATGTGGGGATGGAGGGGGTGTGTGTGCTGTGAGGATGAGACAACAGGCACTTAGCAGTGGGTTTTGTTTTGTTTTGTTTTGAGGCAATCAGGTTAAGTGATGTGCCCAGGATCACTCACATGGCTAGTAAGTAGCTGAGTCTAGATTTGAACTCAGATTCCCCTGACTGCAGTGCCACCTAGCTGCCTCCTGGAAGCATTTTAAAGTTTGTTCCTCTTGCCTGTCTGGGAAGTAGGGAGGACCAGGATCATCCCCCATTGTAGTGAAACCAACAGAATTGGCCAACTTCAGAAGGGAGGGATGGACCCAAGAGGTAGAAGTTCTGGAGAGGCTGATTTTAGCTGGATGGGAGGAAGAGTTTGCTAACATGGCAGGGCCACGGTGGGATCTGGTTCCACATCCTGCCTCTGCCAGTTACTACCTGGGAAGCGTCCATTCATCTCTGTTCCTTTCATGCTCTGTAGAATGAGGAGGGTTGGATCTCAGGACCTCAGAGGCCCCTGCCAGCTCTAAAGCCTTGGTCCCACTGGTTGCCCCCTAAAATAGTGAGTTCCCCACCCCTGGAAGTGTGCAAGTAAAGGCTGGGTGATTCCCTGACAGGGATATTATATATATTTGAAAAATGAGATCTTTGTCAAAGATACTTATTGCAAAAAAATTTCCCCCAGTTTTCTGCTTTCCTTATAATTTTGGTTGCATTGGTTTTGTGCAAACAATCATCTTAATGCCCCATGAGCTGCCCTCTACCTCCCAGGCCCATGCCCCTGGCCTCAAAGGGTTAATTCCAGGCAGCTCTGTTTAGGGAGGCCCAGGGCTCTGTCAATGATTTCCCCGTAGCCTGGGACAGTACAATTTGTCTGATTGTCTAATCTCTGAACTCCTTGGGTAGCGTGTGTCCTGGGCCAAGGCAGGCAGAAACAGCTCCCCGAGGGTGAGGACGAGTCACAGGATGCAAGTTCTAGGGGTCAGCAGAATTTTCCAAGATCATCTGGTCCAAGAGGAGGAGCCTGAGGTTCAGAGTGGAGAAGAGCCTTGGCCCAAGGTCACACAGAGATCTATTCCAACTCCTTCTATCTTCCAAAGGAAGGAATTGAGAACTGGACTGGGGAACTGAGCCAGCCGGAATGAGGAAGACCTGACTTTGAAAGCAGCCTCAGACACTGAACCAGCTGTGTGACCCTGGGCAAGTCACTTAACCTCTGTCTGCCTAAGTGTCCTAATCTGATAAAATGGGGATGTTAATAGCACCTTCCTTCCAGGGTTGTTGTAAAGGATCAAATGAGGCAGTATTTGTAAAGGCCTTATAAGGCTAGCTGTTATTATTATCATCTAGAGAGTAAAGGAGCCTAGCTGGGATTTGAATCCAGGTCTAGTTTACTTCCCACTAGGCCACACTGGCTCCCTAAAGATAGGCACTGCCCCTTGATGCTAAGCCAACAGTGGAGCTGCTGCTCCTGGGTCAGAAGTCTGACTGCCACCCCTCAAAAACACCCCAAAACAGAGCTTAAAAGTTAAAGAACAATCGCTCCCCCCTTTGATGGGACCTTGAGGATTACAACTCAGTGAGACAGGAAATGAAAGGATTAAGATCTCCACTTTACAGGGGAGAGTTTGTGCAGAACACAAAAAAGTGCTTGGAAGGAGGCCCCAGCCCAGAGTCTCTGCCTTCAGGTTTGTTGCCCTATTGACCTATATCACCAGGTCCTAGACTTCTTACTAAGTGCTTTCTTGTTGCTGCTGCTGTTGAGTCATTCTGTCATGTCCAACTCTGCTTGGCCCCACGGACCACAGCACACCAGGCCCTTCTGTCCTCACCAGCTCTCGAGGTCTGTCCAAACTCATGCTCATTGTTTCATGACACTGTCTATCCGGCTCAATCTGTCGTAACATCAGGGTCTTTTCCAGGGCCTGTCAGAATTCAGAAACCCCTTGTTCAGGGTAAAAGAGGAGAGTATAAAAGCTGGCTTGAAGCTTAACATTAAATAAACTAAGATCTTGGATTCCTGGCAAATTGAGGGAGAAAGAATGGAAGCAGTGCCAGATTTTATTTTCTTGGGCTCAAAGATCACTGCAGATGGCGACGGCAGCCGTGAAATGAAAAGAAGCCTGCTTCTTGGAAAGAAGGCTATGATAAATCTGGACAGCAGACTAAAAAGCAGAGACATCACCTTGCTGCAAAAGGCCCCTGTCTCAAAGCTATGGTTTTTCCAGTAGCAACGTGTGGCTGTCAGAGTTGGACTATGAGGAAAGCTGAGCAAAAGCAACACTTTTGAACTGTGGTGCTAGAGAAGACTTTGGAGATTTCCTTGGACAGCAAGGAGATCAAATCAGTCAGCACTTAGAGAAATTAATTGAGACCATTCACTGGGAGATCAGATACTGAAACTGAAGCTTAAATATTTTGGGTATATCACGAGAAGATGGGACTCATTGGAAACAAAACAAAACACCTGCCGTTGGGAAAGATGGAAGGTAAAAGAAAAGGGGGACGGCAGAGGTAGATACAGTGGCATGGAAATAATGAGGGTGAACTTGGACAGACTCTGAGAGATAGTGGAGGATAGATGGGCCTGGTGTGCTGTGGTCCATGAAGTCACAAGGAGTCAGACACGATTGAATGACTGAACCACAACAGCATTTCTTTGTATTATTCATTTAAGAAGCTCTCTGATCTCTCCTTGCTATTCTCTGGAATTCTGCATCCAGTTGGATTTATCTTTCCCTTTCTCCTTTCCCTTTCCTTTTTTTCTCAACTCTTTGTAAAGCCTCATCAGACACCATTTTGCTTCCTTGCCCTTCTTTTTCTTTGAGATGTTTTTTGTCGCTGCCTCCTCTGCAATATTGCAAACCTCTGTTCACAGTTCTTTTTTTTTTAGAGGGTAATTGGGGTTAAATGACTTGCCCAAGGTCACATGGCTAGTTTTTGTGTTAAGTGTCTGATGCTGGATTTGAACTCAGATCCTCCTGACTCCAGGGCCAGTGCCAGTGCTCTATTCACTGCACCACCTAGCCACCCCCTCTGTTCACAGTTCTCCAGACACTCTGTGTACCACATCTAATTGCTTAAATTTATTCATCACCAACACTTCATGTTCATAAAGAATGCTGTTTAGGTCATACCTAGATAGTGTGATCCTTTCTTCAATTTAAGTCTGAGTTTTACTGTAAGAAGCTCCTGATCTGATCCACAGTCAGCTGCACGTCTTGTTTTCGTTGTCCATATATGATTGTAACGTATATATAATCAGTCTGATTTCTGTATTGACCATCTGCTGATGTCCATGTGTAGAGCTGCCTTTTGGGGTGTTGAAAGAGTGTTTATTATGACCAGTGAGTTATCTGGACAAAAACTCTGCCCTGCTTCATTTGGTTCTCCAAGGCCAAACCTGGCTGTTATTCCAGTTATCATTTGATTTCCTACTTTAGCATTTTTTAGTGTTATTTCTAGAAGAGTTGTAGGTCTTCAAAGAAGTGTTCAACTCTGGCCTCTTTGGCATCATTGGTTGGAGCGTAGACTTGTATTACTGTCATGCTGAATGGTTTGCCTCAGATTCTAATAGTTATCATTTCTGTCATTTTTGAGATTTTACCCCAGTACTGCTTTTCTCACCCTTTTATTGACCATGAGGTCAATATTTCTATTCCATTTCTTCTAAGGGATTCGTGCGCACTGTAATCTATGTAGTGATCTCCTGAATTAAATCTACCCATTCCTGTCCATTTAAGTTCACTGACGCCCCAGAAGCCAGTGTTTAAACTTCCCCTCTCCTGTCTGACCACATCCTGCTTACCTTGGTTCTTAGATCTGACTGCATTCCCGGTTCCTGTGCATTCTTGATCTTACAGCATCAGACTTCCATTTCATCACCCGACGCATCTGCAGCTGAGCTTCCTTTCGGCTTTGGCCCAGCTGCGTCATCAGTACTAGAGATGTGTGCACTTGTCCTTCCCTCTTCCCCAGTGGTGTATTGGACACCTCCCTACCTGACAGACTCACCTTCTGGCATCATCTCTTTTATCATTTTAATGCTCCCTACCCGACAGACTCGTCTTCTGGCATCATCTCTTTTATCATTGTAATGGTGTCTATGGGGTTTTCTTAGAGGTGAAGATACTAGAAGGCTTTGCCATTTCCTGGTCCAGTGGATCACCTTTTGTCAGAACTCTCCACTATGACCTGTCTGTCTTGGGTAATCCTGTATAGTTCCATTGAGCTATGGAAGCCCCTCTGCCATGACAAGACATTGATCCAGGAGGGAGGAGTGCTTTCCTAACCCTTCCAAATTGATCCTCATAGCCATGCTGGGAAAGTCCCATTTTACAGGTGGGCAAACAGACCCAGGATGAGGAAAGTGATTTATCCAAGCCTCATGACTTCTGGAAGAAAAGCAAGGTCTGTCCAACCACTCAGTGTCTATATTCCTCTTATTTCTCCTTCCCCCTCTCCCTTCTTCCCTCTTCTCCCCCATCTTCCTTTCCCTTCTACCTTCTGTTGGTCAATGAGCCAATCCATCAATGAAAAGCATTTTTAAGCACCTATCAACCCACCAACAAGCATTTATAAAGTACCTACTGTATACCAAGGAATGTACTAGAGATACAAAAGCTAAAAGTAAAACATTCCTGGCCCCAAGGCAATTCTATTCCATCAGTGAAGACAACATGGGTACATGTAATTATGTACAAGCTAGATAAAAAATAGATACTCAACATTTTGAGAAGGAAGAACTCCGTGGTGATTGTGAAAGGCCCTATATAAAAAAGTGACATGAGAAAAGCTTCAAAGGAAATGAGAGAGTCTGAGGAGTGAAAAGCTAGAGAGGCGTGCATGGGGCACAGCCTATGCAAAAGCATGGAGGTGGGAGATATTGTCTTACTCACATGGCTCTTGGGGCCCTGTCTCTTTGCCCAAAACAGAGCAGCTGTGATTCTGAGATTGTTGAATTGCCTTGGTAAAAATTCTGGTCATGCAAAGATGGACATTCAGGTGAATTCTATCCTGGCTTTGGTTCTCATTAGCAGGGAGGATCTAGCAGCTGGGTGAGGAATGATAAGGCCCTGGGGTGGGGTGGGGGCAGTGGCCATTCCATCCTAGAGTTTGTGAAAGAAAAGAGGAAATCTGGGCAGAGTGACAAGTATTCTAGATTTCTGGAAAGTGGATTTCAAAGCATGGAGAGGAAAGATAAGGTAGGATCTTATGGAATAGAATGCTTCAGGGGAAGCTGGCTCAGGAAGGAGGAGAGAAGCTCAGTAATCATTGCTTTCATTACTATAGCACTTTAAGGTTTTCAAAGCTTTTAACTTTTATTATCTCATTTGAGACTAACAACAATTCTGGGAAGTGGTGCTATTTTTCAACCTCCATTTTTCAGAGGAGGAAACTGAGTCTTAGAGAGGGTTAAGTGACTTGTCCAAGGTCACACAACTAGAGGCAGCTTTGTGTCCATGGGGCCACATAATTGCCCCTGATGAACCCCCATCCCCCAGGCCAGATCAATTACATCCTCTGAAGGGTGTCTGAGATATTGGAAAGATCCTGGAGGACAGGAGAGGGGCCAGGGACCGGAGAAGGACAACATTGTCCAGATTCTCACAAAAAGGGAAGTGACCAGAGTCTGCAAAGTGCAGGACTTTGATTCCTGGGGAGATTCACGAACACATCATTCGAGAGACGGTTGCAGAGAATCTAGACAGTGAAGGGCTGATTGATTCCCAAGAGCCAGCCTGGCTTCAGCAAGAAAACAGGTCCTGTTCATCTTCTGTCCTTTTTGGGGGCAGAATTACTAAAATTGTAAGTGAAGAGAGTACTCTTTACCTATAATTTACCCAAATTTTAGAAAGTTTTGAATGAAGTATCATATTATTCTTATGGAGAGATGTGGATAGGCAAAACCAGTATTAGATGGCTAGATTGAAAGACTTGGTTCAATGTCATTGTGACCCAAAGTCTCTGGGGGAGGGCCACAGGGGTCTGCACTTGATTCTGTGCTGTTTTAACATTTCCCTCAATGACTTGAGCATAGATTGTATGCTCATTAAATTCTCAAATGATCCAGGTATCACAAGCATATGGGATGATAGTCAGGATCTGAAATAATTCAGAGCATTAGGCTGTATCAAAGATGAAATTCAATAGGGATTTTATGCTCAGTTACAAAAAAATTCAACTTTGTGAGTATAAGATAGGGAAGTATAGTTAGACAACAGTTATTCTGAAAAAGATCTGAGGATTTTAGTGGACCCCAAGCTCAATGTGTTATGTGGCAGTCAGCCAAGCTAGGGAGACCTGGGGCTGCATTGAGAGCCTGGGATTCCCAGTATAGGGAGGTGATGGCCCCACTGTCCCTCCTCTGACCACAGCACATTGAGAGGATTGTGTCCATTTCTGGACGCTTTGGTTTAAGGAGCACAGAGACAAATTGAAGGGTGTCCAGAGCAGGGCAACTGGATTGGGGTGAAGCAGTTTAAGTTCATGACATATAATGTTTGATTGAAAGAACAAGGCATGTAAAAACTGGCAAAGAGAACAAGGGGACGTGAGAGCTCTCTTCAAGTATTGGCTGTAATGGGGAGAAAGATTCAATTTGCTTTTTACAGCCTGAGAGGGCAGAACAAGGAAAAATGGGGGAGGTTAACAAAGAATGCAACTGAAGCTTGATATGAAGAAGGGAAGGCAACGGGCAGAAAGCTTTGTGTCTAGGGGTTTGACTGAGAAAGGGGAGGGATGGAGAAAGAGAGAGAGAAAGGGTGGGAGGAAGGAAGGGAGGAAGGAAGAAAGAAAGAAAAAGGGAAGAAGGAAGGGAAAGAAAAAAGAAAGAGAAAGGAAGGAATGAAGGAAGGGAGGGATAGTTTCAAGAAATGGTCAGGTCTAGGCAAAGTTGTTTAAGATTGAGTGATGCTTGAAACTGTCTCTAGGCACTCTGGAAGATTAGGGAGAAGGGGGCTAGAATGAATGAGAGGACAACCTGTTGGAATAGAAGGATTACTTTTGGGAGAAAAGCTAAGAAGGGAGGATGTGTAGCTGGGATGGTCAACAGGATGGAAGTTAACAGTGTCAAATCCCGCCTTTGATCCACGAGGAAGAGGAAGTCTGAGAATGAGCCACCGTATTGTAATGAAGGACTCCTTGTCCATTTACCATGAAGAGTCCAAGGAACCCTTTTCCTGATGCACTTTTCTCACTTGTCCTCAGGGGCTGCTCCAGTGTGAGGACACCATGTGTGCAGGTAAGTTGGCTCTGTGCTGGTAGGGAGGAGGGATGTCTGATCTTGCTGGAGCACTCTTGGGTCGACCCCAGGTTTCCCCATAGCATGTTGACACACTGTTGAGGGCTATATGCTGCTCTGTGAATGGGAAAAACTTAAGTGGAAACTAATGGTGTGGCCATTCACAGAGTGCCTTGTAGAGGGCATCAGTGTTTCTCTGGCTTGGAATCTACAACCCTTTCCTATGTTCCCATAGTCTCTAAAGACTGCAATTTTCTCAGTGTCTAGAACCATGTGAATCTGCGGGAGCACATGAGCTTCAGGGGACCTCCCCTCCTCCCAGGATTGGCACTTGCCTTAGGGTTGTGGAGAAGGTGGTTCAGACATTCCTCATCTCAACCTCCCCATCCCCATTCTCCTTCTGCTTTTCCAGCCTCTTCTCTGAGCTAGTTGGAAATACTGTACCTGTTTGTGAGGCATCTGCATAATCTTTTTTTTTAAAAAAATGAATGCCATATGGACGTTCTTTTCTCTTGGTTGCTGTGACTCCCCAACAACTCTTCAGTACCTCCCCCCTCACCCAAGTAGAACCTATTTTGTAACAAGGAAGTTCATTTAAACAAATAGCTGCGGGCATAGCTGGTGAGGTATGCCTCATTCTGTACCTGTGGCCCCCCACTAGCATCTCTGTCCCAAGGTGTCCTTCCTCACCCTCTTTGGTGCAGAAGGGCAGGATGCCCATAGTGTCTAACCTTTCCCTTCCTCAGGGGAGCTGCAGAGTGCTGAACAGTTGGCTTTTGGAAGGAAGAAGGGGACAGTAGCTTTTAGAGCCCCAGGCATCAGGCATGGACCTGAATCCAGACAGGAGCCCAGACTTCAGTAAGAGCCTGGACATAACCCCCAATCCAGACGTGGGCCTCTCCCCAGCCCTGGGCATATCCTTGGGTCCCAGGCCGGAGACCCTGGCTGCAAATGTGGACAACATGCCCAGTCTGGCCTCTAGTGTAGGCCTGGCTCCGACTCCTATGGGGAATGACTCTGAGAATCCAGGCCCAGAGAGCAGCAATCAGCATAACTCAGACCTGGCCTTCGCTCTGACCTCCACCAAGTTTGGAATCCCCATCTCCAGCAAGGCCGTCAGCATGGAGTCAAACGGCATCTCCAGTTCTGGCTACATTATCCTCTCTACCCCGTTACCCTCTCTGGTTCTCATGTCAGGCTTAAATGACTCCCATGATCCTGGGTCCAACCAGACCTCCAGCCCTGGTGCCACTCTCACAGTTGCTCCAGCCCCCAAACTGAGCCTTTCCCCAAGCCAAGAGGCCAACAGGCCTGGTCCCAGCTCCAACATGCCCCTGCTACCAACTCTTACTTCTACCCTCCTTGAGAATAAAAGTCCTAGCACCCACAGGGCCTCGGACCTGAACTCGAATGGCACCCCCAAGATCAGGCCAGCCAAGGTGAGCCCAAGCCCAAGCCTGACTTCTGAAAAGGGCTTGAGTCTGAATTTGGGCACTGGCTCCCTGATTGACTCTACCAACACTCTCCCAAGGACCTCTGGCTTAACCCTGAGTCCGAACTTTCAAAGGAACCTGGCCGTGGAAAACGTCTCAATGCCAAGCTCCAACTTAACCCTGTGGCCCTTATCCAACATGACCCCCAGTCCTGGATCTGGGAGGTCCCTGGGTTTGGGGATAGGCAACATCTCCAGATCCAGCTCGAGTACCACCCTGCCCCCGCCCTCAAGTCCAGGCTCCAGAAGGACCTTGATCATGGGAATGGGCAACTCCAACGCACCCTTTAACTTTGCATTGGCCAACAAAACCCTTTCAGACTCCAACATTTCCAGACCCAACTCACTTATGGCCCTTGCGCCCATCACCTGCATGTCCCTGGTGGTGGATGACAGCCAGGACAAGAGGGCCGATGTAGGCTGCATCCTAACAGACACTTCCTGTGTGACCCTGACCAGCAGCCAGGAAGATTTAGAGGACTTCCGAATGCCCACAGGGTATAACAGCAGGGCTGCAGAACTCAAGAGGAAAATGGAGAATAGCAGCAACTTGGCATTCCAAGCCCTCCAGAGGTCTACCTCTGAAGACTTCTACACCTATCAGAACATGCCTGACGGTAAGGAAACCCAGGGCTTTGCACTGAGATCTCTGTACCAGGGCCTCAAGGCTTTGGATCCATTGGAAGTTCCTTAGGGGTCACCTAGTCCTTCCCTCTGATCTTATATGTGGGTAAACTGAGGCCCGGAGAAATAAGAGGAATTTGCCTAGCTCATGGAATAAGTTAATGACAAAGCTAGGTCTCTGACTCTGAATCCAATATTCTTTCCTCTGAGCTCATGGGAAGGAGACCTGGTCTGAGAGTCAGGGGATCCACATTCAAGTCCTAGCTCTACCATCAAATCTCTTTGAGGCCATATGCAAGCTACATCTCTCTCTCTCAAGGCCTCAATTTCCTCATCCATGAAATGGTACCAAAAACACTGGGTCCACACCACCCTACCCCACTCCCTACCTCCAGTACCTGCTGCCCTGAAATCTTTGCCCTGACTGACAAAGATTAGGGTACTGAGCAGCAAACTCAGGAATATGAATTCATGGATATGCCAATCCTTTAAACACATTATAGTGGGAGGGGAAGAAAGAAGGACAGGGAGAGAGGAGGGGGGGACAGAGACAGAGAGGCAGAGAGGAAGAAGGGAAGGAGGAAAAGAGAGAGAGGGGAAGGGAGGGAAGGGAGAGAAAGAGGAAGGGAGGGAGGTAAAGAGAGAGGGGAAGGGAGGGAGGGAGAGAAGAAGGGAAGGAGAGGGAAAGAGAGGGAGGGAGGAAGAAGGGAGGGAGGAAAAGAGAGAGGAGAAAGGAGGGAGGGAGGAAGAAAGAGAGGGGAAGGGAGGGAGGGAGAGAGGAAGGGAGGGAGGAAAAGAGAGAGGAGAAAGGAGGGAGGGAGAGAGGAAGGGAGGGAGGAAAAGAGAGGAGAAAGAAGGGAGGAAGAGAGGAAGGGAGGGAGGAAAAGAGAGAGGGGAAGGGAGGGAGGGATAGGGAAAGCTCAGATTAATAAGAGCAGGCACCTACAAGGCATTTTGAGGTTTGAAGAGCGCTCTACATACATTTGACTCTCACAAAAACCCTGTTTGGTTAGTGTTATTTTTACTTCCATTTTACAAATGAGGAAACTGAGACTTAGGTGAGTTGACTTGCCCAGGCTCATAAGACTAACAAGTGGCAGAGCCAGGATTCGAACACAGGTCTGCCTCAGTCATCTACACTGTCCAGAGTTCTAAATGGCTACAGGGAACGCTTGAGGAGCAAAGACAGGGCCTGGAGAGGGCTAAGGGGCCCAAGACAATAACAACAGGGAAGACTACAGACAGCTGCCCACTGTGAACTGGTGAACATGGAATATCTTATTGGCTCAGCTATTCCAGAATAGCTGATGAAAAGGGGCCTCATGTGAGCATTTAGAAAAGGAAAAGTGTTCCCTGAGAGCCAACATGGGGTCACTGAAAACAATTATTCTAGACTATCCTCATTTCTTTTTCTTGTGTTTTTTTTTTTTTCTGGAGGGGCAATTGGGGTTAAGTGACTTGCCTAAGGTCGCACGGCTAGTTAAGTGTCTGAGGTCGGATTTGAACTCAGGTCCTCCTGACTCCAGGGCCAGTGCTCTATTCACTGCACCACCTAGCTGCCCCAGACTATCCTCATTTCTTTGCTGATCATTACTGGACTAGCAGATGAGGGGGGATCCCATTGGCAAAGCATAGGGCAGTTACACAAACCTTGTGGACAAAAAGAGAGAGACGGGCTGGTCGATGGCAGAGTTTGTCAATAGCTGCATTGGAAGAGCGGTAAATGACACACATCAACCCTCCTTCCCCAAGAAAAACTTACACTCACCAATATTTCCCCCTCGCCACAAATAGCACTCCCAACTCAGGGCCTCTTGGTTTATGCTTGAACATTTTTTTCATCACACTGAGAACATTAGGGGCTTAGAGACTGTGACAATCAGATATCTAAAAATGCCAGTTTGTCCTCATACTCCCCAATCCAGAGATGATGTTGCTGCCCCAAATTCTCGCATCCCTCCATAGAAACCAGAGCTGTATGTGTTCTTGAGAGCTTTTTAAAGGATCAGCAGAATGAGCCAGCCTCTGGGATAACTACTCCTTCCATGTTCCTGTAAACCCAGACTTGTGCCCCAAACTTCTTTTTGTTGTTGCTTCAGTCATGTCCAACTCTTCATGATCCCATTTGGGTTTTCTTGGAAAGGATACTGAACAGTTCGTCATTTCCTTCTCCAGTTAATTTTACAAATGAGGAAATTGAGGCAAACTTAGTTAATTGACTTGCTCAGGGTCATACAGCTAGTAAGTCTGAGGACAGATCTGAACCCAGATCTTCCTGCTTTCAGATTCAGTGTTCTATCCACTGTGCCACCTAGCTGCCCAACGTGAGGAGTTACCAAACTGCCAAGTTTCATACCGTACATATGCTTTTGTCACACATGTTCCCCACATGCACATCTACAGGCTAAATTTTATTTCCACCAAACTTCCACTCATCAGCAACCAGAGCACATCCTGAACCTTTCTTATAACCCAGAGGAATAATGAATGATTTCTGATGAGGTATGGGGATTAATGGATAGCAGGCAGTCACATGAAAACTAGTCTTCAATTCACAGTTGTCTGCTTTCTTTTGGTGTTCTCATATTTTGCTTTTGAAGACCCAGTGAAGGAATGTGATTTGCCCATGGCCATACAGGCAAGCTCTAGGGTTCAGACCTTGAGACTGTAGGCACAGGGCTTCCCCCATCAGGGCACCAAGTCTTATCCTGGCAGCAAGTCATAAGAATATTCCATACCAGGTTCACATCATTATAACTGGTACCTTGACTTTATCTGCTTGGGTTTTTACTAAGCAACTAGCTTCTTTGCACCTGGGGTCATTTCTTTATTTTCTCTTCACAGCTCAAGAATTTATCTGCTTGTTTTAGCTCTCTTGCTTAGCTTTACCAGAGGGAGAACTGCCAGGGATATAAAGAAATAACAGCCCACATTTCTACAAAGCTTTAAGATTTACTTGAGTACTTCGTTCTTGTCAGTCCTGGAAAGCAGATAGTGGAAACTGAGGAATGAGGATCCTAACTTCTCTGACAAGAAGGGTTGTACCGACTTGCCTAGTGACACAGTGGTATAGAACAAACACCCTGATCCTCCTTAGGAGTCCCTAACTCCAGGGCTCCTTGATCTACACTACAGCTCCTAGATTTCCCATCTGGAAAGAACAGAGAAACAAGACAAACCATGTAATCACATTTCCAGGCCAGTTCTATGACACCACAAGCATTTTCTTTCCTCCAATCTGAGTCATTTTCCACTCTACTCCAAGAAGAGAGCACGCTCCCCACTCCCAGCAAGAATCTCTGGCCCAACTGAGTTTGAAATGTCAATAGTTACTGCTTCCCTTAGTTTTTTCCTTGTTAAGGGTGTTTTCTGAAGTGGAACTGCTGGTAATAAACCCAATCATGCTTTATTTGGGTGATAGTGACAGCTAATGGATAAATCAGGCATACTTTTCTCTGGTACTGTGTCAACTAATGTAAAACAACTCCCAGGCCACAGAAGACCTTGATCTAGTTAGAATACACATCTCCAGAAGGTTCTCTGTGATGCTTAAAATGGGCATTTTTGATGGATGGAGTGGGGGACATATTTTGAATGGGAGGAGAGAAACACTATCCCTTCTCATTCTGGGCATAGGGTCAGTCCTTCCATCCCTTTCTTTTCTCTTTCTCTCCAGCTTTTGTCTCTTCTCTGTTTCCCCCAATGGCTGAGCAATCTCTCAGCAAAGCCAGAGACTTCTAGAAATCCAACCAGAAAACAAAGGCGAGGAGAACTGGCCCTTTTCACTTTTTTTCAGGCCTATTCTGTGTGAGGTCCAGCTTGGGTCCTTTTCGGTTCTTCCCCTGCTCCTCTCCCCCCACCGCCTGCCATTTCTGAACACTGGTGATGTCGGCCCCTTGAGAAGGGGTCCTAGTCCTGGGAAATACCACCTCCCTGCCTCACTGTCTAGGCATTGATCTACCTGAGACGTGTCCCCTCTCCAAATGTTCTTCCTTAGAGATTGCCCCCCCCATCTATTCCTCCCCCCCTCTCCTCCTCCCAGACAGTTGAGACCTGAGCTGAATCCCAACTCTTCTCAGTGCTTGGGTGACCCGGAGCAAGTCCTCTGGTGAGGGGGTAACTGAGCCTCAGTTTCCTCATTTATAAAATGAAGGGGTCAGACTAAATGACTCCTCTGGTGCTTTCAGACCCCCAGTCTGTGATCTTGCCACTTTAACATGACAACCCCTTCCCCGGGTCAGAGGAAGGCCCAGCTGCCCTCAAAGTCCAAACTTGGTCACCAGCTGGAGAGCAGAGGGTGCCATTTTGCCGTATATATATACCAGATCTCTGAGCCCATGGAGAGCTGGAGCTCACCCTGTGGCCTTTTCCCTTTTGCCCTCTGGGAGGAAGAGAATAAGATTACCACAGAGAGAGACCCAGAAGAGCCGGAGCTGGACGAAGAAAAGAAACAGCAGATAAAGAAGATAATGGTGCGGGAGCTCTGTGCGGGTCTGTGGTGCTGGGGAGGCGGGGACCCCACTGACCTTAGGCCCTAGGAACATTCTGGGAGGGACCTGAGAACAGGGGATGTCAGGGCTGGGAGGGGCCTGAGAACAGGGG
>NW_027185852.1:21571446-21609630 GCF_028583685.1 Petaurus breviceps papuanus | reverse complement strand
ACAGGGGATGTCAGGGCTGGGAGGGGCCTGAGAACAGGGGATGTCAGAGGTAGGAGGGGCCTGAGAACAGGAGATGTCAGAGGTGGGAGGGGCCTGAGAACAGAGAGTGTCAGAGCTGAGAAGACCCTCAGAATTTAGAATGCCAGACCTAGGAAAGTCCTTAGAAGATGGACATGATCTTGGAACCTAGAATGCTAACAATAAAGATTAGGGGATGGAGCAGATCCTGTCTGAGTTTATAATTGCAGAATATTTGAAATGAAATGAAATTCCCCTTTCCCTAAGGAGACAGTGGGTGTGACCTGCCAAATAGCCTGGCACTCAGGGGACTTTCCCAGTATGCTACATGGGATTCAGGAGACCTGGGTGCCAGCAATTTGCCAGTCATGTAACCTTGGCCAAGTCACTTGCCTTTTCTCATTTTCCCTATCTGTACTGTACCAGTGACAACTGCCATCTCTGTAGAACTTTTGGAATTTTTTTTTGGAGGGGGAAAGACAGGGCATTTGGGGTTAAGTGGTTTGCCCAAGGTCACATGGCTAGTAAGTGTGTCAAGTGTCTGAGACTGGATTTGAATTTGGGTCTTCCTGACTCCAGGGCTGGTGCTCTATTCACTGTGCCACCTAGCTGCCCTCACCAAGTTCCTTCTTCACCACCACTCCTCCAGGCAGGGGCTGCCCCATTGTCTTCCTCTGTAAGTTCAGGAAACAGGTTTGGAGTGGCCTTGGCCCAGATGGCACAGCTAGGGAGTGCCCAGGCTGGTGTTTCACTAGGATTCCAGTTTTGTGAAGGTCCAAGAATCTAAAGACATGACTAGTCTTAGTTTGTTCCTCTGAAAAGTGAGGGGGTCAGAGTGAGATGAACTCATAAGATTCTGACTTAATTTGCCATTGAAAGATTCTACCATCTTGGATTGTGAGGGCACAGTGGAAGGTCTCTGATTTTGGAGTCAGAGGAGACCTGGCTTTGAATCTTCCCTCTGATGCTTAGAACGTCCAACACCTCTGGGTACCAGGACCTCCTTTGAAGGAGAGCTGGAGGTATGGGCACAGATTGATCTGTGCATATGTATGGATGCATCTGTGGGGATAGATGGGATCAAGGAGGCATTCAGGGCTCCAGAGGTGTTGGGAAGTACCTCCTGAAGGATGTAGCATAGCAAGACCAAGGACCTGCGAGGTCTCGATATCCTGGATTTAGGGTTCAAAGGGACCTTTGAGGTCACCAACTTTTACAGATGGGAAAACGGAGGCTGGGAAAAGTTGAGTGACACCCCGGGTCACTTCAAACCGAGTCAAGAAGCATTTATGAAGTGCTTACTGTGTCAGTCTGTCAGCCAATAAACATTTATTAAGCACCTATTATGTATCAGGCGCTGTGCCAAATGCTGGAGCTACAAAGAAAGGCAAAAACCAGTCCTCAAGGAGTTCCTGGTCTGATGAAGGAAAGAAGTACATATGGTCAAGTTATACTGAGGATCAATTGGGAATGAGTGACAAGGAAGTCTCTAGAAGTAAGGGGGATCAGGAAAGGCTCCCCACCCATGCCAGGCACTGTGCTGAGTGTTAGGAAGACAAATATACAAGCAGAGAGAAGACAGGTCCCTGCCCTCCAGAGCTTGCACTTTAACGAGGGAAGACAAAAATGGGAAAAGTCAGCAAGGAGCCAATGAAGGGCTCAGTTTCCTAACAGGGATAGTGATACCACCTCAGATAATGGGCATAGAATGCTTTGTAGATGGCAGTCAGTTCTGTGTGCCTGGGAGGAGAAGAAGATGTGGCCGGGGGCTACAGTAGGTTTGTTGAGTAGGAAGGGATGGCAGCAGCAGCCACCCAGTCCAGTCCCTCGTCCTCCACAGTGCCCACTACATTGCGGCCAGACAAATGGTCCCCTCTCTGGCCTCTGCTTGAACACCTCCAAAGACGGGGAGCTCACCACTCCCCAGGCAGCCCAGGTCCACTCAGGGACACCTCTCACTGGTAGGGACTTTGTTCTCACCCTGAGTTCCTCTCGTTCTTCCCTCTGGGGCCAAGCAGAACAAAGCTCATCCGGCCATCTTTCAGATACCCGCAGACAGCTCTCCTGTCTCCCTGACTCTTCATTCTCTCGGCTGTACAGAGTCCCTTCAGCTGGACTGCTCACTGCTGCAGGAGGAGGGCTCCCTCTTCCCAGGGGATGGATGAGATGATCTCAGATTATAGGGAGGCTGGAATGCCTGTCTGAATTTAACTTGACATTAAATTAACTTAGGCTATGTAAGGCAGTATGGTCTAGTGGATAGAGAGCCAGTTTTGAAATCAGGAAGACCTGGATCCAGATCCTACTCTGCCCCACGTTGGCTGTGTGACCCAGGGCAAGTCACTTAACTTTTTAGTGCTCTACCAAAAGCATCAACCTTACAGCCTTCAGGCCCCAGCAGCCACAAAACTCTGGCCATAAATTACCATAAATTTCAGGGAAGGTGCCGACTTGACTGGTAGACAGAGCCCTGTCCTATCCTAAGGCAAGTAATAGGGAGCCATTAATGGTTCTTGAACAGAGACATTATCTCCAAGAAAACCGCCATCATTGTTCTCTATTTGTGCTCAATGGCCTACAAGAACCCTTCCATCTCTAATGGAAGCTTCTATTATCTCCAGTCTGATGTTCTTTCCTTCACAACTCCCCTTTCCATGAGATTCCCAATCTAGAGTTAAAGATGTTGGCTCCCTCCCGTCCCTGCTGTCTGTCCATCACTCAGAGATCAGGCCTTGTGGGAGCCCTCAGAGGCATTTGTGATGTCCATCATTGAAATGGGCTGTCTCCTATAGTAGTGATTTCCCCATCCCTGGGGGTATTCAAGCAGACATTGGATGACTTCTGGTTGGATGTTGTAGAAGGGATTCCTGCTCCAGATATAGGTTGGACTGGTTGCCCTCTGGGGAATTTTTTGGTTCTAATTCTCTGCAATTCCATGTGGGCCCTGCATGAGTGAGATAGCGAGACTGGCAAGAAGGAGGACTCATTTGCACCATTTTCCCTCCTTCAGAAGCAGATCCAGGAGGAACCCACAGATATGCTCTCCAGTTCTGTCCAGCAACAGGCCATGGTAAACCTGGCCCAACTGAGGTATACAGATCCCCCCCCCCCCCCCGCAGACTCTTCTCCCCACTCCCGCTGCCCCTAACCCACTGCTCTGTCCCAGCTGAATCTCCCCTTCTTTTCTGCCTTGATTCTTCTCCTACTAAGAGCAGAGCCATCCCCGTCCCTGCTGGGTGTATCTGTCTCCTAGTGCCCTGTTTAAGCCTTGGTCTCCTATCAGTCCTCCCAGTATGGGCACCCGGTTCAGAAGTGACAGAGCCAGGAGACTGACTGAGGTCATAGGATCCCAGATGTAGGGGTAGGAGGGACTCCCGAAGTGCCTAAATCCAGGCCCCTCATTTGATAGATGAGGAAGCTCAAGGACAGAGAAGGGACATCATTTACCAGGTCACTCAGGGAACAAGTGTCCAAGGTGGAATTGGAACCCAGAGCCTCTAGCTCCCAAAAGCAGGGCTCTTCTTGCCCTACCACATGCTGGCCCTTGGACCAAGAGAACATCAGGGTCAGAGTCTCAGGAAGGTCTTTGGCATAGCCTATATCCTAAGACAATCTGGCTCACCCAGAGAGTCCACCTGTAGCTCATATCAACCAGCAAATATATATTAAGCACCTACTATGTGCTAAGGGGCAGCTAGGGGGCGCCATAGTGCATAGAGTGCTGGGCCTGGAGTCAGGAAGACTCATCCTGAGTTCAAATCTGACTTCAGACACTTGCTAGCTGTGTGACCCCAGGCAAGTCACTTTACCCTGTTTGCCTCGGTTTCCTCATCTTTAAAATGAGCTAGAGAGGGAAAAGGCAAACCACTCCAGGATCTTTGCCAAGAAAACCTCAAATGGGGTCATGGAGAACCGGACACAACTGAAATGAATGAACAAAACAACTTGGCTCACCTGGAGAGTGGACGCATAACTCATATCAACCAGCAAATGCATGTTAAACTCCTACTATGTGCCAAGGGCAGGGCAAGAACTGGGAATGCAAAGGCAATAATGGGGAGCTCAGAGCTATATACAAAGGCAGAGAGAAGGGAGAGTGTTGGGCATGAAGAACAGCAAGTGTCAGTTTGGCTGAGTGTGTGGCTGGTGGGGTGGGCAGGGAAACCAGAAAGGTTGTAAAGACCTTGCAGGTAATGGGGAGCTATGGGAGTTTAAGGGAGGAGGCATAATCCGATCCATGTTTTGGGATAATCTCATTGGCAGTTAAGTGGAGACTGAGTTGGAGATCAGTGAGGAGGTCTCACTGTCTCATTCCTCCCTAGGCCCATCCACCCATACCTGGGAGCAAAGGAAAGAAAAGAGCTGGTGGCCATCTGTGTGAGGAGTGTGTTCTCCTTGCCCTCGGTACAGACCATGCAGGAGCAGGACATAACCAATGCTGACTTTGTACAGGTGAGACTTGGTTCCCCATCTGTTCCATCCACCTCCTGTCTTCTCCCTACCTGAGAGGAGTGAGTTGTGTTTTTTTTTCCCTCCCAAGATACTCAAGGACACCGAGCTTTACCCAAGGTACCCTTGAGGCCACTCTGAAGTACTGATGTTGTTCTGTGAAGGACCACAAAAGTGCTCCCTTAATTAGTAACAGACTCAGAATTTCAGGGGCTAGAATGTCCCTAGACACATTAGTCCAGAAGTGTTCAATCAGGGCTAACAGGCCACGTGGCCAGTAATATCCCAAGTGCCACTGAGCCAGATTAAAATGTAATTGGGAAATGTTTAATATAACGAATAAAAATATAACACAACTCAGACAATGTGAATTTGTGGTTTTCTAAGTCACTATGTGGCCTGAAGTTTTCTATTTGAGTTTGACACCACTGCTCTAATTTTACCAAGAGGTCTGGAAAGGAAAAGGGAGTTGTTTCCAGTTCTAGGCACCAAATTTTAGAAGGGACGGTCCTTAAGAAGGCTTGCAGAGCCAGAGGAATGTTCAACACCGGCTTCGTAGTCAGAGGGATATGGCTTCAAATCCTGAGTCTTTTACTTATGACCTGTGTTATCTGGGGCAAGTGACTTAACTTCTCAAGACTTCTGTTCTATTATCTATCCAGTAAAGGAGGTAGAGCAGAGCATTTATCAGCTTCAAGTTGGTATGTGTCCAGAGGAGGTCCTGACCAGGATGTGGAGGGGGTGGATATCTCAGTTAGGGAAGAAAATATGTGGCTGGTGGTAGGACAAAGTTGCTGTCTCCTGAGATGTATTTAAAAGGTAGTCATTGGGAAGAGGGTTTAGCTGTGTTTTGGTTGGCCCCAAGGGCCAGAATCAGGTCCAATGGTTGGAAGTTACAGGGACATAGATTCTGGCTCGGTGTAAGGAAAAACTTCCCAACAAACTGAGTTGTCTCAAAGTGGACTGGGCTTTGACAAATAACAAGCTCACCATCACTGGAGGTCTGTAAGCTGAGTGTGGTTGGCCATTTATTAGAAATATTATCAACAGAATTCATACTTTGGGCACAGGGTGGAGTAGATGTTCCCTGAGGTATCTTCCAATTCTGATTTTTTGAGATTGCATGATAAGCCCAAGGCCACACAGTTAATGAAGGGAGAGTCTGGGACCTGGAGTCAAGAAAACCTGAGTTCAAATCCAGCCTCTGACAGTTACTAGTTGTATAACTCTTGGGCAAGTCACTTAACCTTGGTTTGCCTCAATTTCCCCAAGTGTAAAATAAGGTTAACAATAGCACCTATCTCCCAGGGTCATTCTGAGGATAAAAGGAGGCAAAATTTGTAAAATGCTTTGCAAACCTTAAAGTGCTATGCAAATGGTTATTTTATTATTATTTTACTCGGAAAGATCTTTTCCAGGTCTTGGGGAGGGAGGGGAAGAAAATTTTAAACTCAAATTCTTACAAAGTGAATGTTGAAAACTAAAAACAGAAATTAAAAAAATTTAAAAGGTAACAATATTTCTGTTCATTTGTATTGTGTAATAAAAACTTGTACTAAATTGTAAAGGAGAAATTCAGTGAAGATAAGTTCTATAGATAGTCTGCAATATGATTGGGAAAATAAAGACCAGGGGATTAAGAAAATAGAAGTGTCAGATCAGAATAGAAAAAGAGAACAAGAAAGGTCCAGTTTTGATCAAAGTCTACTGAGGGAAAGAAAAAGAAAGTTTAAACAAGTAGGAATAAAAGGAGAATGAGTAGAAATTTAAAGAAAGTCAGCATCTGTTTCCAATGAGTGTGAGTGGAGGGTTTGAAAGTAAAGATTTGGAGTTTTGGAAAAAGCAATTTGAGGGAGGTTTTTGATCTTGCTGAGATTAGAAGGATCTGGGAAATGTGTGGTTATTCTTTATTATATGAAAGTTATATTTGCAACATGGAATTATTTGAAGATAGTATACTAAAATTCTCTTTTTGAAGGACTATTAGAAAGGCATATTTTAGTCATTACATGAGGAATATAAAATCCTCCTGTACCCTAAAAGAGGGAGTGGAGAATACAAGACTGCCACTAAACTTTTGACAGTATACTAATTGAAAGTAGTGGGTCCTATAATGTAAAGTGATAATCATAAATGGCCCTTGGGAAAACTGAGATCTGTATGATACCATTTGTACATATAGATCCAGATGTTAAGGAATTTATTCTGATTTCATTTGAAGGAAGATGTGTTCTCCTGTTGGGATAATTGTAATATTTGACCCTTTATAAGTAAATCAGGCCTTAATGGAAAAGACACTTAATATTTGGCAATATGTTTAGAAACTGCAAAAGTAAGTTTTGTTAAAAGCATAATTGGATAAAAATTATTCTTGAATGCAATCAATATAGAATGCCAGAAGTGATCAAATAAATAAAGCGATTTTCTATGTAAGATAATTTGGAAATGTATTCAACTGAATTGATGTCATTTGACTGGCAATAAGTTTTGTTTCATGTTTTGAATACATGATATTGTGTATGTTATTATTGTGCTTCTAAATTTTTTTGTTCTCTTAATTTTGAGAAACTATTGTATAAGGAATGTTGTTAAGAGGATGATGCAATTGTATAATTGGAAAATTTAACTCTTTTATCTGGATGCTGTAAAATTACTCATTGTTATTGGAGGTTATTGTCATAATGTTAAAACCCATCAAGTATTTATTTGAGTATATTTTTAAAAGGAAGAATAATAATTACTTACTTGGTGAAGAAAGGAATCTCCTTATCTGTAAACTTGCCACGTTTTTGGGAACCATATGCTTGGGCAAGGTCATAAAATCCCATCAGGCTTGGGAAAGAACTTGCTAAATATTGTGAAATTCTAAAATAATGAATTGGTTTACTGAGAAAATGAGGTCCATTTTCTTCCATTACAAACACTCCTTGCCAAAGTGGGAGGGGACTTACAAGTTTGGTTATGTATAGAAGTGATTTATGTGTTGATTTGCAATTATAAAAATTATTAAATTATACCTGGAATGGTATATATCAAAGTTAAATCTTAAGCCAACTTTGTCTCAACAGACTCCAATCTTAAAGATTTATTTTTGCCTTAAGGGGTTAATATACAGTACCTTAAGAAATAAATATCTGTTAGCCTGGAGATTTATAGTCATCAGTCAGTGTTTTTTCTTGGGTTTTGAGTTATTGTACATTCACTATCTTAGTTGAATTCCAGAATGTAATTATTTTCTTGATTTTTAATGATTGATTTTTATACCAGGGTGAGTTTAAATTTGATAAATGGAAGAAAAAGATGAAGAAAAGGATGTTGAATGAACTTTTTTTTGAAAGTCCTGGTAAACTTTTTTTGTTAACTACTATTACAACAACATGAGAGAAATAATAACTACATCTAGTCCTAAACTGTGATTAGTAAAACTTGCTATTTGAGGTAAAATATCTTGGGATTGTAATTTGATATTATTCTGAGTTTTGAATTCAGATATAATTGGCTGAATTATCATTGAGTCAGTAATCCACTATTTGAGGGAAATTCCATGAGCTGCTCAAACAGACTGTGATCCAAGAACTGCTAAAGGTGTATGTCTGTGCCTGGGAAAGTTACCTTGCATTGGTAAAGGCAGGAACCTTTTGACTCAGCTTCTCTATTATGTTATTTCTGTTTGAACAGGAATATTTCCCACTTGGTTAATCCTAAATCTGACTATGACACCCTGCGAATAATGTGAAACTTGGCTACATGATTTGCTGTTCCAAAAAGTTAAATAAGACTCTTACCTGAAATCAAACAGACCCAAGAATGCTTTATTTTGTTAATCCTATGTTAAATCATTCTTGCCCTTAGGCTTAGACCTAGAGGAACAGTCTTGGTGTTACAATTTTGATCCTAATCTAAAAAATCTTGCTAACCATAGTAGGTAAAACTGTAATTTAAATCTATCTATCTGTAATGAATCTTGTTACTGTAACACCTCAGACCTCTGAATTGCTATAATAGGAAGCAAATATAAGGTACCTTATTGTGTAGCCTGCTTTGACGTTATTCCTAGAGCTCCATTATTTATAAGTTTATCTCCATAAGATCTGAACTGGTTTTCATCAAATAAACTAATTACTGGATAGTCAATCGGATTATATTTTGTAAGGTTGTACTAAATTATGCTATCTTATAGTATAATTATGTCTTATCACGAGTGTCATAGTGTCTTGTGACTATCACTAGCAGGTTTTAACAGCATTACTGAGAGAATCTTTACAAGTGTCCGGGAACTTGGAGATGGTCAAGGAAATACCCCCACAAATGTGCCCCGATCCATCCACAGATGCATGAAAGGTATACAGGAGGTGCTTGTCAGACACCTGGAGATTATGAATCCTGCCAAAGAACTTGGTGCCCTTAAAGCTGCAGTTATATTAGATTTCATTATTCATCCTATTATTCATTTGCTTGTTTTATTAGTTCTGCATGTGCTATAGACCTGTTACCTATTCTGTAAGCTGTTTATCATTTCTGCTTGGACTGATACTGATTTGGGAATTGTTAAAAAAAATTGTGAGACTATCAATTGTCTCCAGGGGGGAATTGTGGGTAACCAATAAAGCTGAAGTGACTCCATTCCATCTGCAGTTTCTCTGTCTTGCCCTTGGCCCTGTTTGTATTGCAACACCTACCATCTTTGCAATGTCCCTTAAGGCTAAAACAGCAAGTCCTATCTCTTGGGGTAGGAGTTACAGGAGATAGCTAAGCTGAAGAAGAGTTTTTCCTATTACTAGCCTCAGCAACAAATTCTGTCCAATCTTGAGGTACTCCATCACCAATTCCCCTCCTGCCTAAATCTAGTGATATAAACTTTGACTTTTTTTTCCTTTGGGGAGTCTCTATTGATGCAGGTGGGGCTCCCTTGCTGGAAAACTCAGTAAATCCTTGTTGGTTCCTAAATTTTTGGTCTGGTTCTAGTTTGTTCTAACACTGACAATTTTACCCACATTATTTTGGCAGGTAGATTCCCAAATGTTATGTTGTTTAGTCTATTTAGTAACATCTCACTCTTTGTGACTCCATTTGGGGTTTTTTGGGCAAAGATATTGGAGTGGCTTGCTATTTTCTTCTCTAGGTCATTTTACAGATGAAGAAACTGAGGCAAACAGGTTTAAGTGACTTACCCAGGGACCCACAGGTAGTATCTGATGCCAGATTTGAACTCAGGTCTTCCTGACTCCAGGTCCAGCGCTTTATCCCCTGCACCACCTAGCTGACCCCAAATGTTTTATACTGTCTGTACTATTTAAATATTATTTGTCTTTCTACATCTTCCTACTGGATGTTATTGGTAATATAAAGAAATGTTTATGATTTATCTGATTTTATTTTATATCCTGTAATTTTGCTGAAGTAATTATTTTAATTAGTTCTTTAGTTGACTCTCTAAAGTTCTTTAAGTAAACTATCATATAATATGCAAAAAGGGAATTTTGTTTCCTCTTTCTCAATGCTTATTTTTTTCAATTTTATTTTTTCTTATCTAATTATTATAATTAGCATTTCTAGCAACTATATTGAATAGTAATGTTGATGACAGAAATCCCGGCTTTACCACTGATCTTATTGGGAAGGCCTCTAGCCTTATCCTCATTACAGATCATGTTGGTTCTTGGTTTTAGATAGATACATTATCATTTTGTAAAAAGTACCATTTATTCCTATACATTCTAATTTATTTTTCAAACAAGAATAGGCATTGCATATTATCAAAAAGTTTTTTCTTCATCTCTTGATAGAACCATGTGATTTTTGTTTTTGTTATTAATATGGTAAAGTATATTTATAGTTTTTTTTAAATATAGACCAGCCTGGCATTCCTAGGATAAATCCAGCCTGGTCACAGTTGTGCTATAGTCTCCTTGCTAATATTTTACTTATTTTTTTTGCATCAATATTCATTAGGTATATTGGTTTGACTCTGATTTAGGAATTAAAATCATATTTGTGTCATAGAATGAATTTGACAGGATTCGTCCAGTACATTTTTTTCCCAAATAGTTTCTATAGAATTGGAATTAATTGTTCTTTAAATGTTTAGTAGAATATCCTTATAAAGCCATCTGATCCAGTGTTTTTTTTTTCTCCCTTTGGGAGTTCCTTTATGGCTTTGTTCAATTTTTTTTTCCTAAGATAGGACTGTTTAAGCCCTCTACTTCTTATTGCATTAATCTGGGCAGATCTCCGATTTCTTTGGTGTAAGAAACTCACTCTCCTAATGAAGGTCATCATTCACAGAAACTGATAGTCCTAAAGAGACGCCTTGTCAAGGTTCACTCTGCCAGGATGTTTAGGGGAAAGACTTGAACTCAGGGCTTCTTGGCTTCTTTTGCATCTGGTTTGCTGGTTCACATGGTCTCATCTTCAGGCGGAATTTTTTGGTATTATAGGAAGGAGCTAACTCTCTCTCTTTTTTTAAAATAAGCAATCAGGGTTAAGTAACTTGCTCAAGCTTACATGGCCAGTTATTTCTGGGTGTGGTGCTAAGTACCTGAGCCTGGATTTGATCCCCAGGTCATCCTGACACTGGGGCTGGTGCTCTTTCTCGCTGTGCTAACTGGCCGCCCCAAGGAGCTAACTCTCTTGCTAGCTGTACTTCATTGTCTCTATGGGACTCTACACTATCCAGCTGAAGTGGGGCCCAGAGGGAGGGTATGTGAAGATGGGAGAGTGGTTTTGGCAGCTTTCCACTTCCTTTTGGTAACCCTCTCCCTCTTCTCAGGCACTCATACCCTACCTTTTCCACAGATGACTATTCAGATCCTCTCTCCTGCTATTAGCATTTCTCTAAAGCCAAAGAAATGAAGCCCTAATAGTAGAAGCAGGGCACTCTAGGGGAGAATTTTTTGTTAAAAGACAGTGATAGAAGGGGCAGCCAGGTGGCTCAGCGAGTAAGAGCACCGACTCCAGTGTCGGGATGACCTGGGGATCAAATCTGGGCTCAGACACTTAGCACCACATCCAGAAATAACTGGCTGTGTAACCTTGAGCAATTTACTTAACCTCGATTGCTAAAAAAAAAAAAAAAAGACAGTGATAGAACCAATGACCCCAAAGGCAAAAGAGACTGCTCCCTCCCCCTCTTCCCCAAATGTCACTGACTGGCTGGTTGAGCTATCAATACCTGGCCAGTCAGTGATGGCTTTAATTGTTATTATACTGTGACTGACTGACCTGATGCTATAATTGTTAGTTCACCTGACCAATGGTGTCAAAAGAACCAATGGGAATGTCGGATACATCATTCATCTTCCTTCCCCCTTTGCTCATTCAACATAAGAAGAGGATCCCTATATTAGTTTGAGTCTCCAGAGGAATGCACCAACCTACAGTCTTTCCCACAAGTCAGTCAGCTAGCCCGTTATCCTGGAAAGTCAATAAGCTCTCAAAGTCACACCTCAGAAGCACCCGCGGTGTCTGGGCCCTGCCTCTGGCTGCATGGTGGACAGCTCCTATTGGAACCTCCACTTAAGGAGGGCACCCAGGCCAGCCATCTCTTTAACATCCCACCAGACTACACCCTTCTACATTTCCCCATCATGCCTCCTGTTCATGGGAATGGGAATTTGAAGACCTTCCCTGCCCCTTAATAAGCCTAAGGGAATGTGAAGACCATTCCTGCTTTGAAGATATACGCTGCCCCCTAATAGATTGAATGTAATCACATGGAGCCTATGGTAGGAGGAGTTTGCTGAAGGGTGGAGCAGAGCCCACAGGAAGCTGGGAGTCAGAGAGTTAGAGCCTGGAAGGGAGGAGAGGATGCATCCAAGGGAGACAGTTAGGCTTGTGAGTAAATGTTAGTTTGTGGGAAGGCTAAAGGATGCTGTGGCTCTCTGTGCCACTGTTGTGCTGTTGTGGCTTATTAGCTTCTTTGCTACTATGATGGAATCAGCTTACTGGTTTTGGGGTTTGGTTTTATGGTGTCTGAATAAATGTTTTGCTTCTGTCTTCCATATGGAGAGTCTGTTATAGTTTGCAATTGAACACTGTGCTGGCATATTTACAGTGACCATTGGCACTGTGAATATTGTGTTGGTGCTACACCCCCACATTGGGTACCTTCCCCTGATTTTAACTTTCCTTTATGTGTTGTCTTCTCCATTAGAATGTAAGCTCCCTGAGGGCAGGGACTACCTTTCTTTTTGCTGGTATTTTTATTTCCTGTCTTTTTATCCCCAGCACAGAGCTTGGCACTTAAGGTGTGCTTTTGTTTCTGGACTGACAGTCAGTAAGTATTCACTAAGCATCTACTATGAGCTAGATAGTGTGCTAAGAGATGGGGATAAAAAAAAAATACAGTCTCTGGCCTTAAGGAGCTCACATCTCCAACTGCCTATTAGATGTCATTAATGTCTATGTACTAAATTGGATATTAATTACTCGGCTGGATGTTCCATAGACAATTTAAAGTCAACATGTCCCAAACTGGGCTCTAAACCTTTCTCCCCAAACCTTTCCTGCTTTCAGATTTTCCTATTACTGTTGTGGGCACCACCATCCTGGTCACCCAGACTCTCAGTAAAGGTGCCATCCTCAGCCCCTCCCTCTTTGCTCCCCCATGCCCAATCAGCTGTCAAGTCCTGTCTCTGAATACACCCCCTTTTCTCCTCTCATGCTGGTACCCTGGTGCAGGACCTCATTGCCTCAGGCCTGGACTATTGGGATAGCCTGCTGGTGGTCTCTCTGCCTTAAGTCTCTCCCCACTACACTCTAATCCATTTTCCACTCAGCAATCAAAGTCATCTTGCCAAAGTGCCCTCACATGAGCAGGTCACTCCTGTAGTCAATAAACTAAAATGATTCCCTTGTGTCTCCAGGATCAGATAGGAAATCTTCTCTTCGGCTTTTAGAGCCCTTAATAAGCTGGCTCCCTCCTACTTTTCTAGTCTGCAGACCCTTTACACCTCCTCCCCCCCCCATTCCCTCACCCTTCCCCACCTACATCCTCTGATCCAGTGATGCTGGCTGCCATGTTATTCCTCAAAAGAATGTTCATTTCCAGCCTCTGGATATTTCCACTCTCTGGCCCTCCTGCCTGGGCTTCTCCCTTTCCTCTTCACTTCCTCCTGGCTTCTCTGGCTTCTTTCAAGTTTAAGCCAAAGTCCTACCTTGTGTAAGAAACCTTTCCTAATCCCGCCAATGCCGGTGCCTTCTCTCTAATTTATCCTGCTTAGAGCTTGTTTGTACTTACCTGTCTGCATGTTTTCTCCCCTATTACACTGTGAGCTCCTTGCGCGTTTGTTGTTGTTGCTTACTTATTTTGTCTTTGTATTACCAGCGCTTAATACAGTAGGTGCTTAATAATTACTTATTGATTGACTTTCACATAGTAGGTGTGATTGATTACTTATTGATTGACTCACTGACCTCAGAGGGCATTCCACTTGTGGGGTTCTATGATTCTCTTCCCCTTGATTCACAGAAAGGACTAAAAGGCATCTCCTTGGTCCCCCACCCTGAAGATGTCCCACTGTTCGTGGGAGGTCTGTCGCCACACTCCAGAACTCATAACGGCCTCCCCTGTCTTTTGCTCTCCTCCCTCAGATACTGTATTCTCAGACTCTGGATGCCCTTCAGACATTGCTGAACTCTCTCTTCTTAGAAGATCCTACCCCAGATGGCCTAGCTAGCCTTTTGGAGGTGAGCAGTGGGGTTCAAGGAGGTTCTGGACCTGACACAGGATAAATTAGAGGCTATGGAAGGACCAGAGAGAAGTGCTTATGGAGATGGGTCTGGGTGTGTGGTTTGGGAGGTAGGGGTGGGACTGGAGAGATGAACAACATCACCAAGCCTCAATGTCATCAGAAATGACACCTTCTTCCTCCTGCCCCTCCTGCCCCTCCAGCCCCTTCCCTACCCTTTCTCCTCCATCCTCAACTCCTCATCCCTTTCTCTCATATCTTCCTTCTCTCCTTCCTTACCTTATTGTGTAACCACTCCGTTACCCCATCCCCATCTCCATCCCCATCCCCACCCCCACCCCCATCCCCATCCCCATCCCCATCCCCATCCCCATTCCAGTTCCCATCCCTATGCTCATCATTGTCCCTTTCATCTAGTCCCACTGTGGAAAAGTCATGGATTTGGAATCAGAGTTCCACATTCAAATACCAACTTTTCTACTCACTATCTGTGGGACTTTGGATAAGTCAAATAAAGGGGCTGGGCCTTTTGACCTCCAAGATCCATTGCAATCTATGCTCCTATGGTTCTTCTAAGATGGTGGTGTTTCATGATTTACATCACATAGCACCACTGAGGGAATATTGATACCCCAAAGATGGACTTTGGTGTCATGGAGTAGCTTGGGGCCTATTGAAGCATTGGCACAGAGTGGGATGGTGGACAGGGTGCTGGATTTGAAATCAGAGGCGGATTTAAATCCAGACTTGACCACTTACTTCTTGCATGACCTTGGACAAATTGCTCAACCTCTCTGATCAAGTTTCTGCATTAGGGATAATTGCCCCCATTTTACAGATGAGGCAGCTAAGGCCCAGGGAATGGAAGAAGTTTGCCAAGGCCACTTTGCTACTAGGAGGCAGGAGAGGTCATGTTCCTATTAAATCATAGTTGCTCATTTTCTCCATCCTCATTTCCCTATCCCTGTTCCCTTCCAGTCTTGAGTTTTTCCCTCTTTGTCCCTCACCATCTCATTGCCTCAGTCTCTGTTTCTATCATTGGTGTCTCCATCATCCCTTCACCCTCTCCAACCTCACCTCCCTCTTCCTAATCTTTTCCTACTTCCTGTCCCACTTTACTTCCTTTCCCCATACCTCTTTCTAGCTCAGACATTGTGTCCCAAGGTTCTTCCCTCCCCAGTATTGTCTATACCAGCATTCAGTCTATGCATTTTATATTCTAAGGTCCTTTTAGCTCTAACATTCTGTGTTCTGTCTTCTAGTGTATAGTGTTACACCTTCGCTCTCAGGTCTTGTCTAGCACTAACATTCTTTGTTCTATGTTCTAATCCAGCTCTAACATTCCATGTTCTAAGACTTCTCCACACTTTGACATTCCATGATCTCAGGCCCTACAAGCTCTCATGTTCTGAATTCTAAGGTCCTTCCCAGTTATGACAATCTCTGTTCTAAGTTCCCTCCCAGTTCTGACATCCTACATTCTAGGTTCCCTGTGAATGCCAACAGTCAATGTTCTAGGTTCCCTCCCAGCTCTGCTCTTCTGTGTTCTAAGTTTCCTCCCAACTCCTACATTTCTGTTCTAATCTAAATTTTATACATGCTATGGTGTAAGATTCTTTCTATCTTTCACATTCTGGGTCCCATGATTCCTTCTTGTCCTAATATTCTCTGTTCTAATGTATCTTCTATGCATTCTGCTACAGTTCTTTCTAGCTCTACCATTTCGTGCCCTATGCTTTAACACTGGGCATTTTAGGACTTCTTCCTGCTCTAACATTCTGCTTTCTGTGTTCCCTAAAGGCCCCGAATAGCCCTTGGACACTAACTGAGAGAGCCCCCATATCCAGCAGTCACAGAAACAGAGACTATTAATAGTGCCTCGGAGCTAGGAATGACTTTCAGAGTCACCCACTCCATGGCCTTACCTTACAAGAGGGAACATAAAACCCAGAGAGAGGAAGCCTGTCTGAGGTCATGCACTGAGCCAGAGGCAGAGCTGGAACCCAAGTCTGGGTCTCTTGACCCGCTTCCCTCAGCCACCACAGACAAGTTCTTTTCCCCACAGCCCCTGGGACCCTGGATGACATCTGCCAAGTCCCATGAGAGAGCCCGAGCGGTGAACAGCAATGTCTTCCTCCTCAACTGCGCACTCCATACCCAGCTGTTCTTTACCAACTTCGTAGAAAAGGTCTTGGGCTTCCCTTTGGAGCCTAAGAGACAGCTGACCTCCGAGAACAACCGAGGGCACTATTTTGTGGGTACCTGCCTCACAGGAGGGTTTGTGTATATCCATTAGTATCCATACATGTCTGCTTGTTTCTGAATATGTCCACTGGGTGTCTGAGGGCATTGTGTGTGTGTGTGCATATTTGGAATGTCAGAACTAGAAGACACTGGCCAGATTATCTACTCTAATCCTGACTTGTGATAGAGAAGTAAACTGAGGCCCACCAGAAATAGAGATGGAACTTCTGAGGTCTGCCACTGTCTCCAGGTACACCTGGAGCCTCTGTACCAGTACCTATATCTGCTTTTGCATCTCTCTCTGTGCCAATTCTAATCAGTTCAACATCTGTTTGTTTAGAAAGGGCCGACTGTGTTCTCAGCAGGGCACTAGTAGCTATGGTGGGGAGATATGAGCCATGATCCCTGCCCTCATGGAGCATACAGTCCTGTAGGGGAAGAGAAGACAGCTACATAAATGAGTATAGCACCTAGTTAGTGTAGAAGAGGCATAGAGCATTAGGTGAGGTCGGAGGGGGAGGTCATTCTCTCCCCTGAGGTGGGGAATGAGAGGCCACCTCCTGGAAGAGAGGGAAGGAAGAATTCCATGCCTAGGGCACAAGCAAAGGCTTGGAGCTGAGAAAGCAGAGGGTGTATTCCTAACACCGACTCCAGGTCAGTTTGACTGGCTGGATGAATGGAATATGCATTTTTTCTCTTGTTGTTGAGTGATTTCAGTCAGGTCTGACTCTTTGTGACCTCATTTGGATCTTGGCAGAGATACTGGAGTAGTTTGCCATTTCCTTATCCAGCTTATTTTACAGATGAGGAAATTGAGCCAAACTGGGTGAAGTGACTTGCGCAAGGTCACATAGCCATTAAGAATCTGAGGCCAGATTTGAACTCAGGAAGAGGAGTTAATATCAATAAGCATTTGTTAATTAACTGAGCCAGGCAGTGTGGCCAGGAAGCCCTGGTTTCAGATCCTGCCTCTGACCCTTGTGAGCTCTGTAACTCTGGCCAATTCCCTGAACCTCTCATCCTTGGCTACTTCATCTGTAAGATGGTCATATTAAGCTAAGTAGTGTCTGAGACCTAATTCTGTGCTCTGTGATCCTGACCAACAGACTATATTTGGCTTCCCCACATTCGGTCTTCTGCTCGGACGACTCATTCTTCGCATATGTGACCCAGACGAAGAGATCGGCCACGAAGCCCTAGATGGCGTCATCATCCTTTACACCATCCTGGAGCTCCAGAAGAGTGTGTGATGGAGACAGAGCCCAAGGGAGCCTCCTCCATCCCAGGGTCTCCCACAGATAGGCTTAGGTCCTTAGCTCTCTTGAGAACCTTATGGACATTGGGACAGAGAATGGCAGAGATGGAAGGGAAGAGAACGCACCGTGAAAGAACCTAGAATGCTACGACTGGGAGGGACCTTAGTACAAAATGAAGACGATAGAAAACTAGAGCCAGGAGTGGACAGCATCCTGAAAGTCTGTCTAGCCCAGTGCTTCCTCTAAAGGAATGCCCAATCTCATGCAGTCCAGCTCTGCCTCTCCCTAGCACCTCAGTTTCCTCATCTGAAAAATGGGAGTTCCGAACCAGAGAGATGATCTTTAAGGATCCTTCTCAACTCTGAACTCCTGGGCAGCATCTTGAAGGCTCCTGGGAAAGATGGCAGCAGGGATGGCTCCAATCCCAGGGCTCCTGGGCCCCCAAGTCCCTAGATCGTAGCCTGGGTTTCCATGAGGAGGCTGACCTAGCCCGGGCTCCTAGGAAGGGGTGGGTGTGGGGGCACCCTCTGGGAGGAAGGCTCCATCTCTCCCTCTTCTTCCAGGGAATATAGATAAGGAAGAGACCAACAAGCTTGAGCTGTACGAGAGCAACAAGCGGTTTCTAGGCCCCTACAATCCCATCAGTCCTTGCCAAAACATCTTGAGAGTGATCTCGGTAACTACATGCAAGGGGGAGGGGGGCTGATTGATTGAGCAATCGATCAACAAGCATTTATTAAGTGCCCACTGTGTGCCAGTCAATGGAACAGTGCCTGTCCTCAAGGAGCTTACATTCTATTGATCTAGAGCCTTAGTGTCAGTGACCTCTGGGGTGGTGGGTGGTGGGTGTGTCTGTACTTCTTCCCTGACCTAGTGGTCCCTCCCTAAGATTATTCTCCAGGTATAGTCCCTCTCCCTGCACTTCTGATCTTCACCTGACCCCTTCAACAACACTGTGGTGCTGAGGAGTGAGAGGGAAGGACTATCAGCTAAGCCTTAGGGATATAACACTCAATGGGTGGGATGGGGGAGTGGTGGAGCTGGCTCTAGCCAGGATGGGTTTCTTGCTGGTACAGGGAATATCCTCCCTCCTCACCTTTACCTCTTGCCTCCCCTGGCTCCCTGCAAGACTCTACTCAACTTCTTTCTGCAAGGAAGAGGGGGAGGGGCTCAGTAAAAACTCCTTGGTGGTAGCCTGTCCCCTGTAACATTGGACCTCAGAAGCTACCTAAACCCAGAACTCCTTCTCCAACAACCCCAGCAAGTAGATAGAGCATTTATTAAGCACTTACTGTATGCCAGGCACTGTGCTAAAGTCTGGAAAATATAGATACAAGAAAATAAATAACAGTCCCTGCCCTCAATGAGCTTATATTCTAATGGGGACTTTAAAAGGAGCTAAAAAGTGGAGGTAAGCGAAAAGGTCTCAAAATTGGGTCAAGGTCAAGAAGTAGCCCAAAAGTCATGGGCTGGGCCAGGTTGGGAGTGATCATCCTTTGCTCTACTGAGCCATCCTCAGTGATAGTGAACTCAATTTTTAAATAGTTCTATAAGGACTAGGGTGGGTTTTCCTTTTTATTTATTTATTTGTTTAGTTTTAGCTTTCAACATTCACTTTCATAAGATTTTGAGTTCCAAATTTTCTCTTCCCTCCTTCCTCTTCCCCCTTCCCAAGATGACATGTAATCTGATAGAGGCTCCACATATACATTCATATTAAAGATATTTTCACATTAATCATATTATAAAGAAGAATTAGAACCAATGGGAGGAACCACAAGAAAGAAGAAACCAAAAAAAGAGAGCAAATACTATACTTTGATCTGCATTCAGACTCCATATTTCTTTCTCTGGATGTGGATAGCATTTTTTATCATGAGTCTTTTGGAATTGTCTTAGATCCTTGCATTGCTGAGAACAGCTAAGTATATCAAAGTCAGTCATTGAACAATGTTGTTGTTACTGTGTACAATATTTTCCTGGTTCTGCTCACTTCACTTAGCATCAGTTCATGTAAGTCTTTCCAGGTTTTTCTGAAGTCTGCCTGCTCATCATTTCTTATGGAACAATTGGTATTCCATTATATTCATATACTACAACTTGTTCAGTCATTCCCCAATTGATAGGTGTACTCTCAATTGCCAGTTCTTGGCCACCACAAAAAGAGTTGCTGTAAATATTTTTTGTGTATGTGGGTCTTTCTCATTTGTATGATCTTTTAGGATACAGACCTAGAAGTGGTATTGCTGGGTCAAAAGGTACGCAGGATTTTATAGCCCTTTGAGCATAGTTCCAAACTGCTCTTCCGAGTGGTTGGATCAGCTCCCAGCTCCACCAACAATGCATTAGTGTTCCAACATTCCCACATCCTCTCCAGCATTTATCATTTTCCTGTTTTGTCATGTTAGCCAGTCTGATAGGTGTGATTTGGTACCTCAGAGTTGTTTTGATTTTCATTTCTCCAATCAATAGTGATTTAGAGCATTTTTTTTCATATGGCTATAGATAGCTTTAATTTCTTTGTCTGAAAACTGCCTGTTCATGTCCTGTGACCATTTATCAATAGGAGAATGACTTGCATTCTTATAGATTTGACTCATTTCTCTATATTTTTTGGAAATGAGGCCTTTATCAAAGAAACTAGCTGTAAAAATTATTTCCCAGCTTTCTGCTTTAGGGAGGGTTTTTTAAGGCAATACTTGGGGCAGCCTGGGTCCCACTGAGGGGAGGTTGTTAGCTCTAAGGGGAATGTCTTGAAGAAGCTATTTGGAGTGCCAGTCACTTGAAACTCAATCTGTCCCAGTTCTTGCATCTAGACATGCACAAATACACCAACCCCATAGCAACTGGCTCATTACTAACTGAACACACTCAGCCCTTAGACTTCCCAAATGCTCCTGAGGTCTTGTATTTAAAGTGCAGGAACATAGATTCATTCTTGAAAATAACTCATAACCATGCACATTTGTTACAAGGTTTTATTTTTCTCTCTTTTTCATTGTGGGGGAGAGAGAGGTGAGAAGGAGAGAAAATAGATTTTTGTTCATTGAAAAATATAATAAGCATTTAAAAAGAATAACCAATATCTCTTGCTTTTTGCACCCACCCACTTAGATGTGCTACCTTAGTTCCTTTCTCCACTTACCAGAAAGAACTCGGTCATTTACCAACAAGGGTAAATACAGTTATGTGTCAAAATGCATAAAAATGAATGCAAAGTAGGATAGTAGGCTCTAAGTGGCAGGACACACAGCCACTCTTGATAGAGCTGAATGTTCAGCTACTCACCCTGTTTTCTGTGTTCTGCTCTTCACTGTCACCCTGGGTACAAGTGTTCCCAAAGGCCAGTAGAAGGGGAGTGTCATTAAGCATCTTTGGTCTCAGAGTAGAAGGAAAAGAAGGAAGGGAAACAAACCACTTCACCCCCACTCTTTGGTCTTGCTCTCCATGCTCTGGGAAAGAAAACGCCTCCTTGGCTGTCCTCACCCTGTCCTCAGGCATCTCTATCTCTGGTTTTCTTCCCTTTGTGGTCACAGCTGCATCACAGGAGTATGTGTAACCAGATAGAGCAAATACTCTAAGATATGAAAAGTGCCGTGATGGGGACTCTGCCTCCTTTCAACATAAATACACTCCTTGGGTCTAATTCTTCCCACTGGAACCAAGTGGAATAAGGCTAATTTTCTGTGTATGTGTCTGTGAATTTCAGGAATTTGGGGATTTTCTTGGACCCCAACAAGTGAAAAACCTGCTCCTGGCTGCCTTGGAAGGCCTGAGGGATGACCAGGAGACTCCTTCAAAGGACACAGCAGAGATGATGCAATTGGCTTCTGAGGTCACCCTGAGCTCGGTTCTGGAGTGGTATAGACACAGGGTATTGGAGGTGGTAAGAAGGCTTCCAGAGAAAGCAGTAGAAGCAGGGAGGCATTCCCTAGGGCAGGGCATCCTAACCCTGCCCTTTCCTACCTCCACCCCATCTTTGGGTGGTCTGTCCCCTGGACAGCTCTCTTGGGTCAGCAAAGGGGCAGAGATGGGGAGATTGGACAGGAGACCTTTCTGGTTGCACATCTGGAAGACAGCAAAGTCCTAAGGAGTGCCCTTTTACCTTCCCTCTCTCCCATCAGGCAACCAGACTGGGGTGGACAATGAAGGAGAGAGCTGTTCTGTGGAGGGGAGCCATCACTCTCAGGCTGGGGCCCAGAGTCTACTCCCTGGAGAGAGACTATGCACTAACCCCCGCTTCTCTTGCCTCTTCTTCCCTTCTATCTCATCCTCTCTGTTCTGTCTTTGATTTCTTCCCCTTCTTTTCTGTCCTTACTAACCACTTTCCCTTTACACTCTCTCCTTTTCTCCTTTTCCCTGTCATCACTCTACTCCCCACTCCCTGTCACCTTATTTGTGTCTTTTTCCTTCTTTCTTTTTCTTCTCTATTTCTCCACTTGGCTTTCCTTGTATATCTTTTCCCCTCTTTCTCTTGTTGTCCTCTTGCCTCCTCCCAATCTCCTCTCCTTTTCCTTCCCTTTTTCTCCATTTCCTTTCTGTCTCTTCCACTTCTCTTTTCTCTCTGTGTGTTCTTCTCATCCATTTCTTCTCATTTCTTTTCATCCTTATCCCCCTCCTCTTCTCTTTTCTGCTCCCATCTTTTTCTCTCCCATCCTTTCTCTCTTCTCTCTTCCCTTCTGTCCCTCTCCTTCCCCCTTCTCTCTTCTTTCCTCTCTCTTCCCCTTTGTCCCTCTCTTCCCCCTTCCTTTCTTCCCTTCTGTCCCTTTCCATTCCTCTTCTCCCTTTATTTTTTCTCCTTTCTTCCACTTGGTTCCTCTTCCTCCTTCTACATTTCCCCTTTTCCCTTTCTCCCCACTTTCTCTTCTGCTTCCTCTCCCTTCTCTCCTTTTCTTCCTTCTCATCCTTCTCTGTCCCCTTTTATTCTCCTCTCTTCTGTTTTCCTCTTCTTCTCTGTTCCTTTCTCTTCCTCCTCTTTCTCTTTTCTTTCCTCTTCTCTTTTTCTTCCTTCTCTCCTCTTCTTTCTTCTATTTTCTTTCACTCTTTCTCTTCTCTCTTGTCTCCTCTTCTATTTTCTATTCTCTCTTCTACTCTCTTCCTTTCTTTTCCTTCTTTGATTTTTCTTCTCTTCCTCTTCTCTCCTCTTTCCCCTTCCACCTTCTCCTCCCTCTCTTCTTTTATGCCCTTTCTCTTTTTCTTTTCTCCTCTCTTTTCCCTCCTCTCTCTTCTATCTGCCCCCACTCCTCTACTTATGCATCCCATTTTCCTCTAGATACCAGACATTATGAATGGCATCTATATGAATCTAAGTGCCATCCATGAACCACGAGCCCGGGAAGTTGCCCTCTTGCCCATCTCCCTCCTGGCCAGTTCCTTCATGACTGAGGTGGTCATCGCTCTGCTCATGTGTCCCCTCCCACTGGACAGGTACCAATCTTGGGGCTGGGGCAGGGCCTCAGTCTGAGGTGCCTCCACAAATTTCATCTGAAAGAACTAAGTTTTCTTCCTCCTCAGCCTCACTTGCCTCAATTGTCAAATGGGGAATAAGAACCATATTCTATGAGAAGCCCATCAGATCACTGGATTTGCATCTGGTGGAGACTGTAGAAGCCACCTAATTCAACCTCCTCATTTGACAAGAAAACTGAGGCCCAGATAGGATTAAACTACTTGTTCTGAGGCATGCAGATATTGGGTGGCAGAGTTAGCAGTTAGAACCTGTCCCTCTGTATGATCATGTAGATCATATGTAGATCATGTAGATCTGTATGTATCATGTAGATGTGAATTATTATGACCCACTATACTTACTATCCTTGAAAATGACTCAAAGATTATTCATAATATTAGTGTTGAGGATCAAGTGAGAGCCAGCTTTACCACGCTGCCTTCTCCACTGAATCTCTGGTGATGGGAGTGACCAGTCAGGAAGGGGATTGGGTTAGAGATAAAGTAGCCTATGCTTAAATGATCTCACTTCCAATTCTTTGGGAAGATCACTGACAGCGCATGGATCCTAGAATCACACACTTTTGGAGTTTTAGAGCTTCAAGAGAATTGAGAGTTTACTTGATACAACTTTCTGTCCTATGTATGTATCCTCTCTCTGAGAAATGGTCACCCAGCTGCTGCTCTAATATGTTCAGTGATGGGGATTTCACTACCTGTCTCCCAAAGAAGCCCATTCCAATTTGTATTGAATTATATCTACCCATGACCTCTGATAAATGCCATCCCCCCTTTTATCCCATTTCATTCCCACCCATCTGGAGTCTGTTGGCAAGTGGGTAGGTTCACATCACCTCTATGACTTGACTTTGCACTCTCATAGCAATGGAGCAGAGATGTGGAGGCAGCTAATTCTTCGGAAACCCAGCTGTGACATTCGGGACCTTCTGGAGTTGCTCCTGACCAGTCTGAAGGAGAAGCCCATCACCAAGAAGGGCCGGGCCTCCATTGTACCCTTGGCGGTAAGGACACTGCGTACTCATTCCTCAATTGCCTCATCTCTTCCATCATTTACTCCAAGTCAGAAGACCTGTATTCTAGTTCTAACTATCCCTGACTCTATGTGACTTTGAGCAAATCACCTTGACCACCACAAACTAAATGATCTCTAAAGATCCCTTCTGGTTCCAACATTCTTTATTCTAGCATCTGAACTTCTGCATTCTAAGGTTTCTTCTTATCACGTGAATTGATGGTCCATTGGTTCACTTATTGTTAGTTCATTCAGACATTCTTTCATTCATTATTTTTAAATTTTTTTTTATTTTTAAACACTTGATTTTAAAACTTTGAATTCCCAGATTCATTCCCTTCCTCCCTTGTCACCCACTCTTACTGGAAAGATAAGCAATTCAGTATAGGTTGTACATGTGTAGCTAATGCAAAACATTACCATAGTAGATATATTGCAAAAGACTGACTATATTTCCCTCCCTCCTACCCCACCACCCACTTGTTCTATTCTCTACTTTGATCCCATACCTTTTCAAAAGTGGGTGCTTCCAACTTCCCTCCCCCCCCCAGCCTGCCCTCCCTTCCATCATCCCCCCTCTCATCCCCTTCCCCCTTACTCTCTTGTAGGGTGAGATACCCTATTTAGTGTGTATGTTATTCTCTCCCTGAGCCAAATTCAATGACAATAAGGTTGACCCATTCCCTTTTGCCTTCCTATTCTTCCCCTCCATTGTAGACATTTTCCCTTGCCTCTTCTATATGAGATAGTTTACTCCATTCTGTCTCTCCCCATCTCCTCTCATTATATTCCTCTCTCACCTCTTAATTTCACCTTTTAAGTATCATCCCTTCCTATTAAATTGGTCCTGTGCCCTCTATGTATACCTGTAAATATATATACACACATTCACATATGTATTCATATGCCCGTATACCCTCCGATATAGACATATATATGTATATATCTTTCTATTCCCTTCAACTATTTTCATACTGAGAAAAGTTTCATCAGTTACAATTATCATTTTTCCATGTAGGAATGTTAATAGTTCAACTTTGATAAGTTCCTTATGATTTCTTTTCCCTGTTTAGCTTCTCATGCTTCTCTTGCTTCTTGTATCTGAAATGTCAAATTTTCTATTCAACTCTGACTTTTTCATCAAGAATGCTTGAGAGTCCTCTATTCCACTGAATGACCATATTTTTCCCTGAAACATGATACTCAGTTTTGCTGGGTAGGTGATTCTTGGTTTTAATCCCAGCTCCTTTTCCTTCTGGAATATGATATTCCAAGCCCTTCGATCCCTCAGTGTAGAAGCTGCCAGATCTTGGGTTATCTTGATTGTGTTTCCACAATATTCAAATTGTTTCTTCCTGGCTGCTTGTAATATTCTCTCCTTGATCTGGGAATTTCAGAACTTGGCTATAATATTCCTAGGAGTTTTCTTTTTGGAATCGTTTTCAGGGGGTGATTGGTGGATTCTTTCAACCTCTATTTTGCCCTCTGGTTCTAAAACATCAGGGCAGTTTTCCTTGAGAATTTCTTGGAGGATGATTTCTAGGTTCTTTCTTTGATCACGGCTTTCAGGTAGTCCAATAATTTTTAATTTATCTCTCCTGAATCTATTTTCCAGGTCAGTGGTTTTTCCCATGAGATATTTCACATTGCCTTCTATTCTTCATTTGTTTGGATCTATTTAACAGCATCTTGATTTCTCATAAAGCCATTAGCTTCCATTTGCTCCAATCTAATTCTGAAGCAATGCTTCTCCTCAGTGAGCTTTTGAGATTCTTTTTCCATCTGGCAAATTTGGCTTTTTAAGGCATTCTTCTCCTCATTGCCTTTTTGAGACTCTTTTGCCATTTGAGTTAGTCTTTTTTAAGGTGTTATTTTCCTCAGTCAGGCTGTTGACTCGCATTTCATAATTTTCTTGCATCGTTCTCATTTCTCTTCCCAATGTTTCCTCCACTTCTCTTATCTGCTTCTTAATGTCCTCTATGGCCTGTAAGCAGATCATATTTTTCTTGGAAGCTTTTGGTGCAGGAGTTCTGACTTCACTGTCTTCCTCCTGTTCCATGCTTTGATTCTTTTTGTCCCCAAAATAGGAGTCTAATGTTGGATTTCTTTGCTCAGTTTGCTTCCTTTGCCTGGTCATTGTGCCACTCAATAACTTGACTTTTGGGCTTTTTGCCACAGTAGGACTCTGCTACCAGACAGGGGAGCTTCATCCCAAATACTGGAGTTTTCTCAGGTGCCAAAGGTATTAGATGGGTGCCCTCTCTGAGGCCTCCACACACTCTGACAAGCTGGTCACACATCCCAGGACCTCCACCCTAGACTGCAATCCAGGTCCAAGAAGGTTAAAGCAAGAGAAATTACCCCTCAGACTGGTTGCTTGGTTCCCCTATGCTCTGCAGGCCAGGAGCTGAAGCTGTCACATGGAGGCTGCTGGGCCGCAGTCCTCAGTGGCTTCTCCACCCGGGGGCAAAAGTCGATGCACTCCCAACTACTGGGTCCCAAAGTCCACACTGCACTGACCTCTCACTTTGTCCTTAGCATCTATGTGTTGATAATTATGGAAACGGCCACAGCTGCTGGTGACCTGGAGTCCCTCCAGTCGGCGGCTGGTCAGGCTCGCACTGGGGCTAAAACCTCTGGCTCATGGGGCTGGGCTTGGCTCTCAGAGCACTGTGCTGGCCACTTGCTGCTGGCCTGCTGGGCTGTCCTCAGCGGGAGGTTATCTTCCCTGTGCCATTTTGTGGGTTCTGTAGCTCCAAAGTTTGTTTGGAGTCCCCTTTTACATGGATTGGAGGAGGTGGGAGCCGGAGCCATGGGGAGGTCCTGTTTCTACTCTGTCATCTTGACTCCCTCATTCATTATTTTCTTCTGTTTTTACATTTGTTTGCTTATTAAATCGGTTGGTACCATTATCACTACATCTATTCTTTACTACCTGATGGGTTACACAATGCGCCATGGCCTCAAACAAAGCCACAACAGGTTCAAGGTACTTTGTAGGTCTATACTCACTCAAAAACTTATCTCAAGCCCTCATCAATGTGTTAACATTTGCTAGCCAGACAGAGATGACAATTGGTTCACATAAAAAGTACTTTATGATATAGTCTCTTGTAGAGTGGCCTAAGACTCTGTTCTCTACTCTGTCATGGACAATATTTTTGTTAAAGAACCGAATGAAGTTCAAACTTGTCAGTTTTCCTTCACAGTCTAGATCTGCCCTGCCTACATTTCCAGCCTTCACTGATTCTGTGCTTACACATGCAGCAAGTCTTCTCTAGTTAGTTTCCTCTCCCAAAGTTAGACCAACTATATCTCTTCCCCTCCCCATCTTCCACCGGGACTTTTGGTGTACCCTGGATTCTGGAGCTGCTTCAGACACTTACTAGCTGTATGATCCAGGGCAAGTTACTTAGCTTCTGTTTTCTTATCTGTTAAATGGATATTAAAAATTGCACCTGTCTCTGAAGGTTGTCATGAGGATTAAATGAGGTAATAGTTCTAAAGTGCTTTGAAAAATCTTTTTAAAGTGCTATATATGTATAAATATATGTGTATGTATATATACATACACATACATACATACACACAAACACACACACACACACACACACACACACACATATATATATATAAAAATATATACACATACATATGCTAGTTAGTTATGACAATCACAGGAATTTGTGCCTGGCAGTGCCATATGGATGTACTTATTTTCCCACAACCCATCCAGTATTTGTCATTTCTGTCAATGTAACCAATCTAATTAATGTGAAGTGGTACCTCAGAATTGTTTTAATTTTCATTTCTCTAGTTATCCATTGATTTAGAACATGTTTTTTTTTTTCATATGGCTTTTGATAGCTTGGATCTCTTCCTTTGAAAACTGCCTAGTCATATCTTTTGATCACTTTTCAACTAGGGAATAGCTTATTCTTATAAATTTTTCTCAGTTCTGTATATAACATATATATATATATAAATATATAGTTGAAATGAAACCTATATGAAAGAAACTTACTGCAAAGATTCCTCTCCCCCCAATTTCCTGTTTCTCTTCTGACTTTAGGTGCATTGATTTTGTTTGTGGAGAAAAAAAAAACCTTTTACATTTTATATAAGAAAATTGTCCAGTTTTATCTCCTGTGGGCCTCTTTATCTTTTGTTTGGTTATGGACTTATTTCCTACCTGTGCAACTGACTGGTAATTTCTTCCATGGTCCTCTAATTTGTTTATGTCAACCTTTATGTTCCTATTTATAGCTTGTCTTGGTATAGGATGTGAAATGTTGGTCAATACTTAGTTTCTGCCAGACTGCTTCTTTCCAGTTTTCCAAATGGTTTTTATTGAATAGTGAGTTCTTGTCCCGATAGTTGGGATTGTTGGATTTATCAAACACTAGATTGCTGTGCTCATTTACTTCTGTACATCTTGTATCTAATCTATTCCACTCATAAATCTCTTTATTTCTTATGTAGCACCAAATTGTTTTGACAGTTGCAATTTGTAGTATAGTTTGAGAACTGATACTACTAGGCCCCCTTCCTACTTTTTTCATTAATTCCCTTTATATTCCTGACCTTTTGTTTCTCCAGATGAATTTTGTTATTTTGTTTAGCTCTGTAACAGAAATCTTTGGTAACTTGACTGTTATAGCCCTGGATAATAAATTAATTAATAAATAGTAAATAAATTCAGATAGCATTATCATTTTTATTATGTTGGATTGATCTACCCATGAGCAATGAATATTTCTTCAATTATTTAGATCTATATTTGTATTAAAAGTGTTTTGTAATGGTGTTTACATAGTTTTTGTTTTAGCAGGTAGACTTCCAAGTATTTTAGATTATCTATAGCTATTTTAAAGGGAATTTCTCTTTCTATCTCTTCACACTGGATTTTTTTAGTAATATAAGAAAGGCTTATGATTTGTGGAGGTTTATTTTATATCCTGAAATGATGCTGAAATTGTTTATTGTTTCACTTAGTTGTTTTTTTTTAACTGATTCTCTAGGGTTCTCTGGGTAAACCATCTTATCATCTGCAAAAAAAGTGACAATTTTGCCTCCTCTTTGCCTGCGCTTTTTTCCCCCAAATTTCTTTTCTCTCTTATTGTTAAAGATAACATTTCTACGACTATACTGAATAGTAATAGTGATAATGGACATCCTCACTTTGTCCTGACCTTATTGGAAAGACCTCTAATTTATCTCCTTTACAGATAAGGTGTAATGTAATATCAAGCAAAGGCAACTTCCCAGGTTCAAAATACCAGCATAGGTGCTCTCTATTTTATTCAGTAACAAACCCAGAACAGAGAAGATCAAAACATGACATCATTCAAAATACAGCATTTACTAAGTGTGATTAAATAATCTCCAAGTACTACCCCACCCCAGGACCTTCCAATCATTCAATCAATTACAAAGTCTCTGTTCTAAATACTTCTCCACCCCTAGGCTATACCTTAATTAAGTCCACCACAAAGCCCCTCTTCTCAAATGGAGATTAGTTTCCAAACATAAGGTCAAAAGTTCCCCACCCCTGAACACATTAGCAAAGCCCTCTCCCAGGATTTCTGTAAACATACAACAAGAAAATCCTTCTTCAGGGCTTCTGAACCAACAGAAAGGCTCCCAGACCCCTGCAACAACAGCACTGTCCTTCACCAGTGGACAGTATTCATTCTGTCTGCAGGACAGTCTCCAGACCCCTGCAACAACAGCACTGTCCCTCACCAGTGGACAGTATTCACTCTCTGTCTGCAGGACAGTCTCAGGGCTTCTTAGCGAACAGCCAGGTTCCAGGACTTCTTCAACAAAAGGACTGTCTTTCACCAGTGGACAAATCTGGCAAAACAACATCAAAACAGACAGACAAAGTACCAGCAAAACAGCCATGTCTCCTCAGTCCTTGGCAGCTCAGGGGGCAGGTCTCAAAAGTCCAGGGCAATTCAAAGCGGCCACCAGCAATTCTCTTAGTCTCTCTCTCTCCACGAGGTGCTGCTTCCAAAAAGATCTTCCGCCTCTCTCTAGTGTCTCTCCCAATCTACGTCACCAGCTCCTCCCACTTCAGGACTTTCTTTTCACATCAACAAGCCCATCCCACAGGTAGGATTAACAAACTCTGGGTTTTAACACAATCAATTTGAAAACCAAGCCAATACAGGGGAATCTTTAATTGCCATTACTATCACATAAGGTTGCTTCTTGGTTTTAGGTAGATACTACATATGATTTTTAAGGAAAGGTCTATTTAGTCCTATGCTTTCTACTGTTTTTTTTTTTTAATAAAAATGGGTGCTGTATCTTGTCAAAACTTTTTCTGCATCTATAGATGTAATACAATTTTCATTGTTTTTGTTATTAGTATGACCAATTATGTTTATAGTTTTCCTAATATTAAACTGATCCTGCATTCCTGATATAAATCTAGCCTAGTTATGTCTGTAATATCTGTGACATGTTGCTGAAGGCTTTTTGTTAATATTTTATTTAAATATTTCCATCAACATTCTTTAGGGATATTGGCCTATAGTTTTCTTTCTACAGTCTGACTCTCCTTGATTTAGGTATCAAGACCATATTTGTGACTTTGATGAACCCCTTTTTCCTATTTTCTCCAACAATTTATGTAGTAGTAGTAGCTGTTGTAATTGTTATAGTCGTTCAACTGTGTCTAATTCTTCATGACCCCTTTGTGGACCAAAGCACACCAGGTCCTTCTATCCTCCACTATCTCTCAAAGTCTGTCCAAGCTCATGTTCATTGCTTCCTTGACACTATCTATCCATCTCATCCTCTGCTGTCCCCTTTTCTTTGTAGTCCAACTCTCACTGCCATAAAAAACATAGATGGCTTTGATCATACAGATCTTTGTCAGCAAGGTGATGTTTCTTCTTTTTAGTCTGCTGTCTAGATTTTGCCATAGCTTTTTTTTTCCCAAGGAGCAAGGGTCTTTTAATTTCATGGCTGCAGTAGCCTTCTGCATTGATCTTTGAGTTCAAGGATATAAAATCTGACACTGTTATCCATTTCTTCTCCCTCTATTTGCCAGGAAGCGATGGGACCAGTTGCCAAGATCATAGTTTTCTAAATGTTAAGCTTCCAGCCAGCTCTGACACTCTTCTCTTTCACCTTCATCAAGAAACTTCTTAATTCCTCTTCACTTTCTGCCATCAGACTGCTACCGTCTGCACATCTCAGATTGCTGATATTTTCCCCATCAACCTTATTTTGTGTAGTATTGGAATTCTTTAAATGTTTGGTAGAATTTGCTTAGAAATCCATATGGTCTTGGGGCTTGTTTCTTTGTGAGTTCATTTATGACTTGTTCAATTTTTTAACATCATATTTTAATTTTTTTCAATCAGCAAAAAGGTGCCTTTCCACCTTCTCCCACCCCTCCATTTTGAGAACTAAAGAGAAAAAACTCTATTACAAAGAATATATAGTCAAATTTTCACACTGTCCATGTCAAAAAAAAGTACTTTGTTCTCTGAGTTCTCCCCCTCTCTATTAGGAGGTGAGTAGTTGTAGCAGCAAGCACCCCAAGCGTCCTCAGGGTTGCTGCCACCACAGGTTCTTGGATCTGCTTTGTTAAAGGAAAGGAACTCAAAATGGGTTAACAAGCTTACTTTAATCAGTCAGACATATATCATTTACCTTGTTTAGGGGAAAAGGTCAGCACCCCGAACTTCAAAGTACACAGACAGAATTATCAAGACAGAAACAGATCTAATAGACAGATTTCCAAACTGTCCAACCATTACATCCATACCCAGTCAACATCTGGGTTTCAACATCTGGGTTTTTTCAAAGCCGGGGGGCTCAGGACAATGGCTTCCCAGAATCCATATCAAATCACAGAACACTTCTCAAAGTGAGCCCCAAAACAAAGCCTCAAATCAGGGTTTATATACCCTTCTCCTGGCTCAGAGAATGTAATAACCTTATTGACTCACTGGCCAATCAAAAAGTATCTACTGAAAAACAAGCCTCCCACCCCAGGCTCCAGGTGCACTTTAGCCTAGGGGCAGGGAAGATCTTTAAAATTTACATTCCCATTACAGTAGTCTTCTTTTTATCATTAGTCCTGTAGAATCTTGGTTGATCATTGTATTGATAAAAGTTCCTAATTCTTTCAAAATTGACCATATTGCTATCATTGTATAAATTTTTCTGGTTCTACACACTTCATTATGCACCAGTTCATACAAATCTTCCCAGGTTTCTCTGAAACTATTCCTCCTCATCACTTCTTACAACACACTAATATTCCATCACATTTATATCCCCTAACTTGTTCATCTATCCTCCAGCTTATGGGCACCCCTTTTAGCTTCCCATTCTTTCTCACCTCAAAAAAATATTCATAAGGATATTTTTGTACATCATTAGTTAGATTGTTTTGCTTAAGCCTAATCTCTCTCTTATTCTTACCGTCCCTCTAATTCTCTCTCCTCTCCTTCTCCCCTTTCCCTCCCATTTCCCTATTGAATGAAATGTGTTTCTGTACCTAACTGTGTATGTATGTGTATCCTTCCTTTCTTTATTTCATCTAACTTGCCCAACATCCTTTGGTCCATTAGTTGGACTGGTATCAAGCAACCAATATTGCTTATGTACATATTCAGCTTAATGTACTGAGTCTTTAGACAAAGAGAGCAGAAAATTCAGAACCTTGTGGTTTCTCTCTTCCTCTAAGCCCTCAGCTGAGATAGGTATTTCTGGAGCCCCGGCGGCTGGGTTCATCCTTGCTTCCCTCAGAGAGATAATGTGTTTAGGTGGGCCCTTCCCACACGGTGGCCTAGTAGAGAAAGGCTAAAGCCTCTAAAGCTTTTGCTTAGTGTCCTGGCTTCCCTCCAGGGAGGGACAGGGTATTCCCAAGGGGAGTGGGGGAGGAGAGCCTGGTGAGCCATGAGAGATAACCTTGAACTTCACTTTCCTTCCCTCTGACTCCACTCTAGGCAGCCAGTGGCCTGTGTGAGCTCCTCTCTGTCAACAGCTGCGTGGGCCGAGTGAGGCGCATCTATCCCCAGTTACTCCTTGCTCTGTTGGTGCAGGTCCATTACCACATTGGCCTGAACTTACCTGGCAAAAACTGTAGCTTCAGGGATGGCCCGAGCTCCATCTTCATCCCTGTCTGGTAATCTCGGCTCCTGTTAGCAGCCCTGACTTCCAATGAACCATCCATTAGATTTGGCAATACAAGGGGAAACAGAAGCACAGCCAGGGAATCTGCTAATGCTTTCCTTCCTTCCTATGAACATAAGTGTATAAAACATACATTCCTTAGGGTGAAACCAAGTTATTTGGGAGGCAAGGGTGGAGAGCAAGAACTGACCACAAGATTTAGAATGGGAAAAGATCTTAGAGACCCTCAAAGATTATTTTCCAGATAAGAAAATTATAGTCCAGAGGGAAGGGACTTACCCAACCTTGCCCAGGGAGTAAGCAGCAGAGAATTGAACCTATGAGATATGTACATAAAATACTTTGCCAACATTAAGTCCCTACTTAAATGCCAGCTCTTAATGATTATCCCCACTTACCTAGCTGCCTCTCACCCTTAAGTGAGAACAAGTCAACACCTTTTCTTAGCAGTGTATACAGACTGAATGTAGAGTGGCCAATGCAAGGTAATTTCCTGGGATTTCTGGCCCCACCCATCTTGGCTAAAGCACCTGGAGGAAATTGGCCAGGGAAGCATGGTTCCTTCAATGATGAGTGGTCAGATGTGGGTAGATGTCCTTCAATGTCCCTTCTAGCCCTGAGATTTGATGAGCTTTTAATCTAGGTCAGCAGCTATATGTGATTCATTTGTTTCTGGCAGTTTCAACTAAAGTCACTCACATTTTCATAAGCACATGTCAGATTTCCAAAATGTTTTTCCAGAACAGTCCTGGTAGGTATTCAATGTAAGTGTAACACCCCATTAGTATTCACACAGGTTAGTTAGGTCCTGAGGGAATCACTGCTCACTCAGAGTCTAAGGTCAGCCCCAACAGTATAGCTCATGAGCCCCCACTGGTGTACTTCCCATTTCACAGACAAGGAAATACTCTCAGAAAAGGGAAGTACCCAGCTCTGGGTCACATAGCTAGTAATGAACAGTCTGGAATCAAAATCAGAATCTCTGGAGTCTAAAACCAAATGGGAAAACTAATAAATTTAAGCCATAAGGTACCTTAGGAGATACCAAATTCAACCCCAAGGCTTAGAGAAGAAATGTTTTGCCTAGGGTCATGCATCTAGTAAACATCAGAAGTGAGATTTGAACTCAGGTCTTTCTGATTTCGTGGCCAGCACTCTAACTACCACCCAGTGTTTCTTCCCAGAAGATGTAGGAGCCAGAGGATTGGGTGGTTGGAAAAGGGTGTGGGGGCTAGCTAAAAGACACAACTTTGCCACTAGCCCTGGGACCTTAGGGCATAGGCTCTACATAAAGACAGATCATAATGTTCTTATCTCATAATTATAGACAAAAGGATGTCAGAAGGTAGATATAAAGGAAAGTCTCAGGAGAATGGTTAATTTTGCTTCTGTTTATTCTTGAATTTCCAAGGCTAATTTTCCCCCCAAATCTTTTTTTCAATGCACTAACACCCCCTAATGGAAATTTATAGTACCTGACACAGAATGTGTGAGAGGTTTTGGATAAATGAAGAGACCTACAGTGCTGGGGTGAGGGGCCCCCTCCATTTGCATTCTGGGGCCCAGGGCCGTGGCCAAGGTGATCTGGGCGGGGGTGAGGGTGTTTGGGGGGGATAGACAGCCCCAACTTCCTCAGGGTAGGTGTGATGCTAGCTTTCTGCTGCCCCACCAGGTGGGTGGTGAAGGTGGTCAAGACTCTTTTGTTGAAGATGGGTTGTTCTTATGAAGCTGCCCTGCTGGAGAGCCAAGGTGGTTGGGAGCTCATGGGCCAGGCTGAGCATCACCACCGGGGAGTATCTCTGCTGGCCAGGTAAGCTCCCAGCTGACCCAGATCCAGGCCCTGGGTGTCTGGGAATGAAGGGCTGGGAGGGAGAGGCCAGGCTCTGGACTGAAGTGTTCCTGTACCTATGGCACACTCCAGCATACAAAGTACTCTCTTCACAACAGTCCTTGTGTTTTCATAAGTATTTTTATCCCTTGTTTACAAGGAGGAAACTGAGTTTCAGTGAGATAAAGCAGCCTGTGCAAGGTCATGTGTCTCAGGTCTGTTGACTCCTAGACCAGAGCCCCTCCCAATACTTCCTACTGTCCACACTGCAGGTCATAACAGGGGCTGTTGATCTTCTTTCTGCAGTCAGCCACACCAGGACAGAAGACTGAGGCCTGTACCCCTGGGGACTCCATTGAAAGAATTTAGGGGCACTTAGCCTGGGGAAGAGGAGACTGAGGGAGACATGAAATCTGTGTTTAGTATCTGAATATAAGTTACATGAGGATATTGTTTGCTCTGGCTTTTGTTCTCTGTGACTTACCTCAGTCGCTGGCAGCATAGTAGAAGGCTAATAAATGCTTGTTGATTGATCAGGTCAAATATTTGAAGGATTTACATATGGAAACAGGATTAGATATCTTCTGCTTGCTTCCAATGCTAGGAACAGTGGATGACTTTCAAAGAGGCTATTTGGGGTGGATAGAAAGAAAAAATCTTTGTTAACAGTGAGAGCTATCCCCCGGGGGTGTGGGGTATCTGGGGGTGTGGGGTATCTGGGCCTGCAGATGTTCCTTGAGGCAGAAGTCACCTGAGTGCCTAGGACCTTGCTTGTGTGCCTGTGGGCATTGAGAGGCACAAAGGACGCACTGCAGTGTGGTTCAGTGGATGGCGCCCTGGGCTGGGAGGTAGGGTGTGTGCTTGAGTCTGGGCTCTGCCACCAAGTCAGAATGATAGAATGTCCCCCGAGGGCTCAAAGCTGAAGAACAGGAGTGTCCCACAATCCCTCTACCCTTCCCTTAAAGACTTCTGCTGATGGAGAGCTCACTCGAGTTCTGCAGGCAGCCGATTCCACTTCTGGGCAGTTCTCAATATCTGGAAGTCTCTTCCTGATGTCCTGTCTAGACCAACTTATTGTTTCATTCTTTGAATCTGTATCCTCTGTGCCTAACACAGTCCCCGGCACACAGTAGGACCTTAACAAATGCTTTTTGGTTGGCTGATGAAATCTGTCTTTCTAACTTCCCCCCATTTGTCCTCGCTCTGCCTCCTGCTGCCAAGCAGGATAAGGCTGGTCCCTCTTGTACCAGGCAACCCTTCAGATCCTTGAACAGGCTAGGCCTGTTGCTCCCCTGCCCCCTTCTCTTTTCCAGGCTGAAGAAGGCCAGTAGCCTTGTTCCGTTGGGTGCCTAAGGGCAGAATCAGGAACAATTGTGGGGGAGAGAGGGATGGAGAGCTGTAGCTCAGCTCAACACCATGAAAACTTCTTGACGATTAGAGCTTCAGGAGGGAGGCAGCGCCCGTGGGAGAGCAGCCAAGCTGAAGTTCAATGCTGTCTGTCAGGGACGCTAATGGAGAATCACGGGTCTGCATGCTGGAAGGAGTCTTGGAGGTCATCTGGTGGAACCCGCTCACTTAACAGACGAGCCCCCTAGAGGTCAAGGGATTCTATAAGGGTCACAGAAGTAGGAAAGGCCAGGACCTCTGACTCCTTACCCACGCTGAGCTCAGAGCCCATTCCAGCTCTGAGATTCTCAGGAAGTAGACAATCACATCTAAGGGCACATGATCACACAACAGAGGAAGGGCTGCCAGGAATTTAGAGAATCAGAGGCAAGGCTTCCTGGAGGAGATGGCCTTTAAGCGGATCCTTGTTTCAGGATGGACAACCACAGGGTCATAAGGTCATGGAGTCATCAGATTTAGAGATGGAAGAGACCACTGAGCCCATTTTAAAAGCCCCTTTTAATGATGAGGGGCCTGGCCTGGCTTCACCCCTCCCACCGACTGAGACAATTCCTCTGTTCTGTGTCCCCCACTTTAACCCCCAGGGCCATGGTGCATTATTCCTGCCAAGAACTCTGTCGTGTGCTTTACCTGCTGATTCCACTCCTGGAAAGAGGGGATGAGAAACACAAGATCACCGCCACAGCCTTCTTTGTGGAGGTAAAAACGGGCCTGGGCTGTGAGAGAGTTAAAACGTATTTATTAAGCTCCTACTAAGGGCCGGGCACTGAGTGAAGTGCTAGAGAAAGGTAAAAGACAGACCTGCCCTCAAGGAGCTCACAGTCTAACGGCTCCAATAGGACTGAAAACACCCCACATTGGGGCTTAGGGAGCAAGCAGGAAGTACTCATAACCCCCCAGGGAAGGTGAAACTCTAAGATAACAACAATATGAAAACAGATTGGCATAATGCTTTAAACCGAGTTATACAGGGATGAGAATGGAACCTCTGGTTTCATCGGGATAGGGAATTCTCCAGTGAGAAACCCCCCTTCCCAATCCCAGGTCAGCCCCTTTTTTCCATTGTTAAGTCTTAGAGAATTTCCTGGAACCCTAAGAGATTAAGTGACTTGTCCAAGGTCACAAAGCCAGTATATATCAAGGTGGGACCTGAACCCAGTCCTCCCTGGCTGACCAGAGATCAATTCTTCCACACTGTCTCTTGTGTGTGTGTGAGAAATATAGAGTTTAGTGGTAGTTCCAGTCACATATATGAGTTTTACATGTGCTACGCTACCTCATATACTCATCAATGTGTCATGTAGAGTTTATATAGTTATAAATGTAATTTTTGATCTATATATAGTCACATGAATTTTACATGTAAAACAGGGGCCCAGACGATCAAGCTACAGCCCCAGAGTGTGCCATGCCAGGACTCTGATATGTGTATATCTATTCCTACATCAATCTATCATCTCTCTATCGACCCATCCCCCCATCCATCTACCTCTATCTCTATGTATGTATGTATCTATCCACCCATCATCTACCTGTCTATCCATTCACTATCACATATCCCTCCATATATCATTCATCTATCATTGATACATCTATTTACCTATCTCTCTCTCTCTCTCTCTCTCTCTCTCTCTCTCTCTCTCTCTCTCT
>NW_027185852.1:21565253-21571436 GCF_028583685.1 Petaurus breviceps papuanus | reverse complement strand
TCTCTCTCTCTCTCTCTCTCTCTCTCTCTCTCTCTCTCTCTCTCTCTATCTATCTATCCATCCATCTGTCTACCTAGCAATACATCCCTCCATCTATCATCCATCTATCATTGACACATCCCTCTATCTACCTATAGCTATCCATCTATCCGTATATCCCTCTATTTCTCCCCCCTCCCTTATCATCCATCCAGCCATCTATCCTTCTACCTACCTACTTATACATACATCTATATGAGAGTTAACATGGCTTAGTAGATAGAGAGCCAGCCTTGAAGCCAAGAAGATTTGGGTTCAAATTCTGCCAGTGACACCTGCTGGCTTTGTGATTAACCAAGTGGCAAATTAGTTAACTTCCCATGGGACTAGACAATACTATATAAGACTGTAAGTTGTAAAGGAGGTGCTGACCAACATTGGTAGGGGGATTTTCCTTACCGGGGAGTACCCCATATGTGCAGATGATAAGATTTCCACTCATATTTCTCAGACCCTTTTATTTGGCACCTTCCAATCATGTCTTTGGTCCTTAGAAAACATGTGATTTTTTTGATTTGGAGACCTCTCCATTGACACAGATGTCTTGTCACTTGTCAGGTAATGTTGAGTAATGTCCTAATTTGTGTTTGCATCTTTTCCTCCTATTAGACTATGAGTTCCATGAAGGCAGGGACTGCATCTTATCTAAACTTTGTATTAAGTACACAGTAGGTACTTAATAAATGTTTGGATGAATGAAGAAACTGAGACTCACAGAAGTCATAGGACTTAATTGAGTTTATATAGTGCTTTAAGGTGTATAAAGTGCTTAAGAGATTATAAAAGGACCACACAGGTCATCCAGTCCATTTTATGGAGGAAACAGAGACCCAGAAAAGGGGTGTGACTTACCCAAAGTCCTTCCTCCTTCCTTTCCTCTCTCCTCCCTTCCTTCCCTACTTTATTTTCTTCCTTACTCCCTTCCTTTCTTCTATCCTTTCCTTATTCCTTCCTTTCTAAAATGAGGAGAAAGTGGGGCAGCCAGGTGGTGCAGTGAGTAAGAGCACCAGCCCCAGAGTTGGGAAAACCCTGGATTGGTTCTGGCCTCAGATACTTAACACCCACACAAAACAAAACTGGCTGTGTAACCTTGGGCAAGTTACTTAACCCCAACTGCTTTAATAAAAATAAAATAAAATGAAGAGAGAGAGAGAAAAGAACATTTATTAACCACCTAATACATGCCAGACACCATGCTAAGCATTTTATGAATATCTCATTTTATCTTCATAACAATGAGAGGTAGGTGCTGTTATTGTCCCAATTTTATGATTTGGGGAAACTGAGGCAGACAGCTGTTAAGTCACTTGCCCAAGGTCACACAGTTAGTGAGTATCTGAGACCAGATTTGAACTCAGGTCCTCCTGACTCTAGGCCCAGCCCTCTATCCACTTGGCCACCTAGCTGCCTGATACTCAGTTGGTGAGACCTGGATTCTAGTTTGGAATCTATTTCTAACTCACTGTGTGACCTTGGTCAAGTGTCTTCCCTATCTCAGTTTTGTTTTCCTTCTTTCAAAAGTGGGGAGAGTAATTTTTTCCACGATCCCTCCAGAGGCATGTTATTGGTCAGTCAGGAAATCAATACTGATTAAGTGCTGGGGATACAAAAGGAGGCAAAAGAGCCCCTATCCTCAAGGAACTTACAGTCTAATGGCAGACAACATGCAAACACATCTGTGCAAAGCAATCTATATACAAGATTACTAGGAGATGGTGAACAGAGGGGAGGCACTAGAATTGAGAGGGGTTGGGGGGAGGCTTCCTGTAGAAGGTGAGATTTCAGTTGGAACTTAAAGGGAGCCAGTGAGTTCAGTAGCCAAAGCAGAAGAGGGAGAGTATTCCAGGCATGGGGCAGTCAGAGAAAATGCCCAGAACCCAGAGATGGAGGGTCTTGGTGGAACAAGCAAGAGACCAGTGTCATTGGACAGAAGAGTACATGTTGGGGAGTAAGGAGAAGACTGGAAAAGTGGGAGGGGCTGGATTAGGAAGGGTTTTTTAATGACAAATAGAACAGTTTGTATGTTATCCTGCAGTGATTGGGAGGCAAGAGTTTATTGGGTATCTACATGATCAGACTTGAGTATTAGGAAAATCACTTTAGTGGCTGAATAGAGGAGGAGGGACAGGAGTGGGGAAAGGCTTGAGGCAGGCAGACCCATCCCCACCCCAGCCTGTAAAGAGAGCTTGCACCAGGGTGGACTCAGTGTCAGAGGAGAGAAGGGGGGCATACTGGAGAGCTATTGGGGAGGAAGAATTAGGAAGTCATAGCAACTGATTGGTTATGTGGTTTGGGGCATGGAGAGAGAGACAGACAGACAGACAGACAGAGAGACAGAGAGAGACACACAGAGAGAGACAGAGACAGAAAGAGGAGAGAGAGACAGACAGAGAGAGAGAGAGACAGAGAGACAGAGAGACAGAGACAGAGAGACAGAGAGGCAGAGAGGCAGAGAGACAGAGACAGAGAGGCAGAGAGTCAGAGAGACAGGGAGGCAGAGAGACAGAGAGAGAAACAGAGACAGAGAGAGGAGCTCAAAATGGTTGTGAGAGTGGGGGACTGGGAGGACGATGGTGACCTTGAAAGAAATAGGAATGTTTGGAGGGGAGGAGAGTTTTAAGGGAAAGATGATGAGTTCAGTTATCATGTAAACATGCCGAGTTTAAGATAGTCATGAAACATCCAGTTTGAGATGTCTGACAGGCAGTTGGAGATGGCAGATTGGACATCAGCAGAGAGACTGAGCCAGGATAGATGCTGATAACTGAATCCACAAGAGCTGATGAGACCCCCAAGTGAAGGGAATATAGAGGGAGAAGAGGAGAGGGTCCAGAACAGAGCTCTGTGGGCATGTCATAGAGGGCATGACCTGGATGAAGAGCCAACAAAAGAGCCTGAGAAAGTTGAACCAGAAGAAAGTAGAATGCCAGAAACCTCAAGAAAAGGAAGGATCTGGGGTGGGAGAGTGGGCAACAGGGTCAGAGACTGTGAGAGGCCAAGAATGAGGAGGGAGAAAAGGCCGATGGATCTGGTGACTAAGAGAGAACAGGTAACTTTGGACAGAGAAGTCTGGGCAGTGTAATGAGGTGGGCATCTAGGCTGTTAGGGGTTAAGGAGAGAGAAAAGAGGGAAAGGGGCGGTGCCCGTTGTAGCAGATTTCTCAAGGAGTTTAGCCAGAAAGGCAGAAGAGATGAGGAAATGATGTTACTGGGATGGAAGGGGAAGATGAGAAATGTTTGGGAAAGTAATCTGATCACCATTGATTAACTGAAGTGCCCATGTCCTCATTTTAAACCAGTTGCCTGTATGAACGAACTGAAGTGCCCATGTCCTCATTTTAAACCAGTTGCCTGTATGAACGGCAGAATTAAGCCTTAGGGTAAATAAGTATTTAAACCACTTATTCAGAAATGTCACCTCTTCAAAACATGGCTAGAAATGAGAAAATAGGTGAAGACAGCCCAGAGGGAGCCGAAATACCCATGATCCATGTTTACTAGATCCAATGACTATCAGAAAGGGAAGGGACCTCAGAAAACCTGTAGCCTCGATTAGCTCTGCACAACCCACACGATATAGTAATATATGTGTAATAGTAATGATAAGTCAGGCTCCCAGAGTGTGACCAGTTACATCCTCCCTCAGGACTCTGGGGCGGCCCCATGGGGCAGTGGGTTTCTTCTGTTGCCATTGGCTTGGGTGCCCAATGGTGATCACCACTTCTCCTGCATCGCGGATTAAGCCCGTGATCAACGCCTCGGTATCAGTCTAACCAATGAACATTTGCTCTCTTTTAGAAAGGGGTATTTACTGGAAAGGTTCTGCCTGCCCCCCAATAGGGACCGTATTCTCCCTGGTGCCACGGCAGTCCTAGAGGACAGAGGGCTCACACCCAGAGCGTTGTTACAAAGCGAGGTCACGCTCCCGTGCAGCTTGGCCACCGGACAAGGGGGTCCCTTGCTGCAGGTCACAGTGTCCTGGGTGTGGTCCTAGGCCCAGTGCTAGGCACACAGAAGGAACTGAGATGATAAACGAAAAATGTGTGTTGACTGACTATTGACTGCTGAGGGAAAACTCTGGATAATCTTTCAAGGTCCCACAAAGCCCTCTGCCAAAGGAATAGAAATACCCAGACAGGAAACAGCTTATAGCCCCTCATAGATGGAAAGCGCCCTAGGAATCTAAGGTGCAGCAGGAAGGGATCCGGGGCGAGAGACTAGGCTCCAGTACTGACTAGTGGGTGACCCTGGATGAATCACTTGACTTTTCTGAGCCTCAGTCTTTCCATCTGTAAAATGGGATTTTATAATATATAAAATGCATTGCCCATCCCACAGGGATGGTGTGAAGAAATCACTTTGCAAACCTTAAAGTACCATATTTTTTATAATAATCATCATCAGGCAATTTTTTGGTGATGCTGGTTATTCTAATGAATGGTCAGAAGTCCTGTTCCCTCCCCTTTCCCTCCCCCTCCCCCTCCCCTGCTCTCCTTCCCTCTCCCTCCTTCTTTCCTTCTCCTTCCCTCTCCACCTCATCCCCTCCCTCTCCTCCTTTCTGCTCCTCCTCCCTTTTCTTTTCTCTCCCCTTTTCCCCCCTCTCTTCCTTCCCTCTCCCCATCTCCCACTCCCTCCTTCTCCCTCTCCTTCCCCTTCCCTTTCCACCTCTCCCTCTTCCTCCCCTTTCTCTTCTTTCTCCTTCCTCTCCTCCTTCCCTCTGTCTCCATCTCTCCCTCCCCTTCCCTCTCTTTCTGCCTCTCTTCCTCTCCTTTTTCCTCCCCTCTCCCTCCTAGCCACCAGCCCCAGGGGCAATGTCAATTATCTCCTTAGCTCCTTCGCATGGAGCAGGTGAAGAGGATTCCAGAGGAGTACTCCCTGGGTCGAATGTCCGAGGGCTTGGCCAATGAAGACCCCATCATGAAGGTGCTGTGCATCAGGGGCTTGGTCATTCTGGCCCACAGGTCAGAAAAGGTGAGAGAGCTAAGGGAGGAGTGGTAATTGCCCGGTTCAGCAGCAACTGAGGCTCTGGGCAGTGGGAGTCCCGAGTTCATTTTGCCACTTAATCCACCCCCTCTCCTTCCCATGACCTTGGGCCCAGTACCTTTTTCTGTTCAGAACTTCAATGTCCCCATCTGTAAAACGGGTAACTCATCTCCCTAGGAGCCAATATCTTAATGATCGCTGATCTAGTCACAACACAAAGCACTAAGTTACACTCTTAGGGTGGCCCTGTGCACCGGGCCAGGCAAGGATTTTTCTCTCTCTTTTCCAGGTGAGAAGCCGAAAGACTAAAGAGATTAAGTTTTCGTCATCATCATCCACATCCTCAAAAAGAAACGCAGACCAATTATGTGTAAGATTGTGGGCTTGCTTCTAAGGACACGGAAGAATGCCAGGCACAGTCCCTGACCTCAGGGAGCTCATAGTCTGGTTGGGGAGTTGGCACAGATATCAGGTTAGCACAAGACCATCCATGCTAAGAGCTGGACAAGCCCTACATAGAGCATAAGTCAAAGGGGTTCAGGAGGGCAAGGATCAGTATGGTTCAGGGTGGTCAGGAAAGGCTTTCTGGGAGGTGATCTCAGAGGCTATCTAGGCTAACTCCCTTTCATTTTGCAAATGAGGAAACTGAGACCCAGAGAGAGGGTGTGGCTTTCTAAGGTCATCCAGCTAGAACAGGGTAGGAATTAGCTATGTGCAGAGGGAGGAAGGGGCATTTCAGTCAACCTAGGATTCCAGCCTGGGTCCTTTGACTCCCAGGTGGGGGCTCACTCCTCTCCCTTCTTCCCCACAGAGTAACAAAATCCAAGCTCTTCTGCCCTCTATGATGAAGGGCCTTCAGTGGGTGGATGGCTTGCTGGCAGTGGAGGCAGTCAGCAACGTCAAGACCATCCTGAAGTCTCAGGATAAGAAGTCAAATGATGTTACCATTTACCTAGAAATCCTGCAGGTTCTCCAGCCTCACTTCAATGATGTAAGGGCAAAAAGGGGAAGGGAAGAGTGGGTGGATCTGGGGACATGACCCTGGACCATGGGACTGGCTCAAGAGGCCACAGAAGGAGAGCCTGTAGTTGGAGCAAGTCAAGAGGCATTTCTTGTGGGTGTGTATCCTATGTGGAGTGCTGTGTCAGGGCCTGAAAGTGAC
>NW_027185852.1:21557537-21565243 GCF_028583685.1 Petaurus breviceps papuanus | reverse complement strand
AGTCCCTACCCACAAAGATTTTATATTTTTCTGGTGGGGTTGGGGGTAGGAGATACAATGGGAAACAGTTTAGTGTAGACATGACAGTCTGATACTAGGGGCTGCAGAAAAGGTTTCCCATCATAAGTCACATCTGAAGTGAACCTTGAAGAAAGCCAAGGATCTTGGAATGCAAAAGTGAAGAGGGAAAACGTGGCAGACCCAAGGGACCACAGACCACACAAAGGGAAATCAGTAGTCAAGAGAGACTTTTGTATTTGAGACTATGAACCCTAAAACTCTGAATGAGTCTCCTAATGACTCCAAGCCTCAGTTGGCTTATTTGTAAAATGTATTACCTACCTCTGATGAGTAAGTGAGGTTCAAATGAGATATTTTATATCAACACTTTTGAAGCCTTAAGAGGAAAAGAACAGGTATTTATTAAGCCCCTACTATGTATCAGACACTGTGATAGTGATTGACAGAGACCTCACTTGATCCTCAGTAGAACTGTGGGAAGTGGGTCTTATTATTATCCCTACTTTACAGTTGAGGAAACTGAGGCAGAGAGAAGTTAAGAGCTGTGCCCAAGGTCATACAGCTAGTATGTGTCTGAAGCTATATTTGACTTCAAGTTTTCCTGACTCCAGGCCCAGGCCTCTGTGTACTCTGGGACCCCCTAACTGCCTCAACATACCTCAAAATGCTGTATCAGTATGTAAGCCTTTTACTTGCTCAAACTCCCCCCTCATTGTGGGAGAGCATGTCTTGGGTTCATGGACAGCATACTCCATTTCACTTATTATACTATTTATTACGTAACTTTGTGTTGAGCTAGTTGTCTCCCCACTGACCAGAGAAAAAGTCTAGGTGTCAGTGGGACCTTGTGAACTCTCTTTCTGAATGGATGGGAATCCATAGAGCACTTTGAGCCCGGATTAGCAGCTGTTCTGGGATAGCTTCCCAAGGGGCTTTTATTACAAAATCTCCCAACTTATAGGTAACCTCAGAGGTCATGCACGACAAACAAAAATCCTCTCTAAAATATACCTGGCAAGTAGTGCAGCCTATTCTTAAAGACCCTCAGTCCTGGGGGGACTCGCTGCCTCCCAATGCAGCCCATTCCATTTGGGGATGGCTAGAATTTCTAAGAAATTTATCTTCCTATCAGCCTGAAATCTGCCTTTGTGGACCAAAAGACAGAGCCCCTTGGGTCACTCCACTAGAGATCTCCAAGCACAATTCCCTGAGTCTGATTCTCTAATAGTTTTGTCTGGTTAGACAGGGCCATAAGCCTGCCATGAAAGACTTAGCAGGATACTTGGGTGGGATGGGAAGAACGCCACACTTATAGACACATTGAGTGGGTGGAAAGAACCCTGGGGTGGGGACCAGGAGACCTGGTTTATAGTTGCAGCTCTCTTGCTACCTATCTGGGAGGCCTTGGACTAGTCATGTATTACTTGTGGGACTCAGTTTCCTTATTTGTAAAATGAACAGATAGGACTTGATCTCGAAAGTCTTTCTGAGCTTTGACATTCTCTATTCTAAAGTTGCCCTCCACCCCATCCCACACACATACACCCCAACTCAGTCACCCCATGACCCAGTGGTTCCTGCTTCAGAACAGGGAGGAAGTGCGTTTGGCGGCCATCACCCTCTTCGGTAAGGTGGTCCGGCTGTTGCGCAGCCCCTGCAAGCCCCTCACAGAGCAGCAGTTGGTGAACTGCCTGGTACCTCTGATCCTGCAGCTTCAGGAGGGGAACCCTGTCGTGGGTAAGGTGAGTCTGCGTGTCTGGGTATGGTGAGAGGAGTGGGGAGGTGAGGTTGCTCCTCATTTTAAGCAAGTCTGCTGAGGGTGGGATGGGGGGAATGAGGGTGTGTCTCACTAAATCTCTAGGTTGGAAGGGACTTTCTTCTAGTCCTACTCATATGCATCACCAAGTGGTCCTCCAGCTTCTACTGAAGGAAGACCTATGCATGAAATGGTGCTAGTGAGAGGGAAAAATTACCCTCTCCTTTGTGTTGCTCTGGGTCTGGTCTCAGTTTGGGTTCAGCAGGGGCATGGAGTGCAAGGACCCAGCTCTAAGTCTTGGCTTTGCCACTCACTAGTTGAATGGCTTTGGAGAAGCTACCTCCTTTCTCTTTGCCTCTGTTTTCTCATTTATAAAATGGAGGATGAAGATACACACCCTTCCTTCCTCCCTCATAGGGTTGCTTTAGAAAAGCACCCTATAAAAATATGGGCACGATTCTCTTCATCCCACCCCTTTCCAATCCACCTCCAGAAATGTAAGAAGACCTTGTCTTACTGCTGTTACCACATGGCTTGGGTCCTGCCAAAAATGATGTATAGCAAAAAGCCATGGGACATTAATCAGCAAAACGTGACCAAGATCTGCAAGTACTTGGTAAGTCCTAAGCACGGGCTTCACACACAGGAAGCCCTTGTTACCCACCTCCTGCGTGCCAAGCTCTCTGTTGGGTGCTGGGATGCAAAGGCAAAAGTCCCTGCTTCCAAGGAGTTTCCACTCTATTTGGAGGAAACAACACAGACACAGAAAATTAAATAATATATACAAAGTTATGCAGAGTAATTTCAATAGGGAGAGAGTGCAGGGGTGGGGATCAGGCATCTTCACTGTGCTTTTTAGGAAGGCAAGGATTATAAGAGGCAGAGGAGAGAAGGAAATGCATTCCCCTAGACCTGGGAGAACATCTGTACAAAGACACAGAGGTGGGAAATGGGACTTCAGGCTCAGAGAACAAGTCACTATTCCTCTTTTGAGTCTCAGTTGCCTCATCTGTAAATAAGGAGACTGGACAATATGACCTCGAAGGTCCCTCCTAGTTCTAGATCTGCCAGAATCTTAGGTAGGCTAGTATTATTGGAAGGGATAGTGCATTTGGTGGAGTGATAGGAAACAAAACCAGAAAGGGACAGCCATGTATTTACAGAATGAGATCCCCAGTGATGCCTGTCTATCCAGGTTCCTTCTTTGTTACGTGTTGTAGCTGGATTACACTATGCACAAGAACCTCCCTGTTGCTCTCTGGGGAAAGGGAGAAAGAAGAGAATAAACATTTTTACGTGCCTAATATCTGCTTTACAGATATTATCTCATTTGATCCTTTGGGGGGAATCCTTCCTTTTAACTTTTCAGAGACCATGGTATTCCATAATTCATAGTCATGCAGCAACTCCAGTAAAATATCAATATATACAAATACAGAGTGTCCCCAAAGTCGTCTTCTTCTTCTTCTTCTTTTTGGCTTTTTGGAGGGCAATTGGGGTTAAGTGACTTGCCCCAGGTCACATGGCTAGTTTTTTGGTTTTTGTGTGTGTTAAGTGTCTGAGGCCAGATTTGAACTCAGGTCTTCCTGACTCCAGGGCTGGTGCTATTCACTGCACCACCTAGCCACCCCTTCCCTGTCCCAAAAGTCTTAATGCAATTTACACTTGTAAAAGCTTCCAATGGCACAGTATATGCAAATGCCTAATGTAACACACAATATTACATGGTAGGCACAGTAAAGACATTGTGCTAAGTAAGGGCAGAGAGGGAAAGGGTCATTGCACACTGGTGGGTGTCAAGAAAGACCTAGTTCAGCTCTCTCATTTTCATTTTTTTGTTGTTGTTTGTTTGTTTGTTGCTTTTTGGAGGGGGGAAGGTAGGGCAATTGGGGTCAAGTGACTTGCCCAAGGTCACACAGCTAGTTTTGTGTTAAGTGTCTGAGGCTGGATTTGAATTCAGATCCTCCTGACTCCAGGGCTGGTACTCTATTCACTGCAACTTCAAGCCACCCTGAGCTCTCTCATTTTCTAGAAAAAGAAATGTGGCCGTGTCCAGAAAAGAGAATAAAAATGCTAAAATCTAAGAGCTGTCTAGAAGAGACCTCAGAAAGCATTTAATCCAACTGCCTACTTTATTTTTAAAATCTTACTTGATTAAGTAATTAAATCTTAATTTTTTTAATTAGCAAAAATTTGCCCCTCCCTCCATCCTCCATTCCTCTATTGAGAATAAAAAAAAAACAAACTTCTGTTATAAATATGTATATTCAAGCAAAACAGATTTCCACATTGGCCATTTCTAATATATGCACACATACATACACATGTACAAGAACATACAAATATATGTAGATATATGTGCATATATGGGTATACATATATGTGTATACACATCTCCAATTATGTGAGATAATTTCCTTTAACCTTCATCTCCCTTCTCCTTTAGCATATTCCTCTTTCCCTATCTATCCATTCTTCTTTTAAGATCACCAAGACCTAATAGAACCACTCCCAGGCCTACTGTCCAATTAAGCTTCTTCTATGACCCTGATGATGATAGGGTTCATGACATGTATAATATCCCCACATTTGAACATAAACAATTTGTCCTTATTTAGCCCCTTATGATCATTCATTTATTTTTACCTTTTTATGTTTCCCCTTGACTTTTATATTTGGAGTTCAAAGTTTCTACCCAACTCTAGTATTTTTATCAGGAATTCTCTTAACCTCTATTTCATTAAAGGTTCATTTTCCCTCTTGTATGACATGCTCACTTTTGCTGGGTGAATTCTTCTTGGCCTGTAAGCTTACATACTTTGCCTTTTGGAATTTCATATTCCAAGCTCTCCACTCCTTCATTGCGGTAGCTGCTAAATTGTGCGTGATTCTGACTGTGGCTCCTCAGTACTTGAATTCTTTCTTTCTGACTGCTTACAATATTTTTTATTTGACCTGAGAATTCTGGATTTTGGCTAGGATGTTCCTGGGACTTTTCATTTGGGAGTTTCTTTCAGTAGGTGACAGAAGGATTCTTTCTATTTCTACTTTGCTCTCTGGTTCTAAGAGATCTGGACAGTTTTCTTTTGTGATTTCTTGAATTATTTTGTGTAGGTTCTTTTTTTGGTTATGGCTTTCAGGTAGTTTAATGAACCTTTGATTTATTTCCAAGTTAGTTGTTTTTGCAATGAAATACTTTATATTTTCTTCCTTTTTGTCAGTCTTTTGACTTTGTTTTAAGATTTCATATTGTCTCATAGAGTCATTGACTTCCATTTGGTTCATTCTAATATTCAAGGAGTTTGTTTCTTAGACAACATTTTATGTCTATTGTGTGAAGCTATTAATTTACTTTATAATTCTTTCTTCCATAGTTTTCATTTCTTTTTTAATTTTTCCCCTAGTGCTCTCAATTCATTTATAATTTTTAAAAATCTCTTTTTAAAATTCTTGCTTCATCTCTTCAGGAATTCTGTTCTATTTGGGCACAAGTCCAAGCTGGGTTTTGATTTGAGGCTTTCCTCATAAATGCTTTGGAGTCATTCTCTCCATCTGGGTTTGCATGTTGAATACATCTGTTAACATAATAGTTTGTTTTTAAATGATGGCATTATTTATTTGCTTGCTTATTCATCCCAGCCTACTTTATGACTTCAGACTTTATTTGGGGGCACAGCCCTGTGTCTGAGCTGGTCCTGTTGCTACTTTCTTGTGGTATTCCTTGTTCCAGCATCTCACAGACAGCTCAAGCTGGGGACCCAGAAACTTTTAGTGCTCCCCAAATGACCTGATACAGGGCAAAGTCTGATGACTGCCTTCCTTGGTCCAAAGTCTGCAAGTTCCTGACTTTGGGTCAGAGTAACAGTAGATGTTGCTGGACTCTGCCTCTAACAGTCTTCTGGAAAGTTCAGTTGGGTCAAGGACAGATCTAAATCCAAATACATTGTATTTTCTTTCAGCCAAAGAGAATAAGATGAAAACTGAGATTCTTCTAAGTTGTAATATTCTGTGTTCTAAGATTTCTTTTACCTCTGACATTCTGTCCTCTAAGCTTCTTCCAGCTCTGACCTTCTCTGTCCTGAGGCATGAGGATAGAGGCTGCTGGATTTGGAGTCTGTAGGCAAAGGATGTAAACCTACAGACCAAGAAGAACTCACCTCATCTGAGGTCAAAGTTGAACTCAGGTTTTCCTGACTCCATTGTACTGACATGCTTGAACCTATTCTGCAGAGCAGAAGACTGAGGTTTGGCTAAGTAGGAGGGACTCCTTGGCCTCTATGGCCATGATTTTATTGGATGTCAGAGAGGATAACCTAGGCTCAGCTCTCTTCCAGATGTCAGGACAGGGGGTGGTAACTGTATAAAAAAGCTGGCCTGGGGGTGGGGAACACAGAGGATTCAACAGGGCCATTTCTCAGCTGGCAGATGGTTCACTGGGGGGGTTTGGGTCTAGGTGAGCACCCACCGTGACAGCGCCCTCGTGTTCCTGACCCAGAGCCTGGAATATACCAGAAGCCCTCGGGCTGCCCTCCGGAGGAGTGCGGTCACATTTATAGGTAAACCCTGATCTTGCCTCGGTGTCTCGGGCAGTGGGGCTGGAGGTGGGTTCACTTCGGACTGAATGGGGCCCATCTTGAGACAAGCCTCAGGGAGGAGGCCAAGGGTGAGAACCCAGTGCTAGATCAATGTTTGTGTTACTTCCCATTCACCCCTATAACCTACAACGTGTCTTCAGATGGACATATTCCTTCTCCTCCCTTGGCTGCCCCAGAGGTCACTGGGAAATATCTCACCTCAGACACTTACTAGCTTGTGACCTAGACAAGTCAATCAGTCTATCTGAGTCTCAGTTTCCTCATCTGTAAAATGAGGGTTTGGAATCAAGGGCCTCTGAGGTCCCTTCCCACTGGAACCCTGTAATCCCCAGGAGGGTGAGAGCATATTTACAGCCTTCCTACAATAGACCAACTCTTTTGGGGTCAGATAACAGCAACAGCAAAAAATAATACCAATGTAGTATATTTAATAGAGAGCCGACCTGGGAGCCAGGAAGACCTAGATCAAGTACAACCTCTCAATTAAATAAAGTGACCCTGGACGAGTCACTTCCATTCTCAGTGCTCTGGGAAGCTCTTTCAGACTCAACATTGCAGACCTGTGAAGGTGGAGTCCCCCTCACACCAGGGAGATCTCAGAGCCAGCTCTCTGTCCCTCACCAGGGGCAGGCTTAAAGCTTTTCAAAGAGCTTCTGCTTCCTGTTTCTCTTCTCACTGGTCCCCACACTGCCCCAGGGGGATAAACAGAGCACCTGGTTATCAGCCCATTTTACAGAAAAATAAATTGAATCCCATAGAGGTGATGGGTTTCCCTCAAATTCATAGTCATCAATGAAGTGGGAATTGGTCCGACTCTCCTGAAACCCAGACCAGGGGCCCCTTTGCCCTTAGCTAGGCCTTCTCTCCTCCACCTCTTTTGGAGGATTGACATGGGAGTAGAAATGGGCTTTTGTTGTTGTTGCAGAGGAAAGGGATCTAGAGGACTCCAGGGATGCCCCTTGGCACACAGTTCGATATTTCCATGGTTGGGAGGTTGGGGTGAAGTGGGTGAGGCTGAGCTGTGCTTGTTTAAAGAGCTGGGAAGTGGGCTGGGGTCCAGGGGTTGGGTGGGGGAGAGGGAGAGGAGAGATTAAGGCAGCTGAGTCACCCTTTGGAATTGTGCTTGAAGGGTCCCTGGTACCCTGCATGGAAGGCATGCTGACCGAGGAACTCCTACATGAAGTGAAGATGGGTAAGTGAACTGTGTCTCTCTCTGTCTCACCTCTCTGTCTATCTCTCTATCTCTTTTGCATCTCTGTCTCTCTCCTCTTTCTCTCTGTCTTCTCTCTCTCTCTCTGTCTCTCCTCTCTGTCTCTCTTCTCTATGTCTCTCTC
>NW_027185852.1:21541359-21557527 GCF_028583685.1 Petaurus breviceps papuanus | reverse complement strand
CTCTGTCTCTCTTCTCTATGTCTCTCTCTCTTCTTTCTCTCTGTCTCTGTCTCCTCTATTTCTCTGTCTCTTTTTTCTCTCTCATTCTCTTCTCTTTCATTTTCTTTCTCCTTTATCTCTTATTCTCTCTCTCTGTCTCTCCCCCCCTCTGTCTCTCCTCTCTGTCTCTCTTCTCTCTGTCTCTCTGTCTCCTCTATTTCTCTCTTTTTTTCTCTTTTTCATTCTCTCTCATTCTCTCTTTCATTTTCTTTCTCCTTTATCTCTTATTCTCTTTTTCTTCTCTCTCATTCTCACTCCTCTCATGCTCTCTCTCTCTGTCTCCTCTCTTCCCTTCTCCTACTTTCTTTCTCCACAACTTTTGCTACCACCTCTTCTGGCTCGATAGCATGGCCATCTGGTCTACCAGCCTCTTTGGCAAAGTGGAGGTGTTTCCAGAATTGCCATCTGCCTGCTAAGATGAAAGCAAAGCCTCCAGAGACCTCCTCTTCCCTCTTAATGACCATCACTTTTCTCCTGAGGGTTTCCTTTCCTCCCTCTTCAGTCTCTCTCATCCTTATCCAAGGTTGAAAGAACTAAGGATATTTAGGCTAGAGACATGGAGGACATGATCTGTTTTCAAGAACTGAATGGTGCTCTTGTGGGAGAGGCCTTGGATTGGGGCTGTTTGCTCACGTCCCCTGAGCAATGGGGCCATGTCCTAGAGAGGCAGATTTAGGTCGTGTTAGGAAGAAGCTTCCTAACAAGGAGAACTGTCCAGCAGTGGCACGGGTGCCTCAGGAAGGCGGGTGACCTCACCAGAGGTCTGCAAAAGAAGCTTGTGGCTGCTTGCACACACGCTGGTGGGGAGTCTTTTTAAATCTGGGTAGGCCTAGATGGCATCTGAGATCCCATCCAACTGAAAAGCCCTGTGAGCTCCATGTCTGCCTCAGGGTGGGCACACATTATACCCTCTTACTCCTTTTAGTGAAGTGTGACACATATACTGATAAGTAAATATATGAGCATTCGAAAGGCATTAATAATGAATGGAATGTAAAATGCGTTCAGGGGAGTGGAATGAGACAAGAAGGAACCTGCGTCAGGGAGGTCGAGGCTTTAAAGGCCAGGCCAGGGAGAGACCGTGAAATTAACAGGTGGCCGCCTCGGACTTGGGAGGCAGAAAGTGGGGGGAGGGAATCAATCCGCAGAAACTCTCTGCGGGCCACTCTCTGTGTGGCTGACCTGGGTAACCCCCTGCTTTGCTCTCTCTTCCTCTCCCCCTTGGCTCCCATCTTCCCCATCCCCACAGCCCTAGAGGCCCTAAGGCATGACCCAGAAGCATCGGTGTGCATCTTCGCAGCCCAAGCCCAGGATCACATTTTAGCCAGTTGCTGGCGGAACTCGTGGCCCCTTCCCCGTGGCGACGCTTGGGTCTGTGACCCGGCCACCAACCACCGATGGAACTCCAGCAAAGAGAACCTCCCCCTGAGCCATTACCGAAGGTCCTGGCTCTTGGACTCGCTGAAGGCCTGGAAGAAAACTTTAAAGTAGCACCCGGCAGCTGCCCAGCCTGCCTCCCGGCACTATAAATGCTAGATTGGTTACTTAGTGTCCGCGTATTCTTGCCAAAGGAGGGAGGATGCTTCCAGTCTGGGGGACCCGGTGCCTAGACTCACAGCTCACGTTCTACTGGGGGACCAAGTATGCACACACAGAAGGAGAAACTCAAACGACACGAAGTAAGCAGGAAGCAATTTGGGGAGGAGGGGTCACTAGCAGCTTAGGTGGGGGGTGCATCAGGAAAGCATCACGCTTCGAAGTAAATCGGTGCATGTGGGAAAAGGGGACAATCTTGGAGTGCATTGGTGGTGAACGTGCCCAAAACGGAACTTGAGTACTCAGTGCCTCAGTTTACCCTTCTGTAAGATGAGACTAGCCGGCTTCGGGAGTTCACAGAATTCGAGTTCTGAAAAGGGCCTTAGACATCTAATCCTCATTTTACAAAAGGGGAAACCGAGGCCCAGGGAAATGAAGTGACTGGCCCAAGGTCACAGGGCTAAGAAGTGTTGCGGGTGGGACCTGTCCCCAGGTCCAAGCCAGGGCTCTCTGCACTTTCCAGTCCCTAAGTCTACAATGCCCATCTTGGCCCGCGCGTGGCCCTTCTTGCTCCACCCCTCTGCATCACTGGCCTCAGCCCCGGCAGGCTCTCTTGTGGGCGGAACTAGAGGGCGGGGCCCACGGGGCCCCCGTCGCCGGAAGTGGGGACGGAAGCCGAAACGGACCAGCCAAGTGAGGGCGGAAGTCGGGCCGGCAGGGTGGCAGACAGGCAAGCGTGGGCCTCGGAGCAGGAGCGGCCATGGAGGCGCAGCCAGCGACCCCAGCCCGGGGCGGAGATCAGGAGCAGGAGGAGGACGCCATGGACGCCTTCCTGGACAAGTTCCGCTGCCAGCAGTACCGGGGCCGCCTGCACGAGGACACGTGGGAGCAGGTGCGGCCGCGGGGGACCTGGCCTCAGTTTAACCTTCCGTCCAGTGGGTTGGGGCCGGTCGAGGGAGGGCATCGGCGCTGAAGCCCCACGGCCGCGAGTCCCCTGCACAGGACGTTGGCGAATCGCGCACCCCTACCCGGGGAAGGAGGAGGGCGGTTACTGCCCCCTTTTTACAGAGGAGGAAACTGAGGCAGAAGCAAGATTCGAACCTCGGACTGCGGACTCCCAGGTCCAGGGTGCCTAGATCTCACTTTCTCCTAATGCGAACAAAGTGCCCTGCACACAGCAGGCGCTTAGCAAATACTTACTGAAATTGACTCACTCTTCTCCCCTCTAAGGCAGCTGGGTCTGGAGTCAGGAGGACACGAGTTCAAATCCAGCCTCAGACACTTCCTAGCTGGGCCGGTCATTCACCTCGACCTGCCCCAGTTTCCCCAGCTGTCAAATGGAGCTAATCCCAGCACCTGCTTCATAGGGTTGTTAAGAGAGGCTCTGTGCCTGGCCGTAGTATCATTTGCTGTTATTTTTCCTTGCCCATGAGAAGCACGCTGGCTCTCGCTGGAGGTGATCTCTCCCGTGCACAAAGGGATGCCCCCCATCCCCCCGACCCAAGCCTATGTCCTCAGGCAGTGCTCCCTAACAGTCAGACCCAGCTCATGCCCCTCCCAGCTGGACAAAGGTGAGAGCCTCACTGGGCACATTGTAGAAAGGAGGCTTGTGGCTGAGATGGCCTCCGAGCCCCCACCAGGCTCTCTCTCTGAAAGCTGTAGGGTTTCAGCTCTCACAGCAGCACCATAGGGTATTTATTGATAAATGTTTAACAAAAAGGGAGTATGACCAGAGACATTTTAAAGTTTAATCTGCGTTGTTAAGATTTTCTCTATTCTTTTCTTAAGTCTAGAAAATTACCAAAACGGTAAATGAAGCCCTTATTTGTAGTGATTGCTTAATTTACGGGTATGAATGGTCACACTGAAAACGTAACAGTTGGCCCAGGAGTCATGCAGCAAACCCCTGGGTGTGGGAAATGTTGAGTCTTGGCCTCTTGCTTTGGGGCCTGGATAGATGATCTGTAGATTTCTAATTTTAAAAGTCAAATTCATACAGAAGTTTTTATGGTCATCTTTGGAACTGGCTGGGCTTCCATAGGAATGGAGAAAAGTTCTGTTTACACTTCTCACAGCCTCCCAAAGCAAGGAGGGTCCCAGGACATCTGTCCAAAGAATAAAAGTCTGACGGGAGCCCTCACTGGCGTTGCCCCTCTTTTTTTGAACTTATTCTTTTTATCTGTGACCTTATGTCCCCCTGGAAGATCTTAGGCTGAAACAAAGCTCTGAGATGAGGACTTTGCATTTTGAAACTGACTTTGGTGTGTTTCTTCCAGGAATTGGATAAGATCCCGATGTTCATGAAGAAAGCCCCGTCAGAAATCGATCCCCAGGAGAATCCTGAGTTGGCTTGTCTGCAGTCCCTTATTTTTGATGATGAGAGACCTCCTGAAGGTGCAGGAAATGTGGTGACTGGCAGGGATGGCGGGGCCCCTGGGCGGTCACCGCTTTTGTGCTGTGTGACGCGGGCCTGCTTTTCTGATCCGTTAGATCCCTGAACGATAGGATCGATGCCAGCTGCGTCCCTAGGCTGTTGTGGGGCGATGGCTGGGCTCTGGCCTCAGCTCTCTCCAGTCTGTCTCTCCATGCCTCAGTTTCCTGAGCTGTCCAGTCGAGGAAGGTCCCTTCCCGCTCAGAATGTGTGGTTCTATAATGTAGCCAGAAAGGGCTGCTCAGAAGTGAGGAATCACAAGGATCAGGGTACACCGGGTGTGGGTGAAGAGAGGGGCTGGGAGTGTCTTAACTGATGCTTGCTGATTGGTTGATTGATTGATTGATGTTATAGCCTCTTCTTCCCCTAGAAGAATGGGAGCTGTTTTAGAACTGGGACCATCTGTGTCTGTTTTTATATCCTCAGCCAAGCACCATGGCTGGCATACAGTAGGAACTTACTTAGTGTTTGTGGCTTGATTGATTGTCTGAAATCTGTTTAAGAATAGGGACCACTGTTGTTTCTGTCTTTGGCACAGAGTAGGTGCTTAGTAAATGGATTCTGAGGAAGACTTTCAAGGCTGGTGCCAAGCCCTTTGAGAGCCCCAGGCACTGCAGGGTCCCAGGAAAGCCTTCCAGGAGCGATGATGGCTACAGACCTCTGTCCTCCTTTCACAGAGCAGGCCAAGACCTACAAGGACGAGGGCAATGCTTACTTCAAGGACAGAGACTATAAGAAAGCGGTGGCTTCGTACACGGAGGGCCTCAGGAAGCAGTGCTCAGACCCCGCTCTCAATGCCGTGCTTCTGACCAACCGTGCAGCGGCACAGTATCACCTGGGTGAGCTGCATGTGGTCAGACCTTCCTGTCTGTGGCCACCGTGGCCCCTCTGTGTGCAACTACTGTGTGCTGGGGATGCACCACCGGGGAATGGGGGGTGGCGCCTCCTCAGAGCCTCTGCGACCCCCCAGGGGCCTCCAGCCCTCGCCTGGGCATTCTACACTGGGCATTGCTGATCAGTCCCTTGTACGTTACATGGGACTCTGGGGATCCTTGGCTAAGGCCGGAAGCACCGTCTGGTTATATAAATGGGGAAACTGATACCAGGGAGGCGGTTTGCCCGAGGTGACAGGATAGGCCCTGGTGGGGCTCCACAGACCTGCGGCTGCCCCTCAGACACGACGGTCTGGGCAAGGTCCATGCTGCCTGGTGCCTCAGTTTCCCCATCTGTAACCTCCCTGCCAGGGTCACTGTGAGGGCCGGGTGAGGCGTCGTTACGGCTGTTTGTGCTCCTCCATCCCAGGAGAGCAGCTGCTTTGTCCATCTTCTGGGGCCTGGGTCCTGTCCTGGCTTGATCTGCTGCACAATGAATTTGTGATGACAGGCAGCCTCTCCTCTTGTTTGTCAGGCAACCTGCGCTCGGCTCTGAATGACGCCACAGCAGCTAGGAAGCTGAGACCCAGCCATATGAAGGCCATCGTGCGAGGTGAGCCTCCCCTGTGTAGCGGAAGGAGCCCCCGCCATGCACACATATGTGTGCATGTGTACGCACGCAGAGCCCTTCAGCTGTCGGGGAGCTGGGCATTGAAGGGGGTCTTTGGCTTTGTAGGGTTAATAGGAATTGAGAGACTCCTGGACCTGGAGCTGGAAGGGGGCTCGGGGCCCTCCAGTCCAACCCCTTCGTTTTATAGGGGAGGGAACTGAAGCTCAGAAGTGACTTACCCAAGGTCACAATGGCACTAAGAATCAGAGGTGGCATCAGGACCCGGTCCTCGGGCTCTGCCTGCTGTGCTCTCTTAGGTGTCCTGTAGGCATCTGCATTGGGAGCTCTGGAGGGCCAGACCAGAAAGGCTTAGAATCCTGAGGTGGCATCATGCCCATGGCGAGAGGGAGGGAGGCTCCTGGGGCACAGGGACCCCCGAGTCCCGTCTGCTCAGGCCTTTTGTGGGGCACAGCCTGCCCAGGGCAGGGACTGGTGAGAGCTCAGGTGAGAGAAAGGGAGGGAGGGAGAATGACAGAAACAGAGGAGGAGGAAGGGAGACAGAGAAAGCAGGGAAGGAGAGAAACAGAAAAAGATGAGGGGGGAGAAGAGGGGGAAAGAGGGGGGCAGGCTGGCAGGCGGCGCACAGGAGACGTCACAGATTCCAGGGAGCTTTTCCAGAGCCAGCCAGATGTGGGTTCATTTCCTGCCTCTGAAGCATTTGGCCCACTGGCCATGGGCCAGTACTTACCCCTCAGCCCCAGCAGTGTTCAGAGGCTAGCAAAACAAGATCATGGTAACCCTGAAAAGGACAGATGAGGAAACTGAGGCAGGGATGAAATGATTTGCCCAGGGTGACCTCACTCATCAGTGTCTGAGGCAGGATTTGAACCTGGGGCTTCCTGATTCCAGGCACAGGTCTCCTTCTCTAAATTTCCCTGATCTCTGGGGCTCTCCCAGCTCTGAATCCCTTCTGCTAGGAAGGTCCTCTGGGTGCAGCAGAAAGAAGGCTGAGACAGTTGAGAGGACCCGAGTTCAAATCTGGCTCCATCACTTGCGGCCTCAGGCTTAACCCCTCTGAGCCTCAGTTTCCTCTCCTGTAAAATGGACAGGGATTGGGCTTCTCAGCCTCTGAGATTCCTGCCAGCTCTAAATCTGTGGGGCTGTAAACAGCAAAACATTCCTCTCAAAGATTCCCTAAAGTGCAAACTGACCCTTCTTGTCTTAGGGTTTTATGCTGAAACGGAAAACTCATTTTTTAAGGTAATTACGGATGCCCCAACTTCGTGTAAACCGATCAAAAGGCAAGAGTTTTCAGATCTGCCACTTGTGCTAATTAAAAGACAAGGGATCCCACCTTTGGTGCTAGATGGAGCCTTCCCAGGTTCCTGTGGCCTCCCCCTCTTTGTCAGCCCGAGATGTTCTTCATCATTTTTTATACTAAAATTGCACCTTTTCTTTGAGAAGCTTAAAGGTTCTTTGAAAGTTTTAATTTATTCCTCAGCTGTTAATTTCTCCACTGCCCCCTGGGGTTGGCTTCACGTGCTGGGGGGACTCCCCAGGCTCTCTCTCTGTTCTCTGCTTCCTGAACAAACAAGGATTAGGGAGGTATGAGGGTAGGAGACCCTGGAGAGGTCCCAGCAGAGCAAAACCACAGGTTTCTGGTGGTTTTAAGGCAGGACAGTCATCAGCAGCTGATGCTAGAAAGCAGGGGCCAGGAAAGCCACAGTGCTGTTGGTGGGAGGCCTCTAGGCCTCAGTTCCCTGGGCAGAGACAAATCTTGGAAAAGTCATAATCATCAGAACGGCTGGCCTTCTCCAGCTTCTCAATAGCCCCTGTGGGGTTGCTGTCCCATTTTACAGATGAGAAAGCTGAGGTCCAGGGGGTTCAGTGACCTGGCCTTTGCTAAGCAGCTTGTGAGTGTCCCAGGTAGGATTTTAGGCCAGTGTGTCCCTGCTCTGTCCAGGTGTCTCCCTGATCCCTTCCTGCCTTCAGCAAACACAGTTAGAGTCAGCAGACATTCATTAAGCTCTGAGACAGACGGGTGAATGAATGATACCCAAATGATTAAGAGCACATTTGTTAAAAGCTTCCTGGGGGCTCAGCCTTGTGCCAGGCCTGGGGACACTGATGCAGAAAGCTGGACTGTCCTGCCCTCCCCATGCATCCCTCCCAGGAGGGGTGCCCCAGGACCTTGGGGCGAGGGCCTGGGCATCCCAGGGACGGTGCCAGAGCCCTGGGCTGCCGGAGCCTCCTCTTTGCTGCCTGACACACTGACATTTCCTTGCACCTTCCATGCATCAGACACGGCGTTGTGTGCTAGCAGATGGTGCTTGGTGGTCAGTTTGGCTGAGCTGTTTCCTTTTTCTTTTTTACAGTAGCTAATGACAATAACCGACATTTACCCAGAGCTTTGTGGTGTCTGAAGCAAACATAGACACATCCAACCCTCTGAATTAGGGATAATCTTACAAATGAGGAAACTGAGGCAGGCATATTTGATTAATGATGAACGTCAGAACTGGGTCAGAGGCATCTGAAATGGTAGGGATGCAGAAGTAGGAATCACAGTTTTGGGGTGACATAAGTTAGAAGGTCATGAGGAATGGTAGAAGGGAGAGCTAGCCTGGTTTGTCCCCCTAGCATGGACACCACAGTCCAGCCGTCCATCCTCAGGGCCCTGTCCAGGGTTCTTTCCTCCTTGTTTGTGGGTTCTTGTTCCAAAGGGACAAGCTTTTTCTGAGTCCTGCGGTCACTGGTTCTAAAGCTCCTGGATCTCCACAGGCGCCATCTGTCATCTAGAACTCAGAAACTTCTCAGAGGCGGTGAGCTGGTGTGATGAGGGCCTGAGGCTGGACTCCAAGGAAAAGAAGCTTCTGGAGATGAGAGCCAAGGCCGACAAGCTGAAGGTTGGTAGCCCTGTGGATAGTGGGGCCTGCCCCTGGCCCCAGACAGGGAGCAGCCTGAGTGTGTGTCCTGGCCTCTGGCACCTAGGGCAGGCCTGCCACCTGACAGCGTCCCGGGCAGCCTTAGTGGACCAGCAGAGATGGCACTGATCCGCCAAGAAAGAAAAGACATGCAATAAAAACTGGTCCCAGGATCTCAGGTCTGAAACATTAAAGGGCGGTCGAATTCCCCCTCGGTCCCATCCTTCTATTAATCATCTCTACTTATCTCTGCTCTCGTCTGTACCTTGTTTGTACTTTATAGAAAGTGCATTTATAAAATGCTCAGTTTACTCACCTGTAAAATGGGTATAAGAATAGCAGTGACCTCTCAGAGCCCTGTGAGGCTCAAGTGACGTAACAGTGTAAAGCCCTTAGCCCAGTGCCTGGCGCAGAGTGTGGGCACGTGAATGTCATTTATTTATTGCTGTTCTTATTAACCAAACTCGTAACAGCAGCGTGGGCCTCCCAGCTTGTGAGGATCTCTAAAGCCCTTTGCCGTTACGGTTGTTACTTCAGCTCTACATCTGTGAGTCTGCGAGGTTTGTGAATCCTTAAGAAAGCATTCACAAAAGCGGTAATGTTGGACAGAAAAGGAAAAGCCCTTGGAACAAACATCCCTGCTGCAGCGTGGCCTGGGAGGAGCAAAGCAGGGGAGAAAGACCCAGTTTACCTCCTTTCTCTGGAACAAGACATACTTTGTTCAAAGAAACACTTCTGTTAGATGAGATGGGGGTCACAGGGGAGGGAATGAGCATTTGCATATAGCACCTACTATGTGCCAGGCACGGGCTAGGTGCTTTTTACAAATAGCATCTCATTGAAGAGACACCTTTGGAAATCCTCATACGATGGATCAGGGAGCATTGAAAGGGAAGCAGGAACCATGAGATTGTGGGAGTGTGCTACAGACTGCCAGGGCCGGTGGAGGATATGGATGATACCGTGGGGTTGTCGGCCCTCTCCTGCCCCCAGAAGCAGAGCTTCTTACCGAGGCGTCTGCCCCCCTTTCAGCAGCTGATTGTTCCTAGGGCTCTGAAGAGGGTTGGGTCCTCCTGAGAGACGTGGGGGAGCCAGGGACTGACCCGTGTGTGGTTTATCTTTCAGCGGACTGAGGAGCGCGATGTCAGGAAGGCAAAGATGAAGGAGAGGAAGGATGAGGCCCAGAAGGGGGCATTGCTCTGCGCTGTCCAGGTGGGTGCTTGAGCCTTCAGCTCCTGGACGCACTGACCCCTCAGGCTTGCAGAAGAGCCCTGAGGTCTCTGTCCAGTGAATGGGCTCCTTCTATCTATGCTTCAGGGAGGGACAGGCTCCTGTATCACCTCCTGCAGGGATGGGGATAGTGGAGCCAAGAGGGGGTGAGCCCTGGCTTCCCAGCAAGAGGTCAGAACCTGAGGGCCATGAGCTTGTGGTTGGAGGCCTTTCCACTTTGTAGCCCTAGGCATTTCATTCCTTGGCTTTAAAAGCCTTCTGAAAAGGAGACCCCAGGCTTGGCTGATTGCCCCGGGGGCTCTAGAAGATGAAAGAGGAGTCAAAGTGAGCAGCTCCCAACATAAGGACAGGAGCTGAAGTCTGGAGGCTGCAAGTTCAGCCCTTGCCTCTGACCTACCTTAGCTTCCTGATGGGGGGAAGAGTCCAGGGCACTAGCTAAGACCAGGCAGTTACAGATGAGAAGCTGGTCTACACTGGGCCAGGCCATGTCTTCACTGGGAGCTCCTGAGCTAATGAAATCACAGACCTGCAAGAATTCTGGAAACAACACAGAACTAGCAGTTCCTGGTGGGTTTTGGTTCTTGGCAAAGCTAGCGTTGGAGCTGCAAGGGGGCACCGCATTGCACAGAGCGCTGGGCCTGGAGTCAGGAAGACTCAAGTTCAAATCCAGCCTCTTGGTGACCCTGGGCAAGTCACTGCACCCTGACGGCCTCAGTTTCCTCCTCTGTAAAATGGGGATGGCAGTAATGATAGTAGCATCTGCTTCCCAGGGTTGTTGGGAAGATCAGATGAGAGGATGGTTCTGATGTGCTCTGCAGACCTTGGTGGTGTCACATGCACTGTCAGCATAGGATGATTCTGTCCAGGCTCCCCACACCAGCACAAGGTGGTCTGGGGGGAAAGCCCCACAGCTGGCAGTCAGAGAGGGCACATCTAACCAGACATCCTAAGAGGCGGGGGCATGGCCGGGCGTGGGGACAGGAAGGTGACTTTTAGGGTTTTGTTTGAAAACTAGGCAAGAAATATCCAGTTGGCATCCCCAGGCCCCGATGAGGAGGATGATGAGGAACCAACGACTCCCCACGGGGGCCTGGGCTCTGAGAATGCCGTGGGCGCCAGGGTGTCACTGGATGATGGCGGCCGGCTCAGCTGGCCCACACTGCTCCTGTACCCCGAATACGGCCAGACAGACTTTATCTCAGCTTTTCATGAGGACTCCAGGTGACTTCTGCTCCTCCAGCAGTCCCCTCCTGGAAAAGTCGGGGCTCCCACTTCTGAATGTGGTCTGCCTTCTCTGTCCTTCGAGGCACTGTGGAGGCCTGGAGCCTCGGCATCCAAAGTTCTCTGTTCCACTCAGGCCCCCTTCCCCTCCCCTGTGAAGGCCCCCCTGCCCCATGAGAGCCCCCCCCCCCTTCCCTCAGGAGATCCCCTCTCCCCCATGGGGGCCTCCCTCACCCCTGCCCCATGAGAGCCCCCCACCCCACCCCAGGAAAGCCTTCCTCAACCTCCTGCATGAGGGCCCCCCTCACCCCTGCCCCATGACAGTCCCCTCCCCCCTCCTCCATGAGAATAGGGTCAGTGATTGAGGCTGACCCAAAGCTCTTGGGGTTACAGGTTCATTGACCACTTAATGGTTATGTTTGAGGAGCCGCCTCCGTGGGACCTGGAACGGAAATATCAGCCACATCTTCTGGAGGTGAGAGGTTTGCCTGTACCGGGCGTGAGGTCCTCTTGCAGACCTGTGGGCTCTGCCGGAGTCTGGAGTGCCTGAGGCCGCCTGGTCAGAGGGCAGCTCCTGGCAGGCTGGGCCCGTTTCCACCCAGTTTCCCCACACCGTGGTGCAGCGCCTGGCACCCAGTAAGCACTTGGTCTGAGGTGTAGACGTCCTGTACCTGGAGGTTACATTCTGCCTTCTCCCCACCCTTCCCCCAGCTCTACTTTGAAGATGAAGACCGGGGGGAGGTGTGCCAGGTGAGCCCGGAGAGCACCCTGCTGGAGGCCCTGCAGCATCCCAGGTGAGTGCCCGCAGCTGGGAAGGTCCTACTAGGAGACCCTGGGCTGGGGCTGGGGCAGTGGGAGCCACAGGTGCCAGATAGCCCCTGGCCCTGCCAGAAAGGAGGGGAGAGCTGGGCCCGGGTGGCAGGGGAGGTTGTGCTTCTCCCAGAAACGACCGTGGTCATCAGGGAGGAGAGAGTGCGCCCGGCCTCACACCTCCAGAGCGTTTCTCCAGCAGAGCCCTGATTTCATAGCCCAGTGGGGCCTGAGCATCCTGTCAGTCAGGAAGCCTTTATTAAGTGGCCCAAGGGGAAGCCGGCCTGCCAGGAGCTTTGGCCATGCCCTCCCAGCCCCATGGAGCCTGCCGGACACCGGGGAAGTGTCCTGGCCGCCCCGTCCTCTCTCACTCTCCAGACACCCTCAGCCCAGGCCCGTCTTTGACCAGACATTTCTCTGACACCGTCCTTGTCACTTTAATCCTCCTTTGTCTGGGCCTCGACCTGAGAGTGCCCACTGCACTGCCCTCTGTACGACGAGGGGCTGGCCCCGAAGGCCTCTGCGGCCCTTCCAGCTTCAGATCTGTGAGCCTCTGCCCGAGTCCCCATGCCCCCCCCCACTACCTGTGCCTGTCCCTGGGTGGGAGCTTGGAGCGCTGAGGGCAGAGAGCCCAGGGGAGCTTTTCCAGCCCTGGGGCATCTTCCCTAGAAGGTCCCTCCAGCCCTGACTGAGGGGGCCCTTGGACACATGATGGGGAGGCTGCCATCGTGGCCTCAGTGATCAGAGGCGCAAGGCCAGGGCTTGTCCCCGTCCTGCTAATGGACTGGTTGAGGCCAGGCAGACACTTCCCCCCTTTGATGGACTCATTCATTTACGGATGTCACCGTTCCAGGTACTGGAGATGAAGACAGAAAAGAAGCCATGCCTGTCTTCAAACAGCTTCTGTTCCAATGGGGAGACGTAGCCAGAGTGCCCACAGTGTTCTGGAGGGAGGGATGGCATTCAAGGCCTCCGGGAACCAGAGACCTCCCCTCACTGGCTGTGTGATCCTGGGCAAGCCCCTGAGTCTCAGTTTTCTTACCTGCAGAATGGGGGCTTACACTTGTGTCCTTGGGCTCTAGAGTGATGCCCCTCAGGTCTGTAACACAAGGTTGGACCAGAGGGGGTCCACGGGCCCTTTGGGCATTGAGCCTAGGAACCTCTTTCCCATTGTCCCTCGAGGGTCCAGGACCCTCCCCTCCCCCTCTGTAACCCCACCACCGAGACAAAATGAAAACCCCTCCAGAATCTCATTGATGACAGGCGTCCCAGAAGCCATTTGGTCCTGAACAGGAGCCCTCGGGCCATGGAACTCACCTCTTGCTGCGGTAGCTAAGGCCAGGGTGGGCCAGCTCAGTGTCAGGGATAAAAGAAGTCCAGCCAGCACGTGCAGGCCAAGCAGTCGTGCTGCCATGCTGAGGGGGAAAATGGGCTTTTTCAAAGGCCCAGTGGGCTCTCAGGTTGGCAAGGCCCCACACTCTACCCCATTTCCCTACAGAGGAGAAAGAGCTGGGGATGCTAGGCCTAGACAGAGCTGAGGGCTGTACAGCCCCCTGCCCTTCAGTGGCAGAAGTAGGAGGCCCACAGAGGAGAGGGAAGAGCCCAGGCTTGGGAGCCAGCCGGGGTCTGGGTTTGGGCCCTGGCTATGCTGACCAGAGAGTCTCTGTTTATCTGGAAAACGGGGATTGTTGGATTTAGTGCCAGGCAAAACCCAGAAGATGGCCTGGGCCAGTCCTTCCATTTTGCAGGTGAAGAAACTGAGGCTGCCCAGGTTACTCCCTAACCCTGACACCAGGTAGTCAGGATTTGAACCCATACCCTCTGACTCACAGCAGGGTTGTTTGCAATATTTGCCCTCCCTACCTGATGAAACTGCTGTGAGGAACTATGGGTGGGAGCAGGGAGGAGACCTCCAGGAGGGGGGTGGCTGTACTTGGTCTCAGGGACAACGTTCAGGATGAAAGATACTGCCCCAGAAGCTGAGGAGCTCCCAGTGCGGAGCTTCCCTCCATCAGCCCAGTGTGCCAAACACTGCTCTGGGTGTTGGGGATAGAGACAAAAAGGAGCCTCCCCTGTGGTCTGCACCGGCTGCGATCAGAGGACGGGGCACGGGTCAAAGGCTGGCCACGGGTGCCTCTGTGCAGAGGCTGGGAGCCCTGCCTGTGGGTCCCCTGAATTTGTCTTCCTAGGAGGGCCCTTGGAGAATGAGGGAAATAGAGGTTGATGATACCAATAAAACTTTGTTTTAATGAAACTGGGCCAAGTGAATAATGGGGAGGTGTTAGGCTCTCGGTGCCAGTGCAGGCCCAGGTCACCCCCACAGCCCGAGGAGACCTGAGGGGCACCCATGTCATAGCACCAATCTTGAAGGGAGGGGTCGAGCAGATGAAAAGACAGCCATGGAAGGCCCTCCCAGCCAGAGACACGGCCGGGATTCGTTACCTGTGGAATGGCCCCCTTTGCTGTTCACCTGAGGGTTTGGGGAAAGGAACCCGGACTGATGGGCCTCCTTTGTCCTTCCTCACAGGTACTTAGTCAGAGCTTGGACACCCGCCTTCCTCGTGTTGGTGAAACAGTCTCCTTTTTGCAAGAATTTCCTCCGGGGTAGAAAGGTTCATCGGCTGAAGTGATGGGAACCCCCGTGACCAGGCCTTGCTCCCTGAGGTCCTGGACACCAGGCTCTGCCTGATGAAAGCTGGCAGAAGGGTGCCTCAGTGCCTCCCGGGCTGCAGGGGGAGGGCAGTGCCCAGAGCACCCCTGCCTTCCAGCCGCGGGCCGGGGCTCATCCCCCAGGCTGCTGTCCAGATTCCTCCCCCTCTGGAGACTCTTGGCAGACCACCACTTAAATGCAGTATAATTATTATTTTTAAAATAATTTTATTACCAACTTAATAACCATCTCCATGAAAACAAAACAATAAAATCACATTTGAAGCCATAAACCCTGAACGACTCGTTTGCTAAAAGGAAGAACACTGCTAAACCAACAAAACCCTAATTGTGCTAAGTCCCCTCCTGACCTTGAGCCCATCAGGCCCTGCGGGAACAGAAGGTGTGGAGACCTCCAGCGGAGCCTGGGCTGCTCCCCATGTTCACAGCCCCTGCTCTAAGGCCCTTTCTGACCCGCGTCCTTCCCCTCCCTCCTTTCTGGGAGCCAGCCTGTGTAATAGTGCGGGGGCTCTTACACCTGTTTTTACAGCCCAAGACAGGCTGTGAGGGGCTGGAGCTGGCCATGTGGGCCAAACAGCCTGCCTGAGGATGACCTCATCTGGTCCTCATGGCAGGGGAGAGAGTACCTGTTGTTATCCCCATTCTACAGATGAGGAGACTGAGGCAAATAGGGATTGAGGGACTGGGCCAAGGGCTCCTGACCACAGGTCTGCTGCTCTAATGTAACACCTAGCCGCCTAGGGAGCATGGAAGAGGGATGGAGACCTCAGAGCGGAGGATGGCAGGTTTCTTAAAACAGGGAAGGCGGGGGCCAGGAGGGGCCTGAGAGCAGGGAAAGTCAGGGCCGGGAGTCTCAGGCCCAGGGCTGCCCTCACCCCAGGAGAGGCACTGGGAGCTAGCAGCATCTGCATTATTCAGAGGAGCTGGCTAAGTCCTGGGGTGGCAGAGGGCATTGCCAGTGCTGGGGAGGTGGCTGCCCCTCCTAAGTGGGAGGGGGGGCAAGGCGCTGAGCCTTTAAGCATCTTCCGGGGCTCAGGCCCATCAGCTTTGGGGCTGTGTTTGTAAAGTGCTTAGCACACTGCCCGGCACACCGTAGATGTTTAATAAGTGCTTGTTTCTTTTCCTCAATAAGCTCAGCAGGTCCCAGGACAAGAAGGCTGAAGAAATGCTGTCTGTGCAGCCAAGAAAGGAAGGTGGGAGCCAGAGCCCACCAGCTAACTGCCCCAGGCCCCTTGAGGGGCACATGACACTTTATTTAAAAAGCTGCCTCCTGAACTTGTTAGCCCCTCATTATTTGGATGTGACCCCAGCCAGAGCCTGGACTGGAAGTTACTCACCCAAGGCAACAGCAACACCTCTTACAGATGAGGAAACTGAGGGCAAGGCTCAGGGTCACACAGCTACTAAGTGTCTGGAGGGGGGAGGGGATCTGGCCCAGGTCTTCCTGATTCCAGGTCCAGTGGCATCAACGCTGCCATGTTGTCCTGTCTCTAAGGTCTGCACACGGTATGATCGTTAGTGGGGGTAAAAGCAAGAGGAGTTCTAGCAGTGTGCCACCCCATGGAAAATCTCCCATGAACCACTGAGAACTCTGTTACCAGAACTGAGACCACATATCACCAGCCTCAAGTACTCATGGTGTATGCATCCATTTATCCAGCCATCTACCCACCCACCCACCCTTCCATTTATCCATTCATCTACTCATCCCTCCATCCTCCAACTATCCACCCATCCATCCACCCACCTATCTGTCCATCATCCATCCACCCACCCACCCATCCATCCATCCATCCATCCATCCATCCATCCATCCATCCATCCA
>NW_027185852.1:21534054-21541349 GCF_028583685.1 Petaurus breviceps papuanus | reverse complement strand
CCATCCATCCATCCATCCATCCATCCATCCATCCATCCATCCATCCATCCCTCCATCCATCTGTCCGTCCATCCCTCCATCCACCCATCCATGCATTTATCCATCTATCCATTCATCTCCTTATCCCTTCATTCAGTTTTCAGTCATTTTTCCATCCACTTACACACTGACCCACAGATCCAGCACCAAAACTCTGGGAAGAAAGTAGAAGGAAACAAGGTTCTGACCACTTCAGCTCCAAAGGTCCCTTCCATGGTGCTGGAAGCTGACCTCGGCCTCTAAGAAAAGGCTCCGGACGGCCTTACTGAGATGACAGTCATGGGTGTAGAGCTGAAAGGGGCCAAATCCCTCATTTTACAGAGCAGCAAAGTCTTCACTCACTCGCTCACTCACTCACTCACTTGCTCACACACTTGCTCACTCACTCACTCGCTCTCTTACTCACTCGCTCGCTCACTCACTCATTGCCCAGGGACACATGGCCAGCATCTGAGGGAGGATGTGAATTCCTTCCTCCTGGTCCCCAAGCCTGCACACTGTCCATACTCCCCCTGGCTCAGGTCCCTCCCCCATTGGCCCGGCCCCCCAGACCAGCCTTTGCTCACAAGGTGGAGAGGTGCGTTGCCATGTGATAGAGGCTGAAGCCGTTACACGCCAGGCAGCCCAGGTTGCAGAGGGAGGAGAGGAGGCGATAGCGGTTGAGCTGTCTGGACAGCTGCCTGTACTTGGGGTTGGACTCGCGCAGCCGCGTGTAGGACTTGCGGGAGAAGAAGCCGATGTCCTGGCCCAGCCCGTAGCTCTGCTCCAGGAGGTGCATGTCAGCCATGATGTCGGAGGTCATCTGGCCAAACCACTGGGCGTTCAGCGCAGACACAATGACGCACACGAAGAAAACAATGAGCTGTGGTGGACAAAGAAGCAGTAAGGATGAGGATGGAGGCCACCAGGACGTACCCTGGGAGCTGGCTGCTCCTGACCTCAGGTATCAGCATCGGTGAGGTTTACAAAGGGCTCCTAGCTGGGGAGTGCAAGGGGGAAACTGAGGCTCAGGGGAGAGTGGCTTCTCCAGTTATACAGCTAGTAGGGATCAAAGCCAAGACTCGAACTCAGGTCTCTAGATCCCATGTCCAGGGCCCTTCCCCCCTAGAATGAGGATTCCCTCCAACCAGTACCTGGGGGGATGGGGGAGATGGCAGATGGGATCGTCTGTTAGACAGCGCTTCCCCGAACCCCCCCCAGCAGAAAAACAGCACCACAAGGAGTCCAGATGTGAGGACAACCCACAGACTAGTCAGTCCACAAACATTTATTGAGCACCTACTGTGTGCCAGGCTCTGTGCCAGGCTCTGAGGATGCAAAGAAAGGGAAGAGACTATTCGTTTGTTAAGTAGCCACTCCTGGAAAGACCCGGTATTGGTCCTCCCTCCTCCTCTGACCCTGACCTGCCACCCCCAGCTATGGTCTCCATCATCATATGCTAACTAATTCTACATTGTCTCTCCCTCTAGAACGTAAGCTTCTGGAGGCCAGGGACATTTCTGCCTTTTCTTTTTGATCTGGTATATACAGGAAGCACTTAATAAATGCTTCTTGACTCACAGCACCCCTGTGAGGAGAGCCAGGCAGTTGTTTACTCTCTCATTTTGAAGAAGGGATAAATGAGGCTGGGGAAGGGGGAAGGAGAGGCCATGATGAGATGACCAATAAACTTGGAACCACAGGCCCGAGGTCTGAATCCTGGCTCTGTAGTTTGCTATCTGTGTGACCCTGGGCAAGTCACTTACCTCCCTCAGCCTCAGTTTCTCTATCTGTAAAATGGAGGAGTTGGACAAGGTGGTCTGTGAGGACCCTTCCAGCTCTACTTCTGTGATTTCCAGTACTTAGCACCATGCTAGGCACAGAGAAACATCTTCATAAATTCAATTAGAATTGAATCTAATCCACCAACTTCCCACCTGTTCCACACCTGGAATGCTGCTTATCATTATGATTTGATGATGGCTCACAGTGTTTGAGAATCAGTGGCACTTTTCCAGCCCCCTTCTGAGATGCCCAGAGACCCCTGGGGTGGGGAGGTGGGGTGGGAGGTACCCACCTGGGTGGTCTCTTCATCACTGAGCAGCTCCCTGGGGTGGCACATGGCAAAAATGGTCAGATTGAAGAAGGAGCAGAGAGAGCCAACGTGGAAATAGTATGGGAAAAGCCGGCTCTGGATGTAGCCCAGGGTGTGGCGGGTCAGGTTTCCACCCATCACAAAGCCTGAAGAGACAGAGGCAGGGTCGGGGGAGAGAGTTGGGCAATGAATTAGTTTTTATATTAACAAGTAGAAATCTGCTTAGGAGAAATGCAAAGTCCAGCATGTGGGCTCAAAAAATCAACCGGGGTGGGGGCAGGGGGAGGAGATGAGCATCATTCATTCATTCATTCATTCATTCATTCATTCATTCATTCATTCATAAATTATGCTAACCTCCAGGAAAACAAATCTAAAAGGTAAGCCAGTAAGCTGCCCCCAAGGAGCTTAAATTCTAATACAGAAAGACAAAACTTAGAAGAGTAGTTGTAGCCTAGCATACTCTGGCTCCCCATCCAAATCTTTTGCATTTAAAAAAAATGTTCATTTCTTCGATTAACAAATAATTATTTTCTCTCCCTCAACTTAAAAACAAAAACCAACGGGGGGGGGGGGGCAGGTGGCTCAGTGAGTAAGAGCACAGGCCCCAGAGTCAGGATGACCTGGGATCGAATCCGGGCTCAGATACTTAGCACCCACCCAGAAATAACTGGCTGTGTAACCTTGAGCAAGTTACTTAACCCCAATCGCTTAAAAACAAAAACCAAAACCAGCAATGCCCTGCTTCTGTGGGTCTGTGATCGTTTAATTTTTAAATACTTGGATAAGTGCATCTCACTCTAATTGGTTTCCTTTGTAACACTAAGTGTCTTATGTTATGCATTTAAAACATGATTCTGAGAAAGGGGTCTGTAGGCTTCACCAGCCTGGTTGCCCAAGGGGTCCAGAAGTGAGGCTTACTATCTGCACGGCCTCCCCTAAGCCTCCACATCCTCATCTACAAAATGAAGGTGTGTGGGCTCTACAGATTCTGGGGTCTCTTCCAGCTATTACCCTGCCTAAGCTTCCATTCCCTCTGATGTTAAGGGGGCGGGGGTGCTTGGACCCAATGAGATTCCTTCCAAAGCTAGAGATCATTCAACAAAGATTTCTTTTCTAAGGACCTACTCCTTCCAGGCATGGTGCTAAGAGTGGGGGCTGTAAAATCAGAAGCCACACCAGCCCAGGACCTCAGGGAGGCTGCATTCTAAAAGAGAATGTAAGAGTTCGCTGGGAACGGCGGGGCGGAAAGAGAGATGTTTCGACTGAACTGCAGGGTCAGAAACAGGGCTGCAATATACTGAGGAATGAGCAGATGGCGAGGAAGGAAAGGCATTGAGCGGTGCTATTCTAGGGTTGTGACAGTGAAAAGGAGAGATAGAGAAGAGACAGCTGGGGGGACTGTTGGGTTAAAGATGGGGAAGACACGGGCATATCTACAGGCAGCGGGAAAGGAGGCAGAAATATTCATTAAAAATACAATTTAAAAATTTTAATTTAAATAAAAAATAGATATAAAGGGGATAGTTGGATGGGGATCTGCGAGAAGAGACAGGAGGGAAGCACAAGTAGGGGGGATGTCCCTGGACAGAAGGACACCTCGTCCCCTAAGACTGGAGCCAAGGAGGGGAGGGGGTGATTGTTGGCTGACTTCAGATATGGAACTGGGGAGGAGGGGGAGGGGCACTCTGGACTCAGAGCTCAGCTGTTCCAGGGTCCTCTGCTAAGAGGGAGAGAAGCGGGGATACAGTGGTGGGAAGAGAGAAGATGGGAGAGGAGTCGTGGGGGAGCACTATGGGAAGGAGTAGGTGAATTTCAGAGTTCTGACTCATGGTGGAAGATGGTGATTTGAGCCGGTGAAGTCTAAGGGGGGAGGGGAGGCCTTCCTCAGAGATGGCTACAGGCCAGGGGACTTGGGAGGCCACAGTAGTCAAGGGAATGTTGGTCTGAAGTTCTCAGGGAGGACTGATGGGTTGGGCTGGAGAGAGACTGTGAGCCAGGAAAGGAGGCCATCCCAGGGTGACAGGAGCCGCCATGCCTGGAGGGGGTGCCCAGGGAGGCAGGGCCTTCCATGACCTCTGGATGAGGAGAAGGAGAAAAGATGACCTAATGTTTATTTCTTGCCTGAGGTAGGGGACAGTCTTTATTTCTCCTACTAAAGAAAATATCTAGGATGCATAAGACCCCCAGGAGCCGGTGACCAAGGTTTAATCATAAACCACTCCCAAGCCCATGAGGCTCCCTGTGCCCAAAGACACCTCCCCAGGCACCTTACATGTGCACTATGCAAGCAAGTCACAGGGAGCCTGAATGACTGAGGGGGGCTCCATGTGGCACAAATAAAGGGGGGACAGAGAAGAAGAGGGACCAGAAGATGGCAGACTCAGGCTGGAAGGGGAAAGGCAGTAGATGGAGCATTGGCCCCAGTGTTGAAACCTGCCTCAAACACTTACTAGTTGTGTGACTCTGGGTAAGTCACTTAACAACTGTCTCCCAGCCTCAATGTTCTCATGTGTGAAATGGGTATAATAAAGCACCTACCTCCCAGGGCTGTCATGAGAGTCAAATAAGGTTAGAGATGTGAAGCCCTTGGCCAAGGTGATACATAAATACTAGCTAGAATTATTGCTGTTACCAGGGGCCTCCCACATACAGCCTGACCCTGCTGGGTACCTAACTATCCCACCCCTAGAATGTAAGGTCCCCAAGGGCTGGGCTGGTCTTAGTCACATGAGTGCATGTTATATTCAATCCCTATACGAGGGATCTTCAGCAACAGGATGTAAGCTCCTTGAGGGCAGGAACTGTTCCTTTTTTGGCCATGCATACTCTCTGTTCCCAGCACAGTACCTGGCACACAGCCAGCATTTAATACATGCTTGATGAACTGAATCTCTGCATTCCCCCCCCCCCACTGGGGCCAAAGGAAGGAGGGGACAGATATATGTCTAGCACAATGACTGTATAAAACCCTGCCCCAAGACCCACCTGAAATGAAGGTCACCCAAATCTGCATCCCCCAGAAGGTGGAGAGGAAGATAAGGTGGAGGGTCTTAGCAAGAACAGAGGGTTCCACATCTGTAGGCATTGTGGGCTGCAGGGGCCTGAGGCCAGGATCTGGTATAGACAAAGGGAGACAGTAATTCAGTCATGCACAGGATTCAACAAACAAATATTAGTAAGCAGCCTGGTACAGCAGGAAGGGCACTGGTTCTGGAGGAGGAGGAGGAGCAGAATTCAAATCCTGCTGCTAGCATTGTCTTTAGGACCTTGGGCAAGTCAATTCACCTCTCTAGGCTCCAGTTTCTATGTCTAATAATAACATCTAATATTTATATAGCACCTTAAGACTTACAAAGCAATGTACATATATTATCCCACTGGATCCTCACAAACCACTCAGTCAGGTGGTTGTCATTATTGTTGTTAAGTCATGCTTCAGCTGTGCCCAACTCTCTGTGACCCCTTTTGGGGTTTGTCATTTCCTTCTCCAGATCATTTTGCAGATGAGGGAACTGAGGCAAACAGGGTTAGTGACTTGTCCAGGGTCACATAGCTAGGAAGTGTCTGAGGCCAGATTTGAACTCAGAAAAATGAGTCTTCCTGACTTCACGCCCAATACTCTGTGCACTAGGGTACCCCCTTGCTGCTCCTACTCCATCAGGTAGGCATTTCCTATTAATATCCCCATTCTGCAGAAAATAAAAGTCTAATAACTCCAATGCTCATCCTTAAAAAATCCTAACTTGAATCTGCTATCATCCTCAGTCTCTCCACCTTTTTGTGGGTAGATGCTTTGAGAAGGCCATCTACACTCAATGCTTTACTTCCTTTCCTCTCATTCTCTTCTAAACCCTCTTTAGTCTGGCTTCCAACCTCATCATTCAATCAAAACTACTCCCTCTGCCTCTGACTGTTAATCACCCTCTTCTCATTCCTACTCTCTTTTCTCTGTGTTTCTTACACTGCTGGAAGACTTCTTAGGTTCCTTTGCTGGATCTTCAATGGATCACACCCATTTTCCACATTCACTAACTGAGCACTTTTTTTCTTCTTTTATACTATCTCCCATGGTGTTCTCATCAATTCATATGGATTCATCAACATCTTTGTGCAATCAGTCAATAAACATGTTAAGCACCTACTATGTGCTGGACTTAATGCCCTTGTCCTCAAGAATCTTATAATCTAATGGGGAAAGCAACTCAAATCACATATCTGTTTATCCAGACCTAACCTCCCTCCTTGACCTCCACTTTCCTCTATTGGATATTTCAAAGTGGGCTTCCAGCAGACATTACACACACTCAACATGCCCACAACTTAACTCATTATCCTCCCCCCTCAAACCTCCTCTCTTCTGAATTCCCATCTTACAAACAAGTGTGCCACTGTCCTCCCAAGGTCTGTGATTCTACCTTCATCATGACTCCTGAATTCGCCCCTCCTCTCCTGACCTTGCCCACACCATGGTGCAGACCCTCATTCCCTCATTCCTAGATCATTACAACAGCTGCTGGGGGGTCCGGGGGGGGGGGGCTGCCTGCCTCGAGTCTCTTTCCATTCCAGTCCTTCCGCCTCTCAAATCCCGGTACCAGGCCCCCCCCCCCCCCACTGGCTGTTACTTGGACAAGACCATCCCTCTCCTGGCTTCCCTGGCTTCCTTTCAGTCCAGCCCTCCCCTCTGAGGCTGCCCCTCCTCTGCCTCCTCAGACCAAGAGCTCCTTGAGGACAGGAGCAGGTTTTAGCCTTTCTCTGTATCCCCAGCACCAAACCCAGCACCTGCTGTTCTACAGTGAAGATGATGGTGATCAAGGTTAGTTGATTGACCTTAGAACAGAAAATGTCAAAGCTGGGATGGGCCTTAGGGCAGATAATGCAGGAAAGGAACATGTGGGAAAGTCATTTTAGACGGGAGTAAATGGACAGAAGATGAGAGATGGAGACATACAGAAGGCGAGGGAGAGATATGGGGGAAGGGGGGAAGCAGGAGAGGGGAGGGGGGAGGGAAAGAGGGAGGAGGGAAGCAGGGGGAGGGAAGGAGGGGAAGAAAAGAGGGAGGGGTGGAAGCAGGAGGGAGGGAGCAAGGATGCAAGGGAAGGGGAGGGGGAGGGAAAGAGGGAGGAGGAAAGCAGGGGGAGGGAAGGAGGGGAAGAAAAGAGGGAGGAGGGAGGGGTGGAAG
>NW_027185852.1:21431080-21534044 GCF_028583685.1 Petaurus breviceps papuanus | reverse complement strand
GGGGAGGGAAGGAGGGGAAGAAAAGAGGGAGGAGGGAGGGGTGGAAGCAGGAGTGAGGGAGCAAGGATGCAAGGGGAAGGCAGGGAAGCAGCGGGGAGGGGGGGAGAAGGAAGCGGAGAGGAGGGGGAAAGAGAGGAGAGGGAGAGCGGAGGGAGGAGGTGACTCAGACAAACTTCTCCGACTTCCTAAGTGTGCCTCGCCCCTCCCCCACCCCCGTCTGGGCCTGCCCACGTTTGGGGTCCCGAAAAGTCGGGGTGCGGACTCCCCTTGCCCCCAGCCCAGACCCAGCTGCCCGGGTGCCCCGGGCGCGGTGCCCAAGGTCCAGGATCCCCCCACGCCCACGCCACGCCACACCACGCCGAACCCGGGTGGCCTTTACCTGGGTCCTCCTTCGCTCCGCTCGCCGCCGTGGAGCTGCCGGGCTCGGGTGGCCCCGAAGGAACAAGGCAGGAGTGGGCGCGGGAGCGGGGCGGGGCGGCCCCTCGGCGAGCTGTTCCTGGCCCCTCCCCCCGCCCTTGACCCAGGACTCTAAGACTTCCCTGCCCCCCCCCAGCCCCACCCCCCAGTCTAGGCCCGCCTGGAGGACCCGGGAGGGCTGGAGCCTGGTGCCCATTGGCACCACAGGGCCTCCAGCGTCCCATCGAGGCCCTGGGGCTGGCTGACCCTGGAGCAAAGCCTTTAACACGAGCGGGTGTTCGTGGGTGTGCATGTTGGGGGCAGTGTAGCTGTAGATCGCTTGGGGCTGCTGTCGGTAAATGAGGACTTATTAAGCGCCTGCTGGGTGCCAGGCCCCGTGCTCAGCTCGAGGGGTACCGAGGGAGGGGTGGGGGCGGGTCCCCCTGCCCTCCAGTAGTCCCTAGTCTCAGGGGACCCCCGGAGACCCTGGGGGGGGGGTAGGCACCACCGACCAGCATGAAGGGGCCGGGGAAGGCTCCTGCGGGAGGGGCGACTTTGTGTTGTAGGGCTTGGCTGGGCTTGGCTGGAGTAGCCCCGGCTTCAAAGCCGTCATCCCCGGACCAGCAGGTGACCCAGGTCCGTGACAGGAAGGTCCCAGTGCCCATCCCTGGGGCTGAGGGGTGGCCCAGCCTGGCGAGCTGGAATGTGCAAAGAGCCGGCAAAGGCTCCTGCTAACCAGTCGGCCTCCCCCCACACAGCGCGGGGGCACCCCCCAGGGAGGGACAGCTGGCACGTGCCACCTCCTCAGGGGCTCTACTCTGCTGGGCACAGCCTGGGGAACTGGGGCCTGGCAGCTGCCTTTGGGCCCATGCCTCCTGGGGGAAGAGCAGCGGTGAGTCACCCACTGGGAGCAGGACTGGGAGCCCCTGGTGTGGAGATGCAGAGGAGACCAGCCACGATTTCCCGGAAGATCACTGGGGACAAGGAAACAATATATCCCAAGGAGACTGGCATTTACAAGTGAAGGGAGGCCCTGCAGCTGGGCTCCAGGCCTTCTTCTTAAGACTGTGCTTCTGAGTCACCAAACCCAGCTTCCTCCTCTGAAAAAGGGGGTGCAGAGGGGCCCCCTCACATGTGCTGGACCTCTGGCCACTTCTAGGGGGCCCCATCTGTTCTGAAGGGCTTGGTGGCACTTGGACAGCAAATTCTAGGCGGCTCCTTGGTCCCACCATAGCTGCAGGAGGCAGGAGGGTCCCTCAGGGAGAGTAGGCTGTGGAACCAAGAAGACAGCCTCCCACCAAATAGTTTCTAAAAGAAGAGACTCCACCCTTTGCCTTTCTCTTCCTTCCTCTCTCTGATCCAGGAGGCAGATGTTCTCTCTTCTCTCCCTCTCTCTCCTCTCCCTCTCCCTCCCCCCCTCACACACACACACACACACACACACACACACACACACACATTTCCTATGACTGGTAATGGAGGACCCCCTCTCTCCACTTCCCCACCATAATAGCTAGAGCCAGTGTTTGGTTAGGAGGACTGAGCCTGGGCCCCCAAAGCCTGGCAGCCTTTTCCTCTTTGTGCTTCTTTCCCTGACCATATGTGACTTAAGGGCAGTCCTGCCATGGATGTCTCCAGCCTTGGTAGCCTGTTCTGGGTCCCCTGGGTGGCAACAGCTGCATCCTGATAGTATTTTTTGGAGGAGAAGATGACCACATGGGCAGGAAGAGTCCTGGCCAGCCTGGCTTGGCAGAAGACCTTGAGGGAGCCTGCAGAAGCCTGAGCGGAAGGTAAAAAGCTCCTTCTTATCCTGGCTCTTTGTGGAATGTTTCAAAAGTCAACCTTCAAGAAGGGAATCACAGTCCTTAGACTACTGCTGCTGCTGCTTGTTCAAGGCTTTGGTATTGTGTACTTGTGAGGGTGTGTGTGTGTGTGTGTGTGTGTGCCTCCTATTTTATTAAACACCACGTGCCACACCCTGTGCTAAGCATTAGGTGTACAAGGGGAAGAAGCAGGACAGGGCTTGCTCTTAAATCTCACACCCTGTAGTTAGAAGGGTTCCGGGTAAGGCAGTTTAGCCTCAGGGCCAATGGCGAGGCTCCCACTTTTTGTGCATGTGGGTGTATGGGGCGGGGGTGTATGGCAGGTCTGGACACAGGCATGGCCAGAGTTCAGATGGTAAGGCCCAGGGACCATAGAGGGCAGAAGGAGGGCAGATGGAAGCCCTGATGGTCCTTCAGTTCACTAGAAGGGTCGTCCTGGTGACTCCCAGCTCAGGTGGTGTTTGGAGCAACCATAATCTTGTTCTTCCCGCCTAGAATAAGACCAAGGTCAAGGAAGGGGAGGAAGAGGAAGAATGAGGGAATTGACAACCTTCTAACTCCCTCTTGTTGGGGAAACCTTAGACATGAAGCAAACCTAATATTGAAAAAGGTCTGGGTGGGGGCTGGGGGTCTAGAGAACCACAGAGCATGTACAAAGGGCCTGACTCCTCCCTTTGGAGGCCTGGCTTCATCAGGGCTGAATCCTGGTCCACAAAGACCCCTTCATGGGAAAAGAGGGTGCACATCTAGCAATGGTTTGATTCTGTGTTATTAGAGGCCGGTAATGAACCAGAAACAATGAGAAAATGTAGAAAATTTAGGCTGCATACAAGGGAAGTGACAGTATTAAAGACAAAACCAGAGAGGATGTAATTCATTTCCACCCTGGAATCACCTGGCCCAGTGCCAGGTGAATGCATGAACAGTATATACTTTAGCAATGCTTGCCGACTGGTTGATTGATAAGCTCCCAAGGAAAATTATTACAAAATAGAATGGTCTGTGGCTTCCCTCTCTGGAGATTTTTAGCAGCGGGTAAATGAATGCCCACTCATCTTGTGGGTAGGATGGCAGAGACCATGCCAGACTGGGTATCAGGAAGACCAGGGTTCAAATCCTGACCCTGACGCTTACTAGCTCTGTAACCCTGGTAAAACTAGGAGGCTTAGTTTCTTCATCTGTAAAATAGGGATAATGTACCTGCCATAATTATCTCACAGGGCTGTTGGGAGTCCAGCCTGAGATCCTGGATGTAACACACTTTGTAAGTCTTAAAGTGTTCTTTTTTTAAATCATTGTGAACTTGACAGACATCAACAAACGCGGCAATTTCCCCAGACCAAGAATAGAAAAAAGGGACTACATAAGAAAACATGACTCTCCATTACATATAGCTCATTTTAAAATCGACATTTCATAGAGCGTGGTCATTCTAACACCGCCTGCTTGTATGTTCCTTTCTGAGCTGTCTTCTGTTTTCTTCAGTTTATTTTTTCATCATTCATCGATGTCCTCTTCTTTCTTTTCTTCCTATTCCTATCCCCTCTCCTTTCTCTGCCCCACACACCTCAAAAGAAAAGCCCTCCCTTGTTACACACAGCCAATCCAGCATTGTCTGTGTTGGTCAGCAGAGACCTTTTCTGTACATTTAGCTCATCCCCTCTCCGCCAAGAGGTTGGAGGCTCGGACTTCCTCATTAGAGTTCTGTTTCACAGTTGTTTTCCTTCAGCAGTCTTCATTATATTCCTTGTTCTCCTGGTTCTACTCAATTTTTTGCATCAGTTCATATGACACTTCCTAGGTTTCTCTAAATCTGTCTCTATTATCATTCCTATTGGACCAATAACACTCCATTAATTCATTCACTGTGCTCTGTGCAACCATTCTGCAACTGATGGGCACACCTTTTGTTTTACTACCACAAAAATGTATTTGTACACATAGTTCTTTTTTCTTCTTCTTGGATCTTTTGAGGTATAGACCTTGTAGTGCCATAACTGGGTCAAAGGGCAGGCACAATTTAGTGATTTGAAGGCATACTCCAAATTGCTTTCCAGAATGGCTGGACCAATCCATAACACCACTAACAATGTATTTGTATTTTCCTGAGACCCATCCCACACCTCTCATGTTTTTGTTTTTTGGCATCTTTGCTAATCTGATAAGTGTTGAGGTGAAACCTCATTTTCATTTCTCCAATCATCAGCAATTTGGAACATTGTTTTCATATGCTTGTTTCTTCTCTTGAGAACAGCCTGTTCATATCCGTTAACCATTCATCCGTTGGGGAACATCTTGTAAATCCTAGAACATCATGTAAATGTTGGTTATAAGGGTTGTTGGAGGGTCCCTTGTTCAGGTTTGAATTGGCCTGTCTGGCATCTGAAATTCCTTGTATCTCTGACATTTGGTAATCCTAGGATAATAATAGTCCCTGCCTCACTCTCAAGAGGGTTGGTGATGATGATAGGAGCTCATGAATGTTATTGATCGCCCTGCTTTGTACCCATAGAGTCTGAAGAAAATGTGAGCTCCTTTTGATAGATTTATTGATCTTTAATCATCAAGTCTACTGAGTTCCTGCTATGTACCTAGCACAGTAGGGGATAGGAAAGATACTAGTTCTTATTCCTGTAGGGCTTACGTTTTACAAAGCACTTCCTTCCCTCAAAGTGGCCCAGTGAGACGGGGAATACAAATTATTATTCCCATTCCATAGTTAAGGAAAACGGAGTCTCAGAAAAGTGGTCATTTCTCTCCCCCAAAACAATATGTTTCTTCCTTTATCTTTGTATCTCAGTGCCTAGCATAGTGTCTGGCATAGAGTTGGAGCCTAACAAATAATTGTTGATTAACCGTCCGAGGTCACAGCTACAGTGTGTGTACGTGTATGTGTGTGTCTACTTTTGGGCTCTCCCAACCCCAATTCAGATACATCTCCTCCTCAGAGTTTTGGAGTAATCCCAAGAAGTTGAAGATGAATCCTAATATTACAGGCTCAAGCCCCAGTCTGGCATCTCCCTCTTCAGTATCAATTACTATTTTTAGTATCTCCCTAGTATCATTAACCAATTGATAATCTTCTCAACAACACAGGTAAGAAATTAAAATCAATTACCTTTTGCTGAGATTTCTACTGAGGAGCTATTGTAGGGATTGGGGATTGGGGACTGGGGAGGCACCTTCTCTCACTACACCCATTTGTTCCCTGGGAAGAGGACAATCAGACAATTTTTTTGAACATTTCTAGCATTGTACTGAGCTGAATAAACCTCAGCCCTGACAACTCCTCACCGAAGGTAGAAATAAATTGTCTGTGCTGACACGGCCGCCACAATATTCATTGGTCGTAATGCCAGCATTTATTGGGAATTTTAAGGTCTGCTCCACACAGTAAGCCTGTGAGGTAGGAATTACTATTATCCTCTCCATTCTACAGATGAAAACAAGAAGTCTTATTGGGTTAAGTGACTTGCCTAAAGTAAAAGGTTAAATTGTCTAGAAAGCCACCAGATTGTGCATGCCCTTTGACCTGGCTAAGCCACTTTTAGACCTATACCCCAGCCCCCAAGAAATCAGAGAAAGAGGGAAAGAATCTCTGTGTACAGAAATGTTTCTAGCAGCGGTTTTCATGGCGGCCCCAGACTGGAAATGAAGGGAGTGCCTTCTAATTGGGGACTGGCTCAGGAATGTAATGGAGGGGGAATGATGAAATGGACAGTTTCAGAGGAAGCTGGGAAGACCTTTGTGAACTAATGTGGAGAGAAGTGAGCAGGGCTAGAACAATTTCGATGATGACAACCACATTATGGAGAAAAACAACCTTGAAAGACATTCGAACACTGATCAGTGCGATGCGCTGCTTACCTTCTGACAGAGAGGAGACAGACAGACATTTCTGGACATGGTTAATGGGGAACTATGCAGTGACATATTGAGGAGGGAAGGGAATATTTATATGGCTCCTACTGTGTACTTCTGTGTACGCTTTACAATTATTACCTCATTTGGTCCTCACAATAACCCTGGGAGGTAGATGCTATTATTATCCCCATTTTACAATTGAGCAAACTGAGGCAAGCAGAGGTTAAGCGACTTGCCAGGGTCACACTGCTATTAAGAGTATCTGAGATTGCTTGCCAGCTTGGGGAAGGGGGAGAATAGAGAAAGAAGAAAAAATTTGGGACTCAATCTTATTAAAAATGAATGTTGAAAACTCTATATATTATTGGAAAAAATAAAATAGTACTTAATTATTTTTTAAGTATTTGGATTTGTATTCAGGTCTTCCTGAATCCAGGCTCAATGGAACCACTACTCCCTCCGTTGCCTCTGTGGCAGGAAAGGGGAAGAGAAGGGATGGTGGGAGGGACAGATTAATTTTTAAAAAATACTTAATTGAAAAAAAAATTGATAAACTGTTTTCAAAAACAGGATTCAGCCTCAGACTTAAAGGAGTAACTGCTGCCACCAGAGCTGCATTATGCTGACTCACCTAACTAGGGAGAGTTTTTTGGATCCCTACCTGTGACCTCATTGATGCGGGGAATTCCCTCACCCAAGGCAGGTCAGCACCTGCTCCAAACACGAGGGTCTGAAAGCCTTCTCTGGGCCGCATGGTGTGTCATTCACAGGATCTGAATATCCTTGGAATCGTCCTGACTCCCAGGCCAGCTTTCTATACCCAGGCAACATTGACCCATAAATTATAATAGTAATAATGATGCTAATACATATTTCTTCAGGACTTTCAGGTTTACGAAGTGCTTTCTTTACAGCAACCCCATAAGGCAGGTAATAAACCTGGCATGCCCCATTTTACTGATGAGGAAACTGAGGCTGAGGTCAAGTGACTAGCTCATTGTCAGACTCTAAGTGTCAGAGCCTGGGGAAGAACCACATGGCTGAAGCATTTTCATGACCAGAAGTGCTCCAGCTCTGTCCAGTGCTGTCCAGTCCAATTTTTAACTCATCAGCATGCTGAAGTGAGCCCGCCGGTGGCCATGACAAAGGCCGCCCTGGAGGTGGTTTTAACCTTGTAGATACACGGGCCTCAGTTCCCCTTAGTTAGGAATCTGCTATCCTACAAACCCTTTTGGCCTCTACACCATTTTAATTAGCTGAGCTCAATTAAGCTTTAACTGTGTGAGCTAATTAGCAGCCATGAACACTACTGCATGATAGAGATGTACATTAATCCCTTAGATAGCAGTTCCTCTGATCACGCTCTGAAGAATGGTGAATGTCCACAGGTAACCCTCTGCTCATGGGGTCTGGGGTAAGATCCTCTCATCCAACACCCTCATTTTACAGATCAGGGAAATAGAGGGTCAGAGAGATGACACGATTTGTCCGAAGTTCTACAGGGAGTATGTAGCTGAGTCAGGATTTGAATGTAGTCCTTGGGTCCCCAATCCAATACTTTCTCCCTATATCCATCTGCAGCTTTGAAAGACTTTAGAACTCCAATCAAAGGAATAACCAGCTATGATTCCACAGAGCTGATGATAATGTGGAATATTTTTATTTGACTATGCATATTTGTTGCAATGGGTTTTTTTCCCCCATTGTGGAGGGGGAAGAGAAAATAAATACTTGTTAATTGGAAAAATAAGATAGTTTTTTAAAAGATGGTTAAATGACTGGACCCAAAGAGTGGCTATTAATGGTTTAATGTCCACTTAGCAGGAGGGCTCCAGTGGAGGAACATCAGTGCTTGGCCTTTTGCTAACATTTTTGTCAATGACTTAGATAACACATAGAGAGCATGCCTATGAAATTTACAGATGACATTAAACTGGAAGGGATGGTGAACACACTGGATGACAGACTCAGGACCCCAAATTTTGGCAGGTTAGAGCATTAGGCTGAATCTAATAAAATGAAATATGGATAAATGTAAAGTCTTACAGTTGGATTCAGAAAATCAGTGTCTTAATGAACAAGAGAGAAGAGATATGTCTAGAAAACAGACTCTCCTCCCCACCCCACCCCCCAAATCCGGGGGAATTTTTGCTGAAGGAAAGCAAAGCGTTAGTCCAGAGTGTAATCTGTGGCAGTCAAGAAAGGTGAAGCCCTGGGATCCCCTTCTCCTGCTTGGGGATTCCCTCCAACCACTTGCAGTTTTTTCAAGCAATCTGTTTCTCCTACCTTCCTTTGCTTGAATGAATTAAACAACAAACAGGTCCCTTGATGCAGCTCTATGTCACTGGCAAGACATCCCCATGTTTACCCACATTTCCCATGTGGGAAATGGAAGCTCTTTCCACAAGTCCAGTTCATCACCCCTCTCTCTCAAGAGGTGAACGGCATGTTTCATCTTCACTCTTCTGGACTCCTGGCTTGTCATGGCATCCATCAGAGATCTAGAGCCATTCAAAGCTGCTTTTCTCTGCTATTATTAAATAAATGGTTCCCACAGTTCAGTCCTTGTTCACAGCAGCTCACGGGTCTGCTCAGTTTCCTTCAAATTTGCTGGACCACTATTTCACGAGGGTTCCCAGCCACTGTCCACCTCACCAGCAGGTCTATTGGCCTTCATACAAACACGGAATTGTATCATCAGAAAGGACCTCAGTAGCCTTTCCTGATTTTCCCAGTTAGTGCTTGTTTGCACCCCCATCTCCCACTCCCCACCCCATCACCTTGTATTTACTTTGTATATATGGTATATTTACTTTTCTGTGAACATTTTAACTCTTGCAATAGAAGGTAAGCCCCTCAAGGGCAAGGACTTTTGAAAAAAAATTTTTTTCTATCTCCAACTTATTGCCTGGAGTCTGACACATAGGAGGCACTTAAAATATGCTCAACTTACTAAGTAGTCAGGAGACCTGGGTTCAGATCCCACCTGTAACATTTACTAACTTTGTGACCTTGGGCAAGGCACTGAACGCTGTCTCTGGGCCTTGGTTTCTTGCTCTAGGATGAGGGGGTTGGTGTCTGGCTTCTAAAGGTTCCTTCCAACTCTAGACACAGAATGCCTGGGTTTCATCAATAGCAGGGCCAGGAGAGGTGCTATCCCCAAGGTCAGCCCACACGGATAGTACTGAGTGCAGTCTCAAGAGGGGGCACTGATAAACTTCGCCATGGCCAGGAGAGTGACCCAGGGATTCCCAACTATGTCCTGTGAGATCAGTTCATGAGAATGGTAATGTTTGCCCTGAAAATAAGAAATGTGGGCGGCATGATAGTTGTCTTCAAAAGAGGTAGGCAGACTCATTCTTCATGGCCTCAAAAGGGACAGCCAGAGGTGAAGAGTGACAATATGGTGAAGTCAAAAGAACAGTGATTGGATTTGGAGTTAGTCAACCCCAGTTGGAATCCCACCTTGGAGACAGTGTCACCTGTGTGACACTGGACACTTTACTCAAATATCGGGGCTTCTCTTCCCCCCTCTATAAAATGGGGGCTTGGCCTCTTACATTAAAATTATCAAAAACCTTAACAAACAAAGCCAATTAGGAGAAATGATACTATATTCCCACACACATTAATAGAACTATTAAGAGCCTATCTTGAGATTATCAGAGATAATCATTTATCCATGATTTTCTTCCTCAATCATCAGGTTAACTTCCACAGCATATCTTAATACACACTGTGGGAAAATAAAAGGAACAGGGAGAGAGGAAGCAGGATTCCTTTTTTCTTGTCTCTTGCCGGAGCTGCCCAGGCCTGAGGTGGCATGTGGAGTTGTAATGAAGCTCTGGTTTCTCAATGGTTAAAGATTAAAAATGGTGCCCTTCATCTGAGTGCCCCAGATCAGTGTTCAGACGACCTCCTCATTTTGTAATGATACACCTTGCAGGTTTTCCTAATCATCAGTTTGTGCTGTAAACTATAAAGGTCAATGGCCCTTTATAAGAGCACAGGAAATTGCCTCATTTTCTTTCAAAAACCCTCTACCTATTTGAGAGATAATAAACCCTTAGGTGTCCTTCATTGATCATTCCAAGTATCCAGGATGCAAATGAAGGATGGGAGAAGGGACACAGAGTGGGGAGGAAGGTGGTCAGCCCATAAATGGTTAAAAACACACAAAGGTTACCAATTTCTGCAAATATCCTTTATTGCTGAGATGAAAGTATTACTCATCAGGGTGAGGAGACGGGTTCAAGGCCCAGCTCTGACACACACAAATCCTTACATAACCTCCATCTCCCAGAGCTGGTGTCAGGACAGTGCTTTGTAAACCCAAAAACGTCATGGTAACACAAGCCTCATTCCCACTAAAACGTGGAAGAAGTCCATTAGTGGTTTTATAATGCTGGCCAATTTCTGTCCCTTTGTTAATTCTGCTGAATATTCTCTCTGCCTCTCCTTCCAGGCATCCCTCAGGAACAGGCAAGGATAATACAGCTTGTATCTGATATCCTGCCAACATCCCCATGCCATCCATCGATGGCAAGAAACCAAATCGGGGCAGTTTGGGAACACAGTGCACACTTCCCTTTTGCCTTGTCCAAGGGGGTGGAATCATTTTACAGACGGCATCTTATCTGTGGTTACTGCATTCCCCTGAGGTAGGCAGCAAGTCACCATCATCAAGACAAGATCTGAGGTTTCATAGTCACAATAAGAGCTGATGGCAGACACACTGGGTAGGAAGTCAGAAGGCTTTGGTTCTCTAACCCTGGCTCCGTACCACCCCAAGTCATTATTCAGCTGGAACTGTTAACATGGCTAAACATTACAGAGGCTAAAAATTAACATTTTTATATTTGAGGTCTCATGATCCAATAGCTTGGCCTCTCTTTTTAAGAGAAGATGGGCTCAGGCTCTTAGTCCAGCCTAGTCAGGGTTAAGGTCTCCGGAGGAAGTTTCTTATTTGCTGTCTCATCTAACTGTCTCCACCTTGCAGTCGGCTTTGAGTGGGAAGTTTGGGCCTTTAAGTTGAAGGCTAAGAATGGCCTGCCATGAGCATCCTCCTCACACCACTGAAGGTTCTGCTGATCTCAAGTAGAGCAGGTAGACAGTGGAAAGAGAAATCACATTTCTTTCTTTCTATATGAATGAGTGGTGTTCATTGAATCAATGATGAAACCTTGCTCTCCTAACTAGCATCCATCTTCTACCAGCTGCACTGAGTCTAGAGAGAACAGCATGCCACCTAACTGTGATCGGACATAACTTGGTAAGGATCAGAGATGAGGCATTTAGACAACCTGTACTTTACGCAGCAAATCGATCACTCCTTGTTTGGGGAGGAATGCCACCTCATCAGTGCTCTGACACCAAACCTCAAAATGGCAGGGCTGTTCCAAGGCCCTCTTGCCAGCTATCACAACAAAGGGGTAGCCGAGTTTGTTGGCATCTTTCAATCTGTTTCCAATGGTCAAATGTGTCCTGTCATCGAGCAAGACCTCCCCCTGCAGCCACGGTAAGGCTTCAGTGATGGCATCATAGAGGGTCTCTGCCAACTCTACTGCCCTCTCTTCCTTGCTGCCCTTTTTTGGAGGAATAAGGCAGACTTGGTAAGGGGCAAGCAGACCAGGCCAGCGGATACACTCTTCCGTAGAAAGTACTTCAATGGCCGCAGCTAAGATGCGGGTCACGCCTAACCCATAGCACCCCATTTCTACTAGTGAAGGCTTTCCCTGAGCATTAACAAACTCAGCATTGAATACAGAAGAGTACTTGGTCCCCAGATAAAAGGTGTGCCCCACTTCAATACCTTTGGTTTCTGTCAGTTTTCCCTGGCAAACAGGGCAATTTGGCTGCTTGGGGTCCAGTGTCTCAACATTGGCCGTGAAATTGCAACTTGAGCAGATTGCAAGCACATCTTCTCCAATGTTCAAGGGGAGCTGAAACTCGTGAGACATGGTCCCACCAATGTTCCCCACATCTGCCTGCACCTTCACAAACTGCAGCCCAAGCCGGTCAAACACCCTACCATAGGCATCACACACCAGGCTGTACGTCTGGTGAGCAGCTTCAGAAGAGCAGTCGAAGGTGTACATGTCCTTCATGTAAAACTCCCGGCCTCGAAGGAGGCCAAAGCGGGGCCTGGGCTCATCGCGGAACTTCCGAGTGACTTGATAGAGGAGGTAAGGAAGCTGCTTGTAGGACAGGGTCTTCTGAGAGCCGATCAGGCTGGTGATGGCTTCCTCATGTGTTGGCCCCAAACAGTATCCCTTGTTATGTCGGTCCTGTAGCTGAAAGAGCTCCTTGCCCATTAGGTTCCACCGACCAGTGGCTCTCCAGAGCTCAGCAGAGATCAGCGTGGGCATGTCTAGCTTCTGCCCACCAATGGCCTGCATTTCCTGGTTTATCACCCTGACCAGCTTCTCCATGGCACGAACGGTGTAGGGCAGGTAGTGGTAACAGCCAGGGCTGGCAGGGTGAATCAGCCCAGTCTGCAGCATCAGCCTCTGGCTCTTACAGGTCAGCTCGGCAGGCCTGCTCTCTAGTCCGACCACCTGATCTTCTCGGAGGTTCTGAGGCTGGAAAAAACGAGACAGCGCCAGGCGTTTCAATCTGCCTGGGGGATGATGGTAAGGCCTGCAAATGAGATGCTGTGACAGTGGGCAGCTGGCCAACAGTATACCAGAAAAGCCCCTCCATCTACTCAGAAGCCCTTCCATGCCACTCCGGACAGGAACACTCAGATCTGTAGGAAAATGAATTATGTACCATTAAGCATTCACTCCATAGGGAAGCTAGGTGGCCCAATGGATAGTGCTGGGCCTGGAGTCGGACGGATGAGTTGAGATCTGGCCTCAGATGCTTACTAGCTGAGAGAGCCTGGGCAAATCACTTCACCCTGTGTCCTTCCAGTTCCTCATCTGTAAAATGAGCTGGAGAAGGAAATGGCCAAGTTTCTTTGCCATGAAAACCCCAAATGGGGTCACAAAGAATCAGACACAACTGAAGAACCACAGGGTTTGATTTTCTGCCTCCCAGGCCTGCTTTGAGCCAAGCACTTTGTAAACCTGGAAATGGGGCTAGTCTCAACCTAAGGGTGACGTCTGATAAACCTGCTGATTTTCTGTCCTTTTAATTCTGGTTCAAGCGTGACCCCCCACCCCCCACCCCTTCTCTCTCACTCACAGGGCTATGGGCAGTTTCATTTCCACCAATCTAAGCTTTTCCTTTCCCTTATTAACATCCTTCTCATTTAAACTTAACACTGTGTTCCAGTAGAGAAGATGGGGCTAGGTAGAGAGCAATGCAGCTAGAAGGCTGGCCCAGGGGTCAGGGGAAACTTGGTTCACGTGTGGGCTTGACCCCCGACCAGCAGGTGACCCTGCACAGTCACTTAGACTCCTGGTGTTCTTCACCCTTCACAGAGATCACGGCCCAGCCAAGAGGGCGTTCCTCACCCTTCAGGGAGGAAATCACAGGGCCAGCCAAGAGTTACTATGTTGCGGTAGGTGAGAGCACAGGCTAGTTAAGTATCCTAGGATCTGGAGCTGGAAGGAACCGGGAAGGTTCTCCAGGGCAGCTGCCTCGCCTAAAGGTCCCATAGGCAGTCACACGCACACTAGAACCCGGGCTCTCCGCTCCAGATCTTTCCCTTGCACCAAGGTGGGAGCAGCCCCTCGTTTTCATGAATCCATGATCAAACCTCAACCCCAGACCCCTTCATTCCGTGCAGCTCAGTCTCCCCACCCAAGAGACGAGGCTGCCAGCCCTGAACCTCGCGTGTCCTTTGTCCCCATAACCCGGGTGCCCTTCTCGGGGTCCGTGGGTCCCCCGGGGCCAGCCCTTCATTCTGTGGGAGGAGGAAGCTTCCTGGCACCGCAGGGGTGAGAAGGACCCCCGAGGCTTCGCTCCCAGGATGGAGGGCACTGCCCGAAGCTGGCCTCTGGATGGCGCGCTCGCCTTCTCGGGGCCTCAGTTTCCCCACCTGTGAAGTGGAAGGAGGGAGCCCCACCCGACTTCCCGCCCTGGAGCAGAGGGCACCTGCCACCCACGGGCTCTCCCACGGGCGGGTCTTAGTTTCCACATCTACAAAATGGAAGCGGGCTCAAAGGCCACGGCGCTTTACAGCCCTAACCTGCGGGTCTCTGGGATGGCACAATCTCGTTCCGTGCGGGGAGGAGCCCAAGTACTGGGGGAAACTGAGGCACGGCAGAGGCGCACGCATGCGGCTCGCTCCAAGGGCACTCCCGCTAGCCAGACCCCCGCCCTCATCCTCCCCGTCCCCTCTCGGTAGCCCCCGAGAGCTCCGCCCCACGTGCCCACGCCCCCACACTTTCACCCACCGATCACAGCAGCCACCGTTCTTAAAGAAGAACGCATGAGCGGGACGTGGGAGGCGGGGCCGGCCAAAGAGGGAAAGCTCGGGCTCCTCAAGCCCCGCCTCCCACGGCACAACCAGCCAATCACAAGGCCGGTCCTGGGAGAGACGCTCCGCCCCCCCCCCGCGTACGGAGAAAAGCCCCGGTGGGAAGAGATGGGACGCAGGCCCTTTCCGGAACCATAGAGACGGCGGGGGAATGCGTTGTACGTCAGAGTCCACCCCCACAGGAAGTCTCTTCTAGGCATCCGGAGGCCTTTATCAATGCTCCCAGCCCGTATAAGAGTCAGGCTGCCCCGCCCCCTTCAGGGCTGTCTGCGGAGTGGAGAGGTAGCGCCTGGGTAATGGCGAGTGACTTGGGAAGCCACGGGTTCGAGCCCCGCCTCTGATGGAATCGTTTTTTTTTTTCTTTTTGTTGTTAGAAAAAGGAAACACAATCTATCCACAAATCTCACGCAAAGCCAAAAATGGTCATTAAGATGTGACACTAAACCCCAGGAAGCAAACGATCAGGGCCTGAGTCCTTCCCTACTGGAGGGTTGCCATTGAAAAGGCAATGTTGGGGCGGCTAGGTGACACAGTGAATGGAGCGCCGGTCCTGGAGTCAGGAGGGTCTGAGTTCAAATTTTACCTCAGACACTTAATACTTACTAATTGTGGGACCTTGGGCAAGTCACTTAACCTCAATTGCCCCTCCAAAAAAAAAGGCAGAAAAAAAAGACGATGTCTTCTGGAGAGAGAGAAGACTTTGATACTCTCACAGATCCGAGATCTCAGACATGTGAGGAGTCCCTCCTCCAGTGCAAATCTCTACCCTTCCCTGCCTGCCCATCCTCTGGGATTCTCTAGGTCCTTTATGGAAATTTAGCTTTGCTTTTGTCTTGTACCAGACCAGTTATTTCAAGTATCTGTTGTAGAGAGTTTCCAGGGAGTACCTGTCCATGTCCCTCCCTCCTCCCTGAAGTTCAGCACCTGGCTCATCTTTTCCTCTTTCTCATGAGGCTGCTGTCTCAAACTCCTTCACCTCTCTGTCCTCCACCTCCCTCCATCCCATTACCTTCACTCCTCAGCCACATATCAGGAGGATCCCATGTAGAGCTTACCATTACTTGATTGGACACTGCCCCTCCCCATCTGACCTTAGCCTCCTGTCATTCCGTTTTCACCCCTTTCCCTACCTACTCATTGCCTTCCTCTATATCCCCTTTTCTTTAACCTCATTACTTTCTCAGGCCATTGCATCTTTTCTGACTTGATTCATTTTCATAGTCGTTTGCCCGCTGGCTTCCCCACTAGAAAATGAGGTCATCAAGGACAGAGACCATGTTTTTATCTTTCTCTGTAACCCCTTTGATAGATTTCCCACATCTTCAGTCATTTGTCTGATGGGTAATATGCAGCCTACTGTGCCATTATCACCTACAAAATTCTCCTGTTTTCCTTCAATATTCTCATCAAAGATGTCCTGATGCGTATGTAGGTTATTCACATGATGAAAGTAAGCATACATTATAGGTCGATATATATCTGATGCTCTTTCAGGTCCCCCTCCCTTTTTCAGTAATATTTTTCCCAATGCTATTAATATCTTCCTTTTCTTCAATGCCTCCAAGATTGTGTCATCTCCTGCATTGACTTCTTCTGTCTACCTTTGGTCTAATCCAGTTATTTTTATATCTTTGTTCTCTTCAGTGTCATGTCTATGTCCTCTATAAGTATATCTTTGATTGGTATATTAGATCCCACATCCTTCCTTGTGAAAAGAGTTTGTTAGAATGATCTTTGCAGATCTTTTCCATCTTTTATCTGTTTGTTGCTCATTTGGATTACTTGCCACGTTTTCTTTAAATCTGCTTTATCCTCCACTTCTTTTCTTTGTCTCATAAGCTAATGCTGTTTGTAATTTTTCTGCCATCCTTCTCTGTAAAATCCTATAAACAAAGTTATATTCTAAACCTGTATTGCTCCTTTAGGCTGCTAGATGGTACAATGGATAGTGCTAGGCCTGGAGTCAGGAAGACCCCAATTCAAATCCAGCCTCAGACACTTATTAGTTCTGTGACTCTAAGCAAGTCACTTACTGCTCTCAGACACAATTTCATCATCTGTAAAATGGGAATATTAATAGCACCTCCCTCCTAGGACTGTGGGAATCAAATGAGATAGAATCTGCAAAGTACTTAGCATAGGTCCTGACATATAGGAAGCAATGAATAAATGTTTGTTTCTTTGCTTTATGTCTCTCTCTTTTTTTCTTTCTTTCCTTTCTATTTTTTTTTTAATCTTTATTTTAACAAGTTGGTAATCTGACTGTACCCTGATTCAGGATCAATTCCTACAACAGTAACAAGTTGTTTACTGGCTGATAAAATGTAAATGATTTCATTTTGGAAGAAGATATTTAGTACTTGTTGTATCTGTAATCTCCTGAGTCTTTTCTCAGAGAAAGTATTCACGACATATAGATATGAGGCTTCTGTGCAACGGCCAAGTCTTTGGCCTCTCTCAAGCCTGACTCTGACCCACATTTTCCCTATTTTCTCCCCTTCTTTGCGTTGAACTCACTGACTCTCCGAGCATATGTTGATTTAATTTCGAGGGTCTTATCTAGTATTTGTAGCATTTTTCTGCCTTTTCATCCTCCACTTCAAACGTTGATGCATAATCTCTGATCATTTTTATGGTGATCCTTTTGCAAACATTCATCCCGAGCCCTAGAAGACTGGTGATGGTTGAAAAGCATGAACTGTGAAACGATGGTTCTCTTCACCTTTGGACCCTTGACAAAGCTCGCTGCTCTTTCTCCCCATGAGGCCTTTTGTGATACTCCCCTTCCAGGTGGTAGCTCCATCCTTCTCAAACCGATCTTGCATTCATTTCACATAAATTCTGCATATGCTTACATTGGCTCCCCTCAAGAATGTAAGCCCCCTGAAGGCAGTGACTGCTTACCTTCAAGCTTTGTCCTCCCAGTGCCTGGAACACAGGAGGTGTTTAATAAATGCTTATTAACAAATAGTACTCCCCAACAGCTTTGTAAAGCTTAAAATATTACAGAAAGGTGACAATAAGCATAGTGGTGATAATGATATCTAATATTTACAGAGTGCTTTAAAGTATGTAAAGGGCTTTTCTTACGTTATGTCTTTGGATGCTCATTATATCCCTCTGAGGCAGGGACTTCAGGGTTACTATACCCATTTTGCTGAGGAGAAAAGTGAGGCTGAGAGTGAAGTGATTTGCCTGAGGTCGTACAGGTGGTAAGCGAGAGAGAGGTAAGATTCGAACACAGGTCTTCATGGCTCCTGGTGTGGTGCTGTAGCCATGACAGTTTTACAACATCCCAGGGACACAAGCAGCTCAGGAGTCATTGTCCCCATTTTACAGAGACAGGAGACACTTGCTCACGGTTAGACGTGGGGTCTTAGCAGAGTGCCTGGTACACAGGAGGTGCTTAATGAATGCTTGTCTGCTTGACTTGACTTGAGCTATTAGCAACCAGGACAAGAACCCAGGTCTCATTACTCCTAGACCAAAGCTGTGCCTGCGAATGTTAGGAAATGGGAGGCTCTTTGGAGCTGAGGCCAAGCCAAGTAAGTACAGAACATCAGGGTTGGGAGGGGCCTGAGAACAGGGGATGGCAGAGCTGGGAGGGGCCTGAGAAGAGAGAAACTTTAGAGATGGTGGAGACCTTAGAGTTACCTTAGATCAACCCTTCATTTTGTAAATGAAGAAACTGGGTCCCAGAGAACAGAAATGATTTGCCCAAGGTCACACAGCAATGGCCAAATTGGTATGGAGAATTGCAAAGCATACAACTGTAGAATATGAGAGCTGGTACAGATCTGAGAGCTCTTCAGATACCATGCCCTTATTTCACAGCTGGGCACTGTGAAGGTCGGAGGCCTGGCCAAGTTCACACAGCTACTGAGTGGCAGAGCTGGGACCAGAAGCCAGGCTTCCCAACTTCCCCAGTTCATCCGACTATCCCATGCTGTCTCGAGGCAGGAAATTTAGCCTAAAGCTAACTTCAGGAAGTCCCTGGAAAAACGAGGGAACCTTTCTGCAAACACCCAATAAAAGGCAGCATGTAATTCTCTGCTGCCTCCCAAGGGTGTCATGAGAATTAATTAGCTACCACTGCTAAAGTGCTTTGGAGATGTTAGGACGAATAAACGCTCCTCATCCTTAGCTCTCTTCCTCCCTGAACAGTCCACACCCTGTGGATCTGTTACCTGTGCTAAAACAAGCATGTTGGGGTGCTGAAGAGCCAGTGCCATGTGTTCCTGGGGGTGGAGGAGGATGTGACATGTTGGGCAGAAGAAAGCCAAGGTATCTTTGGCTAGAGCCTGGGGTACAGCCCCCTGGGTCTTCAGTGAGCCCCTTCCCTCTGACATAATGTCCAATTTGCCCCACTTATGTGTGTATACATATATGTGTGTGTATGTATGTGTGTATGTGTATATCTTGTTTGTACACAACTATTTTCAGGTTGCCTTCCCACATTTGATTGTATGTTTGTGAGAAGCGGAACTGTCTTTGCCTTTTGTGGTCTCTCCAACACTTAGCACGACACCTGGAACATAGTAGGATCTTAATAAATGCTTGTTTTTGACAAAGTGCTTTTCCTTATGCCAGTGTTTTAAGGGAGGGAGGGCAAAGATGATTGTTCTAATAACACAGAGGAGGAAACTACGGCTCAGAGAGAGGAAGGAACCTGCCCCCAGTCACCCATAATCATCTTTCAGTACTTTGATGCCTCTGTGACTGTGGCTCCCTCCAAGGCACTGAGGCAGCCCAGCACATTCTCACTTGGGTGATTCTTGTCCATGTTTTTCCATTAGTCATCCACAGATCATCTACCAGTGTGTTAGAGGCCTTCTTTTGGGTCTTGGAGCATCCTGTGCATGGATTCCATTGCCACCTTTGGGCTGTCCATCTGCTATTTTTCATTCTCACTACATGACTGGCCTGTTCCTAGCTGCAGATGCCCTTGATGGTATATCTTATGCCATTCTTGCATGTGAATTCGGTTGGTAATAGGCTTACCATGCATCTCTCCATTGCTCTAGGAATTGTCTGCCATGTTGAGCCTTTGGAGGTTGTACGGCTCCATGATTTGCAGCACCATCACCAGGAAAATTTGGGGAGTAAAATGATGGAGTCTTGTGTCAGAAAGTAGCTTGTGATCACTAAAAGTGCTATTGTTGTTTTCAGTCGTGTCTGTTTCTTTGTGACCCTATTTGGGGTTTTCTTGGCAAAGATACTGGAGTGATTTGCCATTTCCTTCTCCAGTGCATTTTACAGATGAGGAAACTGGGGCAGTTAAATGATTTGCCCAGGGTCACATAGCTAGGAAGTGTCTGAAGTCAAATTTGAACTCAGGTCCTTCTGCCTCCAGGGTCAATGCTCTAGAGATTCATTGTATCACTTAGGTGCCCAAAAGTGCTATAAAGTTTCCCAAATGTAATCCCACCCACTCTTTTCCTCCTAAATTCTGGGATCATCTCACTATCCATTTGCAGTGCCTGAAAATGCAGTAGAAAATGCAGAAAAAGTACTCAGGGCAGCTAGGTGGTGCAGTGAGTAGAGTGCCGGTCCTGGAGCCAGGAGGACCTGAGTTCGGATCCGGCCTCAGACACTTAATATACACATACACAGAAAAAAAAAAACTAGCCATGTGACCTTAGGCAAGTTACTCAACCCCAATTGCCCTCCAAAAAAAGCAAAAAAAACAAAATTCAAGTACTGATGGACTAACTTAGTGAATCACCTGACAGCATGTTTTGGTCTGGACAACAGACTCTTCATCCACTCGGTTTTTCCAGTGTGTATTGCTAGGTCCATGTATAAAGTGACTGTGTCTCTCATTGAGGATGTGCTGTAGCATTCTGAGCCTTAACATCATCCCTGCATAGGAGCATTTGGAGAGACTCACTCTCAATGGGGAAGAATCCCTTTTCCATTTGGATTCTACATATTTCATCAAGGTTGAACAATAATGACTCCTTGTCAGTCACAAAGGGAGGATGTTCTATCCAGGCTTGAAGCCCTGGGTTTGTTCATTGCAATCTCCCCACAGCCCCCCACTCCAATCCCTATGCCCTTATCCCTGGTCCACATTTGTTAGTAACCATCCTAAGACAAGAGTATGTTGTTCTGGGAGTGAAGTTTTTGGGTAAGAGGACCTTAAACTTTTTTATGTATCATAGACCCCTTTGATAACCTATGGAATCCTTTCAAAACCATGTTTTGTAGCCTACATCCATAATGGAAGGAAATGCTCATTTTTAGTTAAAAGTTGGTGAAAATAAAGATGTAGATTTTTTTTCTTCCAAGTCCACAGACCCATTGGAATCTCTCCATAGAACCCTTGGGGTATCATGAATGGAGGAAGGGGGTTCTGCCTGTGTGTCTTTTCCAGCTTTTCTGGGATGAGCACTCTCCCTCCCTCCCTCCCTCCCTCACTTGCTCACTCCCTCACTCACTCGCTCACTCACATGCTCACTTTCTCACTCACACACTCGCTCGCTCACTCATTCCTCCTTCTTCCATCTCTGATCTTCACATATTGATTTCCTATTCATCTTTCTCATTTGTCCTCCTCTAAGAAACCTTCTCTGATTCCTACACTTGGGAGCCATCTCTCCCTCATCCTATCTCATAGCACATTATACTTTACCTATGTGTATAGATTCTCTCGTATTACACACAGATCAGAGAATCAGATTTCAAGTTTAAGGATCATTGAGTTCAATCTCTTTATTTTACAGATGAGGAAATTGAGGCTCAGAGAGGCTAAGTAATTTGCTCAAGGTCAGATAGCTAGTAATTAGTCAGGATTTGAATCCAGCTCCCCTGATTCTAAATGCCCTTTACACTGCATAAAGATGGTTAATAAATACTTAGGTTGGATTAGAGTGTGCTGGCCGTCTGGGAAAAGAGGCAAGTCCAAAGACCCCAAAGACCCATCCCCTCTGTTCAAGACTGTTGAGGGGGCAGATCTCACTGGAAGGAAGAATGTAGGAGAGAGATAAATTCAAGGTGTCATTAATCATCATTACACTAATTACTCTGTTATTAGGGGTTTCATAAGGCACCTCCTAGGAGGCATCTGGGTGCCTAACGAGGCATGACAGCAGGTTCCTCAGAGGTTTGGGTGGGTAGGGAAGCTGGGAAGTTTTCTCAGCTGTAATGGAAGAATAACCACTTACCCCATCCCACCCTACTCTGAACATGCTTCCCTTAACGACTTGAGGCCCCATACCCTCTGAAACAGTAGCAGCAGCCAGATGTCCCTGGAGTCCAGAATTTTCTCAGGCTGTCTCTGACCATTTCTACAAAAACCAGAGGAAGAAATCATATCTCCATAAATCCTTTGAGGTTTAATGAGGACTTTCCTTAAAACAGCCCATGGGAGGGAGACAGTCTAAGGGCAGCAGAATCACAGGATGTCAGACCTAGAAAGGGCCCCCGAGATCATCTAATCCAACCCAGACCTGAGCAAGAGTCCCTACTACAAGGTACCTAGCAATTGTTTGTCCAGCCTCTGCTGAAGACTTCTCATGACAGGGAGCTCACTACCTCCCAAGGCAGCTCATTTCACTTTGGGACAGCTTTCATTTTCAGGAAGTGTTTGCTGACATTAAGCTTAAATCTGTCTTGTAACTGCCACTCATCACTCTTAATTCTGCCTTATAAGGCCAAGCAGAAAAATCCATCTTTTACTTGCTTAGAGACAGCTTTCAAATGCTTAGAGAGAGGATCAGGTCCTCCCCAAGCTTTCTCTTGTCCAAGCTGAACTCTCTTGTTCCTCCAAGCATGGCATGGTCACTGGTCTTTATAGTATCATGGTCATGTTGAAAATGTCACTCTCTGAACACAGAGTCCCAGACAATGGCCTGGACAAGGCAGAACCCAAGGGCAACATTCCCACCCCCTTCCCCAGCCCATGCCTTCCCTCATACAGCCTAAGAATGACCTAAACCATCAGTTAGCCAGCCACCTTATTAAGTATTCACTCTGTACCAGGCACTGAGCTATTACTGGGAATAAAACAAAAGCAAAATCCACAGTCCCCGCCCTCAAAACAGTCACATTTCAATGGGGAGACATCATGCAAACAGGTGTGTACATTCAAGATATAGACAGTGTATGTGGGAGGTAATTCCAGAGGGAAAACAGGGGAGGGGGCAGTGTGGGGAGGAGAGGATGGGGGAGGGGAGCATAGAGGAGGGGGAGGGGACAAGGAAAGACCTGCAGAAGGTAGGATTTGAACCATCTTGAAGGAAACCAGAGAAATTAGGAGATGGAGGGGAGGAGGGAGAAAATTTCAGGCATAGGGGACAGTCAGTGAAAAGGTATATGGAAGGTCCCCGAAGACAGGACCTGATTCCTCATCCAAAAAAATGGAGATAACCACCTTAGCCAGGGTCCCTGTAGGGAAAGCATTTTTTAAATCTTAAAGCTGTATATGAAGGGGAGAGATTAGGCAGATGAAGCACGAGGACCTTGGAATGGAGGGGACCTGGGTTCTGATCCTGGATTTGTCACTTCCTAGCTGTATGAACTGCCTTCTTTGAGCCTCAGTTTTCTCATCTGTAAAAAGGATAAAATTATATTTTATTTCTTGTTTAAATTTTTATTTATTTTAGTTTTCAACATTCATTTCCACAAGATCTTGAGTTCCAAATTTTCTCCCCATCTCTCCCCTACCCCTCCACCCCAAGACAGCAGGCATACTGATTACCCCTTCCCCCAGCCTGCCCTCTCTTCAACCCTCCCCCTTTTCCCCTTCCCTCTTACTTTCTGGTAGGGCAAGATGGATTTCTATGCCTCATTGCCTGTATATTTTATTTCCCAGTTGCATGTAGAAACAATTTTTTAACAGATAATGGTGTGCTTGACAAACTCCTTACTAGAGGGAGTTGTGAGAAAAGGTGCCATACAAATGGGGATAACATCAGACTTGAGGTAGAGAGTCAGTATGGTACAGAAGTCAGAGAGCTGGCCCCTGAGCCAGAAGGATGCAGATTCAAATTCTGCCTCCGAAATACACTGGCAGTGGGACGCCCAGGCAAGGCATTCAACCTCCCAATGGTACCAGGTAACTCTTTCAATTAATAGAGTGTCTCTTGACTTGGAGCTAAAGAAATTATGGGTCTGAACTCCCCCTCTTCAGCATCATGCTTGAGGCTGACCTCAGACTTCTGTAAGATCTGTGGCTCTATACATTCCATTTCGCACACGTTTTTTCAGTGCCTACTATGCGCTAGGCGCTAGGGATACAGATAAAAATAAAGCTGCCTGAGGGCAGCTTGCATTCTCCAGGCCGGGCAAGTAAACGAGACATATACAAAGTAATACAATGTAACAAGGAGGAGGAAGCGGCCTCAGCTGTGCTGGGAAGGACGCTCCGAATTCCAGGAGGCACACGGGATGAGGGAGGGCCGTCCCGTGGCAGGAAGGCTAGCGGGAGAGTCGAAGATGCCGGTTTTCTTTGATTCCTCGCAGGAGACCAAAGGCTATTGCGTCTTTTAGAAGGCTTCCCGCCCGGTCAGTCTTTCCAACACTCTGGTAACACTTTGCACCCTTTAAAGTGCCCTGCGGATGCCGGCTATTATTTCCAGACGCCCGTCTAGACCCGCCGGCTTGGCAATGGCCATCCTCAAGCATGGCCCCAGACCCAGACCGACAGTCTCGGCCCCTAGGGCTCAGAAGGAGAGGGACCTCTCGCCCAGCTGGGGCTTCCTCCAGCTGTCGCCCATGCTGTCAAACAGCAGCCGGACCAGCTGCAGCCGGCCCTGAGCCACCAGGACCTTGGACAGGGCCACCACCTCGGCAGTGTAGCTGCGGTACACGCGCTGCAGCTCTTGCCTCACGCGCTCCGCCGGGTACTTGCCCTCGGCCTTGCGCACCCAGAGGTCCACCTCCCGGCCCAGCTCGCTGGCGCTCAGCCGGGCCTGGCCCAGGAGGGCCAGCAGGGTCTCCAGGAGGCAGCGGAAGCCCTCGGTGTGGCGCGAGCCGCTCTCGTCCAGTTCGATGGCGCGTTTGAAGCACTCCGCGGCGTTGGGCTCCTCGCCCTTAATCCGCAGACACTTGCCTCGGAGCAGCTGGATCTCGGGCAGCGTCTCGCCCATGTCCGACTCCATGGCCTTGGAGAAGAAGACCAGCGCCTTGTTCAGGGCGGACTCGTCCACGGCCAGCAGCTCCTTCACGGCGTCCACTCCCATGTAATAGTAGACCTGGGGAGAAGAGAGCGGAGTCAGATGATCAGTGTGGGAGAAAGAGAGCTGGCTGTAGAGGAAGGGAACCGGGTTCGAGTCCCGACTTCGCTACTTATTTACTACCTGTGTGATATTGGGCAAGTTACTTCTCTGTGGACCTCAGTTTCCTCACCTCTAAAATGTGTCCATATCGAACTAAGTGACCTCGAGCATCCTTCTAACATTCTCTTAGACTATAAGCTCCTTGAGGGCAGGGAGGACATTTTTGCCTCTCCTTGTATCCTCAGGGCTTAGAGTGCCTGACGAATAGTAAGTCAAGTCAATGAGCTTCCTATGTGCCAGGCATGGTCCTAAGTGCTGGGGACTTTATGAAGTGAGATCCTCTTTGATTGGGTCAAGAAGGGGGACAGTGTGATCACTGAGCAAGCAAGCTAGCCAGGACTCCGGAGACTTTAACCAGCCACATGGATTTCACCAGTTCCAATACACTTGGGGAGATGAGACCTCTACTTAACTTGAACAAAAACTGACTCATAATTAGTCAGTGGCTGAGTGGGATCAGCTGATTCAGGAGATAGAATCATGTGATCTTAGATCTTGAGCTAGAAGAATGGCCAGAGAGAGGGCCAAGGTGATCCAGTTCAACCCCCATTTACAGACCAGAGTCTAGAGAGCATGTCACACGTGTAGCTTGCAGAGCTGGGATTTTAACTGAGATCTTTGTTCCGGAAATCCAGAACTCTTTCTTATGACCCATGATGCCTCTCCAGTACTTAGTGAGTAGTGAGCTCCCCGTCATTGGAGGTATGCAAGAAGAGGTTGCATGACCCCTCACTGGGGTTGCTGAAGAGAGGATTCTTGTTCAGGCTCAGGTTGGACCAGGTGGCCTCTGAGGTCCCTCCCAACGCTGAGAGTCTGGAGACAATAATACTGTCACTCTTAGCTTTGCAGGACTTTATAAAAATGTAAGTAAAGAGAAACTATTTGGTTATTATTATTTACTCGGTGGCAGCATCACTTACTGGATAGAGAGATGACCTCAGAGCCAGGACAACCTAGGTTCAAGACACTGAGATATCTTGGCCGTGTGACCCTGGACAAGTCATCTAACTTCCTGTGTTCTGGGCAACTCTCATTGGCAGGGAAGGGGAGGTGTGGGAGACCCCTTAACTATTGTCTCACCTGACCAATGTCCAGGTAGGTCTTTAGGCCTGGACACACCTTGACCACCTCCTCCAGATCATCCTTGGCTACAGTGAGATGATTCCTGTCTGGTAGACCTCCCAGCCCAGCCTTGGCCCGTTCCAAGTCACGAAGGTATGCCTTGATGTGGATCTGTAGGTAAACGGAATTATCTCAGGGGAATTCTGGAAGTGATGGCAGCTGCTCACTACTACCCCTCCAGGTGGCATTGCTTTTCTCTCCCAGGACTTTCAGCTCCTCCAGGAAAACCTCCTGAATCAGCTTTCAACAATCCCTCGTGAGGAACAGAGGATTAGATAGGGCCAGAGAAGAGTCCAGGGAATGTGACAGATGTGACAAGGGTCTGATGGGCTGTCATTCTAAAGAAGGTTTCAATTTGTCCTGCTTGACCCCAGAAAGCAGAACCAGGAGAAACCCACAGATGGCTAAGGCTTGATATCAGGCAAAAACTTCCTAACAATCCCAAGGGGGATGTGTTACCACGGGAGGTAGTGAGCTCATCATCTTAGAGGGCCTCAATAAAGACCAGATGACTCCCTTCTAGGGCACAGGCACCCAAATGCTTTCTCATGTTCTACCCAGCACCTCTGAGAGTCTATGAATATCCAGCCCATAAACACGGCATTGATCAGTCAAGGGCCCCTGATGCTGGCCCTCCTCCCTCTCCCTGGGACACCCTTGCTCTGTACCTTGGCCCTGGTGCAGTAAGCCTGCCAGTTGAGCTCGGGATCCGGCAGAATGTCCAGAGCCATGTTGCAGATGCCGATGGCCATGTCTTGCTTCCCCAGGAAATGGAAGATCTTGGCCAGTCTGTTCAAGATGGGTGCATGGTCCTTGGCAATCTCTATGGCCTGAAGAGGACAATGGTGACAAACATTAATTGGGCAGGTAGGCAAATGCAACAGCAGAAGGATGTAGAAGTCAAAAAAGGAAGCTAGGATTCATTCATTCGCTCTCTCATTCATTCATTCAGCACAAAGTTTCAAAGCTCCAACTACAGTGTCTATTGAGGATACAAGGATGAGACTCAGCTCCTGTACCCACAGAGCTTATAATCTAATAAGGGACAGTCATTCGACTTAATTAATTTCAACAAGCATTTATTAAGTGCTTAGTGTTTTCAAGGCTTGGTGCTAGATAAGGGGCCTAAGGCAAAAGGGTCCTTGCCCTCCCTGAGCTGATGCCTTGTCTTCTGGGCAGTAGCAGGAGCCTATACCTGTGCTGTCCTGGGGGAAGAGGAATATGCCAGGATGAGGAATCTGTATCCTAGAGGCAACAGGAAACCACTGCAGACTCCCAAGTAGAGGAGTGACTTGAGAATGTGTGCCTTAAGAACATTCTCTTGTGGTGAATCGATCAACAAGCACTTATTAAGCGATGTATGTATGTGTGCGCATATATATAATACTATAGATATCCCAAGTGATCTCTATATAGCACTTAATAAATACTTGATATATATGCACTAAATAAAAAGTATAATTTGATAAGTGATAGAATCCAGAAATGATAGAATTTCTACAGAGAAGGAAACATTTATTAAGTGCCTACTGTATAACAGGTACTATGTACCAGCCTATGTACAGTGCCTACTGTGTACCACGTACTGTACTAACCTCTTTCCAAATATTATCTCAATTTATCCTCCCAACAACCCTATGATGGTAGGTGCTATTATTAATCCCATTTTACAGTTGAGGCAATAGAGGCAGACAAAGGCTAAGTGACTTCCCCAGGGTCATACAGCTAGTAAATGTCTGAGGTCAGATTTGAACTCAGGTTTTCCTGACTACAGGTCCAGCACACCTCCTACTGTGCCACCTCTCTGGGTGAGTTGGGACCAGTCACTTTTCCTTTCTGGGTCTCAGTCTCCGTATCTTGAAGATTCCCAAATATCCAGGAATCTCTGATTCTCAGATCAGAGGATGGAGACCTCACTTCTGGCTGGGGATATGGGGGAGGGTTTACAGGAGGAGCTGCCATTTTTACTTGACCTTGAAGAATGGATAATGTTTGACAAATCGAGATGAGGCAAAAACTTCCTAACAATCCCAAGGGAGACGTGTTACCACAGGAGGTAGTGAGCTCACCATCTTAGAGGGTCTCAATAAAGACCAGATGACTCCCTTCTAGGGCACAGGAACCCAAACACTTTCTCATGTTCTACCCAGCACCTGTGAGAGTCTATGAATATCCAGCCCAAAAACACGGCATTGATCAGTCAAGGGGGATTCCATACACAGGGAGAAGAGGGACACAACTTGTATGGGCTTGAGTTGTAGAGCAGGGGAATCAACCTGCAATGGAAACAGGGACTTTACAGAGTCTGGTGTGGACTGCATGCATGCACTTGAGGGCTACGTGTTTGGCCCAGAGAGCAAAGGAAAATAAAAGGACCACCCCATAGGTGGAAGGGACCTCAGAGGCCACCTCTCACTTTATAGATGGAGAAACTGAGGCCTGGGGAAGTCAGACCACCTGACGCTGGCTGGACAGAAAGCACCAGAGCCAAGATTGATGCTCAGGTCTTCTGCCACTAAAGTCAGTGATCTCACCACCAAAACAGCCCAGAGAAGGTTGCCCTGCCAAGGCAGGCAGGCGAAGGATTCTATACTTCATCCTGTTGGCCATGGGGAGTCACTCAAGGGTGCTGAGCAAGGCTGTGACATCATCTGAGCCATCCTGGCTCTGTTACTCTATCCCTCAAGGGGCTCAGAAGCCCAGTTCTGATTTCTTCAGTCTTCCTCCAGGCTAGGCTACATACCTTGCCAAAACAGTCCAGGGGGTCGGTCCCTGAGTAGCCACAGTCATGCACGCCCATGGGGGTGGTAGAGAAGGTGTCTTTCCTTTCCAGAAGCATCCCAAGGTAGCACCAGGCCAGAGCTGAAATGGGGAAAGGGACCTCAGGGCCATTTTAGCAAAGGAGACCCCAGCCAGACCTTGAGTTCTGCTCTGAGCTCTGACAAAGGTCCATGTAAAGTTCAGGCAGGTGTGAGCTCAATCCTCAAGAAATGTTATCCTATGAAGTATACTGCCTGGCACATAGTAAGTAATTAATAAATGCTTTTGTTCACATTAATCAAGCAAATGAGCATTTATTAAAATTGCCTACTATGTGCCAGGGACTGTGTCAGGTGGTGGAGAAGCAAAGACAGAAACTAAAAGTCTCTGCTCACTTGGAGCCAAGCCCTCAGAATCCTCTGGAACTGGACTGGCCAGCTACCCTGCTCTTCCATCCTCTGGGGCAAGGAAAGAGATCTAAGGAAGGAGACCAGTCTCTGAGACAGCCTTTGGGGACTTGACAGAATTATGGAATGGGATGTCCAACCCATCCCTGTACATCAATACCCTCTACAGCAGCCCCTTCAGGGATGAGGAACCCGCCTCTGCTTGGAGACCTCCCTAGGCAGCCCCTCCTCTCTGGGACAGCTCTGGTCATTTGGAAAGTCTTTCCTGGCATCCAGCCTAAATATGCCTCTTTGCAACTTCTACCTGTAGTCCCTGGTTCTGTACCTGGGGTCAAATGAAATAAGCCTAACCTTGCTTCCATGTGGCAGGTTTTTTTTTGCTTTTTTTTTGAAGGGGGAAGGTAGGGCAATTGGGGTTAAGTGACTTGCCCAAGGTCACATAGATAGTTTTGTGTTCAAGTGTCTGAGGCTGGATTTGAAGTCAGGTCTTCTTGAGTGCTCTATTCACTGTGCCACCTACCCACCCCCCATGTGACAGGTTTTGAAATAAGCTTTTACATTCTCTCACCTCTGTTCTTTCCCCAGGTCTTCTCTTCTCAGAACTCAGCACCCCAATTCCTTCATCTGATTCTCATTTAGTACACATTGGAGCTGCCCCCCCCCATTCTGGCTGTCCTCCTCTGGATGTTCTCCAATCTAGCAAATGTGTGTAGCTCTCATTTGGTGACCAGAGTTTTACACCATCCTCTGCCCAAAACCAGGGACAGTGGGACCCTCCTCACCTCCCTGGTCTCCTTCACTGTGCCATCTCTCTAAAAGCAGCCTCAGACTGCAGTAAGTTTCTTGGCTGCTACATGATCCTGTGGCTTAAGGCAGAACTTGAAGTTGACTAAATCTACCAAGATTTCTCCCCCCCACCCCCGGTATTTAGCTAACAAACATTTAAGTGCTTTCTATGGACTAAGCATTGTGCTAGGTGCTGGGGATGCAAAGAAAGGGGCAGGGGGACCATCCCTGTTTTTAAGATCTTATTCTAATTTAAGGGACAACATACAAACAAGAAATTTTGTTGTTTAGTCATTTTGAGTCATGTCCATTGTGGGAGTTCCTTGGCAGAGAAACTGGAGTGATTTGTCATTTCCTTCTCCATCACATTTTACAAATGAGGAAACTGAGGCAAACTGGGTGAAGTGACTTGCCCAGGGTCACACAGCTAATGTCTGAGGCAGTATTTGAACTCGGGTCTTCCTGACTCCAGACTCAGCGCTCTATCTACTGTAGCACTACCTAGCTGCTCAGAATAAAAAATAGACAGGCTAAATAGAACAGACACTCTGTTGTCTATTCCTGTCTCCACCTTCTGGGACTTGGGAAGATGGTTTTTATAATCCAACTGTGAGACTTCATATATAAGTCAACTAAATTCTGTCTTAAAAAGAGCAATTATCTTTTTAAATATTCCCACCTTATACTCTCTAGTTGTTTTAAATAGTCCAAAATTGATAAATATGGCTGACAGTGTAGTTTCCCTATTTTTGTCTTTTAGTTTTAACTTTGTCTGAGGTCAGGATTACTAGCCCTGCTCCTTTTTCCCTAACAAATTCTACTCTTGATCTTTATTTTATGTTTGTGTGTGTATCTAAGAGCAATTAGCTGAGGTGGGAGAGGAAGAACTAATACAGAGGAATTAGATGGGGGAGGAAAGCTGGTAGTTCTGGAACTCGACTTTCATCAGGAATGGGTTTAAGAGGCAACAATACATATATATCTAGAAGGGTATAAACGTCTTCTAAATTCTGAAAGAAAGAAAACGCTAAGGGTATAGGGGAGAGGGTAAGGGAGGGATTTTTAGAGGGGAAAGTGGGGGAATGGGATAAAGAGAGTATAGAAGGGTACTTAGATTTAGGGGAGTGGGATGATAAGGGAGGGATTCTTGGAGGGGGTAGATTAAGTAATAGGAGGGCAAGATAGGGGTAGAAGTAAAATAGAGGAGTCCGGAGGGATAGGAAATAAGAGGTATACACAAACATAAAATAAAGATCAGGAGTAGAATTTGTTAGGGATAAAGGAGCAGGACTGGTAATCACGATCTCAGGCAAAGTTAAAGCTAAAATAGATTTAATCAAAAGAGAAAAGTAGGGAAACTATACTATATGTTAGCAATATTAATCAATATTGTTTTAGACTATTTAAAATAACTAGACAGTCTGAGGTTGGAATATTGCTATGGTGGAGGAAATGACGAGTTGGTGGACTTAGAAAAATATGGAAAAACTCAGACTTATGAAGGAAGAGGTTATCTACCTTCAGAGAAACAGAGGACAAATAAAAATAGTATGGTCTTGCATAGATGCATATGAATGTATGTGTCTGCATATGAGTATGATTATCGATATCTAAGTGTGTGTATGTGTATATATGTATGTTTGTATATGTCTCTGTGTTATATACACATATACACACATACATATTCATGCTTGATTGTAGCCTTCTTGAGGAAGGGGGGGGAAGAACAAAATAAAGAGTGCACAGCAGAGAACAAAAGAAAACTTACAAGGAAGCAAAGAAAAGATGAACGGCTCTCAACACGATGCATAGTATTTATTTTAGAGGCTTTCTTGAAATGGAAATTTATTGTATATTTTGAATCCTCTTTTATGTTCTGCTGTGCACATGGAAATGCCTTGTTTCCCTTTTCTTACTTTGTATTTAAGTGTTAATATTTAAGTTTATATTTCTTTTTTTGTCTTATTGTGTATTTAAGTTTAAAATAATTTTTAAAAAGAATTTATCACATAAAAAATCCCATCTTATTTGATCTAGCCTGTCAAGTGCCTTTGGGATGCTGGCTTTGACATCCTTTCATCCTGAAATCTTCATAAAGCTCAGGTCTGACCATGTCACTTCTCCTTCTCAAAAAAACTCCAGTGGCTCCCGATGACACCCAAGATCAGACAGAACATCCTAAACCCCTTCAGCCCTGGCCCTTCCTGCCCTCCAGGGCCTTACTCCTGGCCAGCTGCTCTGTGGTCAGGTGACTGACTTCCTGGTTGGTCCTCTCACACAACACTCCATCATCCTCTGGGCATTTTCCCCGATTCTCTGAGGGAGCGAGCCTCCACATCACTAGGTGGGTTTCCTTGGCTTCCTTTAAGAAGTCTTTGATGGTCCCTCTCTGCTCCCCAGGAACTTCCTTTTGAGATGACCTTCTATTTGCACAGTCTGTATCTTCTGTGTGCAGAGCTGCTTCTTTACATGTTGTAAAGAATTATTACAGCATGAGCCCCTACAGGGCAAGGATCATATTTCTCCCCTTCTTTGGGTCCTCAGACATAAGCACTTAGTCAGTCCTTCCTAGTTAGTCAGTGAATCAGTCAATGAATGTTTGCTTACAAAAGTACCTACTAAGCACTTTACAATTAATATCTCACAACAACCCTGGGAGATAGATGCTATTGTCTCCATTTTACAGAGGAAGAAACTGAGGCTGAGGGAGGTTAAGTGACTGACCCAGGGTCACACAGCTGGCTAGTAAGTGTTTGAGGCATATTTTGAACTCAGGTTTACCTTACTTCAACTTTAGATCTATCCACAGTATCCCCTAGCTGCTTAATGTTGGTGTAGGGGGGAAGAAAAAGAAAACTTCCTAATGTTTACTGTTTTCCAAAAGTAGAAGCTTGGGGTGGGGACAGGGAAAGACAGAGACAGGGAGAGAGAGAAAGACAGAGACAGAGAGACAGACAGACAGAGACAGAGAGAAAAGAAGGAGGCAGAGATGCAGTGATGAAAACAGGCTAAAGGAGGGAAGAAGACAAAGCAAGAGACTGAGTCTTGGGAATAGAGATGGAGAAAGCAATAGAAATAAAGAGGGAATGAGAGAAAGGACCCAGATCTCTCTAGCACAGGAAGGGACCTCAGAGGCCAGCTAACCCAAGCCATTCTTTCTACAGATGAGGAAACTGAGGCTGAGGGACGAATTCTTGTCCAAGGTCACAAAGGGATGAGGAGCCAGAGGCAGCATTTGAATAGCTCACTCCAGAGCCAGGGCTGGCATCCCAGAGAGAGACACAGAGACACAGGTAAGGACTGTGGGAGGACAAGGGCTAGGGCATGGACAGGGGCAGAGGCACAGATGAGGGAGGGGGCAGGGACAGGGGGTGAGGGCGATGAGAGGGAGGGGCTGTGAGCCAGGCAGGGGTTGACAGGCTCTAATTACCTCGATGGTAGGTGCTGGAGGACTTGACCACTTCCCTGAGCAGCCTGAGGGTTCGGTTAAAAGGAGCCAGCCTCTTCTGCTCCTCAGTGCCTTGGTTCAGTAAGATGCCATCCAGCCTGTGGAGGACACGAGAATAGGATGGGTCAGTTCCTCTCTCTCTTGGAGTCGAGCAGGACACCGTCTCTGCCAAACAAGTCTCCTTCTCCAGGACCCTCCAAGTTTATATCTTGGGGGGTTGGGGTTCAGTTTCTAAGAGGAGAGTAACCCATTTCTCTACCCAACACAGTTGGTCCATCTGTAAAATCGGGGTTTGAATTGGACGGCCACTCCAGCTCCCGACCTAGGCTTCTGGATCCAGGCCAATCCGAGGGAGAGGCCTTGTGGTCACACAAGAGGGTCCTCAAATTAAAGTAAGAGTCAGAGCCACCATTTCATGAGCGCTTTGAGGCTCAACACAGCCCTGTAAGGACAAGGGAGCAAGTAGCTCTATCTCCATTTTACAACTGGGGAAACTGAGGCTTAGGGAGTTTAAAGTGACTGCCCAAGAGTGACCCAGCTGGTGCCACAGCAGCTAATACCCCTGAGACAATTAAGGGCCACGGGCCAGGTCTGGTCTTGCCTGGCTTACTTTCAGTTAAGCAGTATCTATTGATTGAGTCAGGCCCTCGACTGGGCACTAGGGACTCATGGGCAAAAGTGGGGCCGTCCCTCTCCTCAGGGCCCTCTGCTTTCCCCCAAGAATTCAGAGGAAAGTTTGCTGTCATTTCATAAGACTTCTGGAGGAGGGCTTCTGAAACCCACCTTGGGCAGTCTGGGGGAATCCCTGATCTCCTCCAGGGAATCAGGACACAACATACAGAGGATTACAAAGGAAGCCAATTACAGGGAAATACAGTTACATACATGGGCCCCAGGTTAAGAAATCTTGATCTGGTCCAACCTTTTCATATATTGAAAGACAGACTTAAAGCTAGAAAGGCATAAACATTTACCAGGTGCCTGCCGGGTCACTAGGTGGCGCTATAGTGGATGGAGCACTGACCTAGAGTCAGACAGACCTGAATTCAAATCTAACCTCAGATTCTTAATGGCTGTGCCACTCTGGGCAAGTCACTTCACCCTGTTTACCTCCATTTCCTCATCTGTAAAATGATCTGGAGAAGGAAATGGCAAACTCAGAATCTTTGCCAAGAAAAATGGGGCATGGATCAGACAGGACTGAAATGACTGAACAACAGCAAAAAAAATTCCTACTGTGTGCTAGGCACTGTACTAAGGGCTTTTTACATATATTTCTTCATTTTATAAGATCATAGAGGATAATGACTGTAAAGCTGGAATGGACCACAAAGGTCTTCTAATCCAACCTGCTCATTTTACAGATGAGGAAACTGAGGCCCACAAGAGGGGAAGGGACTTGCCCAAGGCCACATAGAAACAGACTCTAAATGTGACTCCAAATCCAGTGCTCTGTCCTCTATGCCTCCTAATTAGTACCTTCATACAAAAAAAAAAAGATAGTTGTTAAATACATTAAAAAAATCAAATGGTCACACTTTGTTATTATTGTTTGTGCATCTTGTTTTGTTTTCCTGAATTTCTGTTCTGGGCCTCCAAAGCTGGAAGAGAATCTAAGCTTTCTTAGTGCCTTCAGAAACTCCTCCCTCCGTCATTTGGCCAATCAATCCATCCATCCATCCATCCATCCATCCATCCATCCATCCATCCATCCATCCATCCATCCACAAGCATTTATTAAAAGCTCCCTCTCCAGTGCTGGGCCCTGGACTAAAATCAAAGATAACAAAGATGTTTTGTTGTGCCCTGGGGTAGCCCAACTCCCTGAGATAGTCCAACTCCTTGGGATATCCCTTTTTGGGCTGCTGTTCTTTGCAACTCTTCAAAGTGTGATTGGGCTGTAGCCAAAACCTGTGTGTGTGCAGGCCCCCTCCTCATCTCCAGGCTCTCCTCCCTCCACTGGCCCATGGCCATCTTACCTGATGAATAGTGTTGCCATCGTGAAGTACCAGCTCCGTTTCTCCTCCAGTGGGATCTAGCACAGATAAGGGCGGGTCAGAGGAACAATCTCCCGGCTTATGATCCTGTAAAATCTTTCCACTACTTTCCCTCACTGCCCAGAAGGACGTCCCTGTACCCCTGTTCTCATTGTCAGAGAAAGCAATGGACCTACTCATTTTCAAGCCTATCTCCTACATTCCCCACCCCTTCCCCAATATCCAGAGCTACATTTAAAATCTCAGGATCTGAGTTCAAATTCCATCTCTGCCACTTATATTCAGCATGATCTGGGAAAGTCACTTGTTCTATCAATCAATCAAACAAATATTAATGAAGCCTCTACCCTATACCTGGGCCTCAGTTTACCCATCCTACTTAGTGTGTAGCAGAAGGAATTTGGAATCAAAGGCCCTGGATACGAATCCTAGTTTTGTCTCATATTAGCTGTATGGCCTTGGGTAAGTTACTTGACCTCCAGGCCTCAGTTTCCTCATCTGTAAATCATCTGGCCTGAGTTATATGGTCTCTGAAGACCTTTCCATTCTCAGTCTCTGATGCTCTGCTCCCTTACTGCCTCCAACTTCCTAACAACTAGAACTGTTTTCAAATGCAGCCTCCTCATCACTGACAATCTTTGAGCAGGGGCTGGGTCATCACTTGTCAGAGATCATAGGGTTTTAGGTCTAGAGCTGGAAGGGGCCTCAGAGGTCATTTGGGCCAACACCCTCATTTTACAGATGGAGAAACAGGCCCAGGGGGGTTTGACGAGTTGCCTGAGGTCAGATGGGAAGTGGCCGAGTTGGAAGCAGTGGGCCTCAGTTGTGGGCAGGGGTGGCCTAGGTGACCGCCCAGGACATTCTGATTCAGAGATTCCATGAGATTGGGCTCCTCTTCTCCCACAGCCCTCTTTTCCATAGCCTTTCTCTCCTGTCTTTAGCCAACCCTCCCCTCTACTGCCTTCTTTTCAACCTCAAGTATATTCAAACCTTACCTAGCCTAAATAAAAAAAAACTTCCTTCCCCTGACTCAGTTTCTGCCTGCCTCAGTTTCACCAAATGTAAAATGGGTATAGTAATAGCATCTATGTACCACGGTTGTGGTGAGGATCAGAAGAGATATTTGTATAAGACATCTAGCACAGTGTGGAGCATAGTAGGGACTATAGAGATGCTTATTACCATCCCTCCCCACTTCTCTCTCTCCAAGGTCACCGATAGCTGCCCAGAGTCAAACCCAGATGTGTTTTCTAAGTCCTTGTCCTCAGCTTCTCAGAAGAATCTGACACTATAGATGACCTTTCAACTTGGTCATTTGTGTCCCTCTCTTCCTTCATGTCTCCTATCTTCATGTCTTATAATACCACTTTCTTGCAAGAAGCCTTTTCTGGTCCTCTCCTCCATAGTATCTTAATGCTTAGCCCAATGCTTATTAGGTGTCAGAGGAGATAAACATTGGACCTGGAATCGGGAAGACCAGAAATCAAATCCTGCATCACACACTTACAAGCTGTGTGACCCTGGCCAAGTCACTTAACCTGCATCTGCCTCAGTTCCTCATATGAAAAATGGGGATAATAATAGCACCCCCCTCCCAGGATTGATATGGGGATCAAATGAGACAATATTTATAAAGCATTTTGCAAACATTACATAAATGCTAGTTATTATTGTTATTAAGTGACTGTCTTATAGACTCATCTCCCCTACAAGAGTGCAGCAGTATAGGGCCAAGGATGATGTAGGAGAGGACAGAAGAGCTCAGCCCTTATTTTTCTCTATGAAAATTTCTCTTTGGACTGGACAAGAAAGAACAAAAATGAGCAGTGTAGCAGTGAAGCCCAAAGTGGGCAAGGAGTCAGTGAGGGCACTGAGCTGGCCTAGATGAGTTCACATCATCATTGTAAGCTCAGCTACCTCCCAGAGCACTGAAAAAATGAGCAAATGTTATGTCTAAGCCCCCATCAGTGACCTCTGAGAGCCCCTGGAGAAGGAAGTCAGGATGGTGAAGAAAGGCAGATAGATGCTGTTCCAGTTTTCAGAAAGGCGGAAGAAAAGAGACTCTGCAGACAAGAGATTCATGATCCTAACTTTGGTTTCTAGGGACATTTAATACTTTTTATTGAAATTCTAGAAGAGGAAGAGGTGACCATCCCCAAAAGCCAGTCTGGCTTGGTCCAGATCCAATTATTTCAGACTAACCTCATTACATGTGTTTGACAGGATAACTCAACTGGCATCATAGGACCATAGAGTCAGAGTGAGAAGTGGCCTTTGAGGCCCCTCAATTTATAGAGGAGACAACTGGGGTCCAGAGAACTCCAATGATTTATCCAAGGTCCTACGAGTCCATAAGTAGTAGAGCCAGGATTTGAACCCAGACACGCTGATTCAAATCCAGGATTCTTTCTACTTTCCTTGCTGCTTCTCTGCTACATCAGAGGAATGTCAGAGATGAAGTTTACCTAGACTTTATCAAGTAGTTGACAGTAGCAGAACTGTTATTGTGGACAGGATGGAGAGAAGTGGACCAGATGACAGAGTAATTGGATAGGTTCAGAACTGATTGAATGGTGATGCCTGGACAACGATGAATTGTCATTCTATGTTAACTTGGCTAGAGGTCTCTAGTGGAATGCCCCAGGGATCTATGCTTGTCCTTGAGCTATTGATCATTTTATCAGTGACTTGGATAAAGGTATACATATATGTAAGGATGTGCTGGAACCAGCTCAATCAGTGAGCTGATTGTTACATCTTCAATGTGAGCATTTACACCTCAGAAATCAGTAAACACTAAAAATCAGGGCTTGCTTTATTGTTCTGTTGATTGTCTAAACTCAAGAGTGGTAAAAATGTTAATTATGCAGATTAAATTCAAAATTGTGTTGTGGTGCACATTTTCTTTTCTTTTTCTTTTTGGAGGGGGTAAGGTAGGGCAATTGGGGTTAAATGACTTGCCCAAGGTCACACGGCTAGTTTTGTGTTAAGTGTCTGAGGTCATATTTGAACTCAGGTCCTCCTGACTCCAAGGTCGGTGCTCTATTCACTGCACCACCTAGCCGCCTCATAGGTACACATTTTCCCCTCCAAAAAGCCAGTTGTTAAACACTTACCAGCACTCTACTGAACATAACATGCTCAGCAAATTTGTTTAGGTCATCCACTAAGGTCCATCTACTACCTTTCCTCCCCTCCCTCTCTTTTAGAAATATTAAGAAAGCATTTGTCTCAATATCCTAGTCTGAAGTTTTTGGACCAATCTGAATAAAAAACTCCATCAGTCTTTTGAAACATTTATCAATTCTGAAATAAAGCCCAGCACTGAAATCTTTTTTATATCATTCTTATCACAGGCTTACCTCACCCCCAAGTCTCTCTCTCCAGAGAAGCCCAGGAAAGATCCTAGGCGACTAGGGGAGTGGGTTTGTGATCACATTCAGAGAGGGAAGAAGAGGACCAAATGGGATCGACGTAAGAGTGATGCAGATGCTAACTGCTGTTATGTTATGCCAATGACAATGGATGTACCAGCTAGGTCCCCACAGGCCCTTGCTCTCTTTCTGCCCCAAGTCAACCTTTCCTTCAGATACTTGAAGATGGCCATTATGTCTTCCCTCTTCCTTGTGTCTTCTCCAGTCTAAACAGACACAGTCCCTTCGCTCCTTTTTATGATATGACTTTACACATCAGTCAGCATTTCTACCAACACAGATTTCCCATAATCATTATCTAGTATCATTCTCTAGGACAGCAAACAATACCAGTTTTCATCTCAGCATCCCCAGCCCCCCAGCATAGGGCCTGGCATAAGGCAAGCACTTAGTAAATGTGCGTTAGGTTGAACAGAATCCAAAAGACTGCCCTAATCACCATGAATGGACAGCATTTTTGGAGTCTTTTCCAGAAAAATAAAGATGGGTTTATATGATGCATGCTTGATTGCCACCTGGTGGCAACATGCTTAAATTGCAGGAGTGGTTGAAACATCCCTTGAATACATTTTCATTAAGAGTTATGAGCAGAAAGGTCTTGTGACAGCTCCCAAACCCATTCATGTTCTCAGTTCATTCTTTGGACAAAACAGCATGAATTTCCCAGGCAAGAAGCCCTACTCTGCCACTGATTAGCTGTGTGACACTCCTCCCTTTCTGTAAAAAGAGGGGATGGTCCCTTGCAGTTCAGAGCCCTAGGATTCCTTGAGCAGCTGACTGAGGTTGGGTTTTACAGTCTGGGACCATACAGGTTCACACCTTTCACCTCATTAACAAAGCTCTGCTATTTACTCAGCTCAACCCCAGCAATGAAATGCCTTAGAATTCTAACTGAAAGCTTGCCTTTTGTTCGGGTAGGACTGTGTCTTTACAAATCTTTCTGGTTGTAGCAGAAACTGTTGCTGAAACTGTCACTAAGAGCCACCAGGAAAAGGCTATTCCATAGCTAAAAAGCTATTGTAGGTTTCATTGAGTCAAATTGACCCCTGCCAGCGGAGAGATGGGAGGGGACTGCTTTACCCCTCTCTTAGAGAGTGGGAGCTGTAGAAAAGCCTCCCATGGCTGGAGGTCATTGAAGAAAAAGGCTAGAGGAAGAAAGAAAAGACCAGAGGTCACTCTCCTGAGTAAGGTCAAGGAATAGCATGAAACCATTGCACAGAGACTTTGATGTCAAGTTAACACGAATCTCCAGGATGCCAAGCTCAAGTTGCTAAAGGCTTTGACATGAAGTGAAGATTCAGAGTGATTTTTACTTGCTACATTCTAACAGGGGTTCATGGTTAATGTAACCCATTATGTGAAAGTAGGGTTCATTTGAGAATGAGAACAGCTGAGTTAGCAAGGAAGGACACAAGTATTTATATATATATATATATATATAATTTATATATATATTAGAAATTTCAGGAGCCAAGATGGCGGAGTAGGAGCACGACCCTCCCGCGCCTCCGGCTTCCACCCTCCCCAATCCATGTAAAAAGGGGACTCTAAACAAACTTTGGAGCTGCAGAACCCACAAAATGACACAAGAGAAGCTAACCTCCTGCTGAGAACAGCCCGGCAGGCCGGCAGGAATCGGCTAGCGCTCTGGGAGCTGAGCCCAGCCCCACACAGAGGCTTTAGCGCCAGGGCGGGCCTGACCAGCCACCAGCCAGAGGGACTCCAGATCAGCAGCAGCTGTGGCCGTTTCCAGATTTATCAATACATAGATGCGAAGGACAAGTTCTAATAAGGAATAATAGCGGGCGACGGCGCAGCGGCCTGTGTGGGAAGGCGTGGTGGACGCAGGCCTGGAAGGGGCCTGATCAACTCGGAGGGCAAGTCTTCCCACCAACCACAAGGTCCGCTACCAGGCCTATCACCAAAGGGCTGGGACTGGAAAGAGCAAGGTAAGAAGCAAATACAGGGGCCCCTATACTGGACAGCAAACATTCCTGGGGCTACCACTTCATAGCCCAGAAATCTTTTTTTTTTTAAAGCCCCTTTCAGGACCTCCAAAGACAAGGATGGCAGAGTGAACCCCACTTGCTCCAAACCCCCCCTCTGACCCTGAAAATATAGTAACTCTTGCCCCAGGGCAAAACCCTCTACAGTAAAGGTTTGGGATCCTAGAGGAAGGGCGTGGCTAGGACACTGCCTCAAAATGGGTAGAAAGCAGACTACAAAGACAAAGACTCTAGATTCCTACTATCCTCAGAGGGAGGAACCAACCTCAGAGGGAGACACTGTGGACTCCACACCCACAGCTGAGACTTCAACAGGGAATGGATCCCAAGCACAGAAGGCTCTCCTAGATGAGATCAAAAGGAACTTTGAAAGCAAAATGAGAGAGATAGAAGACAAAATGAATAATTCTCTCAAAACGAAAATAGCAGAATTTGAAAAACATTATAATGAGGAAAACACTCTAAAAAGAAAAGTGTATGATATGGAAAAGGAGCTTCAAAAATTAACCAAGGAAAATGATTTGCTAAAAACCAGAATTAAACAAATGGAAACAAATAACTCTATGAGGAACCAAGAATTAGCCAAGCAAAACAACAAAAATGAAAAATTAGAAAAAGAGGTAAAATACCTCAAAGAAAAAATAACTGACCTGGAAAACAGATCCAGGAGAGATAATCTGAGAATCATAGGCCTACCAGAAAATTATGATGAAAAAATGAGCCTGGACAACATTCTCCAAGAGCTCATTAAGGAAAACTGCCCTGAGATACTAGAACCTGAGGGGAAAATAGAAATTGACAGAATCCACCGGACACCTGCTGTAAGAGATCCCAAACTGAAAAATCCTCGAAATGTTGTGGCCAAACTCCAGAACTACCAGATAAAAGAGAAAATACTTCAAGCGGCCAGAAAGAAACAATTCAAATATCGAGGGTCCACAGTGAGGGTTGCACAGGATTTGTCAGCCTCCACACTGAAAGATCGGAGGCAGTGGAATACAATTTTCAGGAAGGCAAAACAGCTCGGATTACAACCAAGGATCACATACCCAGCGAGACTGAGCATATTCTTCCAGGCAAAGAGATGGTCATTCAATGATATAACAGAGTTCCAGACCTTCTTGATAAAAAAGCCAGAACTCAATGGAAAATTCAACCTCCAATTACAAGAAGCAACAGTGACTTAGAAAGGTAAACAAGGAGAACACACATCATTTTAGAGGGAAAGAGGGGAGGGAGAGGAGCTTCGCATGAGATCTGTTCCTGTCATTCTTGATGCAAAGAAAAAATAGCATACCTCATTAAGTATAACAATATCCTACAGGCAGTAGGAGGGGGAAAGGGTTACAAATTTTTTTTGTAAAAAGTGATTTGTAGGGAGGGAAGTAGTAAGGGGAAAAGGGGAGGAAAAGGGAGGGGGGCCGAAAAGGGAACACTGAGGGAGGCGGTGGTCAAAAGGAAAACTATTAAGGGAGGGAAGGGAGAAGGGGGGGGGAAATACGAACATTAACAGGGGCAGGAATAGGATGAGGGGAAAGAAACAGATAACAATCATAACTGTAAATGTGAATGGAATGAACTCTCCTATAAAACAGAGATGGATAGCAGAATGGATTAGAAATCATAATCCTACAATATGCTGTTTACAAGAAACACATTTGAAACAGAGGGATACACACAAGGTAAAGGTAAAAGGTTGGAGTAAAATATATCATGCCTCAGCTAAAGTAAAAAAAAGCAGGGGTAGCAATCCTTATCTCAGATAAAGCAAATGCAAAAATTGACCCAATTAAAAGAGATAAAGAAGGAAACTATATCCTGTTAAAAGGCACCATCGAGAATGAAGCAATCACTACTTAACATATATGCACCAAGTGTTGTAGCATCCAAATTCCTAGAGGTGAAGGTAAAGGAACTAGAGGAAGAAATAGATAGCAAAACTATACTAATGGGAGACCTTAATCTCCCCCTATCTGAACTTGATAAATCCAACCTCAAAATAAACAAGAAAGAAGTTAAGGAGGTGAACAGGATTTTAGAGAGGATAGGTATGATAGATCTCTGGAGAAAACTGAATGGGGATAAAAAGGAATATACTTTCTTCTCAGTGGTTCATGGCACATACTCAAAAATTGACCATGTTCTAGGGCATAAAAACCTCACGATTCTATGCAGTTAGGCAGAAATATTAAACGCATCATTCTCAGATCATGATGCAATAAAAATTATATGCAATAAAGGGCCAGGGAAAGACAGACTAAAAACTAACTGGAAATTAAACAATTTGATCCTAAAGAATGAGTGGGTCAAATAAGAAATTATAGAAACAATCAGTAATTTCATTCAAGAGAATGATAATAATGAGACAACATACCAAAATCTGTGGGATGCATTAAAGGCAGTTCTTAGGGGAAGTTTTATATCCCTGAGTGCATACGTGATTAAATTAGAGAAAAGGGAGCTCAACGAATTGGGCATGCAATTAAAAAACCTAGAAAAAGAACAAATTCAAAATCCCCAATTAAATACTAAACTAGAAATATTGAAGGCTAAAGGAGAGATTAATAAAATCGAAATTAAGAAAACTATTGAACTAATAAATAAAACCAAGAGCTGGTTTTATGAAAAAACCAACAAAATTGATAGACCCTTAGTCAATATGATAAAAAAAAGAAAGAAGAAAACTAAATATGAGTATCAAAAATGAAAAGGATGAATCTACCTCCAATGAAGAGGAAATCAAAACAATAATTAGGAATTATTTCTCCCAATTGTATGCACATAAATTTGACAATCTTAGGGAAATGGATGAATATTTAGAAACATACAATTTGCCCAGATTAACTGAAGAGGAAGTAAATTACTTAAATAATCCCATCTCAGAAAAAGAAATTGAACAAGCCATCAGTCACCTCCCTAGGAAAAAATCTCCAGGGCCAGATGGATTCACTAGTGAATTCTATCAAACATTTAAAGAACAATTGATTCCAATACTCTACAAATTATTTGGGAAAATTAGTGAAGGAGTCCTACCAAATTCTTTTTATGACACAAATATGGTACTGATACCTAAACCAGGAAGAGATAAAACAGAGAAAGAAAATTATAGACCAATCTCCCTCATGAATATAGATGCAAAAATTCTAAATAAAATACTAGCCAAAAGACTACAGCAACTTATCTCAAGAATAATACACTTTGATCAGGTAGGATTTATTCCAGGAATGCAAGGATGGTTTAATATTAGGAAAACCATCAGTATAATTGAGCATATCAACAATAAAACTAGCAGAAACCACACGATCATCTCAATAGATGCAGAAAAGGCTTTTGACAAAATACAACATCCATTCCTATTAAAAACATTAGAAAGTATAGGAATAAATGGAGCCTTCCTTAAAATAATAGGTAGCATCTATTTAAAGCCACCAGCAAGTATTATATGCAATGGGGAGAAGCTGGAAGCATTTCCCATAAGATCAGGGGTGAAACAAGGGTGTCCACTATCACCCCTCTTATTCAATCTGGTACTAGAAATGTTAGCAGTAGCAATTAGAGAAGAAAAAGAAATCAAAGGAATCAAGTTAGGCAAAGAAGAGACCAAGCTATCACTCTTCGCAGATGATATGATGATATACTTAGAGAATCCTAGAGAATCAAGTAAAAAACTGCTTGAGACAATAAATAAATTTGGCAAAGTTGCAGGATATAAAATAAACCCACATAAATCCTCGGCATTCCTATATATTTCCAATGAAACTCAACAGCAAGAAGTAGAAAGAGAAATCCCATTTAAAGTTACTGTAGACATTATAAAATATTTGGGAATCTACCTGCCAAAACAAACCCAGGACCTGTATGATCATAACTACAAAACACTTTTCACACAAATAAAGTCAGATCTAACTAATTGGAAAAATATCAATTGCTCATAGCTGGGTCAAGCTAATATAATAAAAATGACAATTTTACCTAAATTAAATTATATATTTAGTGCCATACCAATTAATTTACCAAAAAACTACTTTATAGAGTTAGAAAAAATAGTAACAAAATTCATCTGGAAGAATAAACGGTCCAGAATATCAAGGGAATTAATGAAAAAAAATGCTAGGGAAGGTGGACTAGCTTTACCAGATTTCAATCTGTACTATAAAGCAGCAGTCATCAAAACTATTTGGTACTGGCTTAGGAATAGAGGAGTGGATCAATGGAATAGATTAGGCACACGAGATTCAGAAGTCAACGACTACAGTAATGTATTGTTTGATAAATCCCCAGACCCTGGTTTTTGGGATAAGAACTCACTATTTGACAAAAACTGCTGGGAAAACTGGAATATAGTATGGCAGAAACTGGACATAGACCATTATCTAACACCATATACCAAAATCAAGTCTAAATGGGTTCATGATCTAGGTATAAAGGTTGATACTGTAAGCAGTCTGCTAAAACAAGGAATAGTTTACCTATCAGACTTGTGGAGAGGGAATGACTTTATGATGAAACAGGAATCAGAGAACATTATAAAATGTAAAATGGATAATTTTGACTACATGAAATTGAAAAGTTTCTGTACAAATAAAGCCAATGTAACCAAGATTAGGAGGGAGGTGGGAAATTGGGAAAGAATCTTTACAACCTATGTCTCTGACAAAAGACTCATCTCTAAAATATACAGAGAACCGAGTCAAATTTATAAGAATACAAGTCATTCCCCAATTGACAAATGGTCAAAGGATATGAACAGGCAGTTTTCAGAGAAAGAAATTAAAGCTATCTATAAGCACATGAAGAAATGCTCTAATTCACTATTGATTAGAGAAATGCAAATCAAAACAACTCTGAGGTACCACATCTCACCAGTTAGATTGGCTAAGATGACAAAACAGGAAAATGACAAATGCTGGAGAGGATGTGAGCAAACGGGAACACTAATGCATTGTTGGTGGAGTTGTGAACTGATCCAGCCTTTCTGGAGAGCAATCTGGAACTATGCCCAAAGGGCTATAAATACTTTCATACCCTTTGATCCAGCAATACTACTCCTAGGGTTATGTCCCAAAGAGATCATAGAAATGGGAGAAAGACCCATATGTACAAAAATGTTTATAGCAGCTCTTTTTGTTGTGGCAAAGAATTGGAAATTAAGGGGGTGTCCATCAATTGGGGAATGGCTGAACAAGTTGTGGTATATGCATGTTATGGAATATTATTGCGCTATAAGAAACGGGGAGCAGGCGGTCTTCATATTTACCTGGAGAGGCTTAAAAGAACTGATGCTGAGTGATATGAGTAGAACCAGGAGGAATTTGTACACAATTACAGACACAACGTATGTGTGATGACCAACTTTGATAGACTGGACTCTTCTCAACAATGCAGCGATATAAGTCAATCCCAAAAGACGCATGATGGAGAGAAAAACGTGCATCCAGAGAAAGAACTAGAAAGAACTAAATTTATATCCAGGTGGAAGCAAAATACTGATCTCTTTTGTTCTCTTATTTGATTTTATTTCCTCTTTACCATTTTTCATTCCAGCTGGTACAATCCATCCTTATAACCTGACCATTGTATAATGTGAAAGTATTTACAGATCCTATACTTGATTATAAGCCGCCATGGGGGGGAGGGGAAGGAGGGGGACAAAATGTGAAATTCAAGGAATTGTGGAATTGAATCCTGTAAACTAAAAGGAAACAAACAAATTAATAAATTAAAAATTGAATTATAAAAAAAAGAAATTTCATTAGAGGTTACTTAAAAGGAACATTTTCTTTGAATTAAGGTTAGAGTTAGGGGCAGCTAGGAAGGTGGCAAATATAGAGCACTGAATCTGAGTGAGGAAGACCTGAGTTTGAATCCAATCTCAGACCCTGGTGTGACCCTGGGCAAGTCACTTAACTTCTGCTTGCTTCAGTTTCCTCATCTATAAAATGGGGATCATAATAGCATCTGTCACATGTGAGTCTTAAACAAGGTATTCGATATCTACTTATGGGTGGGCAGAGGGAGGACAGGCGACAGATCTTATTTCTCAATGGCAATAGTAAGTTTGATTTGCATAGAACTTTATGACTGCTCTATTCCTCTCATCTCTAGGTTATCTTTTCTCCACTAAAGTGCATGTTCCTTGCGAGGAGGGGATATTTCGTTCTTTGTATTTGTATTCTCAGTTCCTAGCACAGACATGCTCTCGGTATCTGGCACACAGTAGGAGCTAAATAAATGCTCGTTTGTTGATCGAATTACCAAGTGAAGCAACTGTGTGAGGGAGGGAGAACAAGAAATAGAGAAAGAAACTGAGTCAGAGTGTGAGCCCACAGCATCTAACACCAGGTCCAGGACTCTGTCACCAGAGGCCATCAAACCCCACTCAGCAGGAAGCCCCAGTGCTATGCCAGACTAGTGCTTCTTCAGGCTCTGTTGGACTCTAGGGAGGGAAATAGAAGCTACAACCACCTGGGGCAGTCAATGCCAACCTTTTAGAAGAGCAAGGATTGTTATACCATGTACATTTCCCTTATCTAATCTTTGTTTTCTACTCAGTACTAGGCACAGAGGTCTACACTCACTGGGCAATGACACTAGTGCAACTGTTGAATTTAAGAGGTCATCAGAGCCCAGCTTGAAGACCTCCAGTGACAGGGAACTCACTACCTTAGGACACAGCCTGTTCCATTGTTGCACATAGTAGGCACTGAATAAATACTCATTGAATGATTGCTGGACAGCACTAAGTGGCAAGGAGTGCCAGTATCAGTGTGAGTATCTGCATCTTTGTAACTGCTCCCCTTGGTCCGAGCTAGTTCTTCCTTCTGGGGCCAGAGCACGATCGTCTCCCCATTCCAATATACTCTGAAGTGCTGTGGCTTCCCCCTAAGTGTTTTCTTGATCACACACCCAGTCTAGAAGGATTCCACCACTTTACCTTCCCACCCCATCGCCACCCTCTGGGCAGGTTCCAGCTTGTCAATGTTATCTCCTAAAATGTGGCATCTAGGACTGAACGCAGTACTCCAGATGACTGAGTACCCTGGGGCCCAGGGAAGTGTGAAACTCAGGGTGCATGGGATCATAACAATACAGTTAAAAATAGAACTCTGAGGCCACCTAGTCAAAAGTTGTTATTTTAGAGATGAAGAAACTGAGACCTGGAGAGGTCAGGAGCTTTGCCCAGTGTAACCTAGGTAAGTATCAGAGGCAGCATTGGAACCCAGATCTTCTGGTTTCAGGATAAATGCACTTTATCATACACTACATTTTTACCATATACTACAACCTCCCTAGGCTCAGTAAAGCAGATAGGAAAAGATGTCTACTGGGGCCAGCATCTTGTCATTAGGGCAGGAAGAGAAGTTCCTTGGCTCAGGATACAGTCCTAAATTGAATGCACCTAAGAGTGAAAGCAGGTGTGGCTCTGTCTGCTTTGGAGAGTCAACAGTACAAGCAGTAACATGTTGAGTTGGGCGTTGGAGACGGTGATGGGTTTGGAATCTCTGTTCTCAGTCACCCAACTGCAGCAGCTCTCTCTAAGGGCATTAATGATCTCTCAATGGCCACGAACAATGGACCCTTCTCAGGCATCATCTCTCTTGACCACCTCCCTACAGTTTTTTTTTTTTGAAGCAATCAGAGTCACACAGCTAGTGAGTGTCTGAAACTGAATTTGAACTCAGGTCCTTTTCCCTCCAGCTTTTGACACTGCAGCTCATTGCATTTTCCTGACTTTATTCTCTCTTCCTTTTCTGACCATCTGTTCTCAGTCAGCTGGTGGCAGAGTGGATAGAATGCTGGGCCCATAATCAGGAAGACCTGAGTTCAAATCCAGTCTCAGGCATTTGCTCACTTATGACTTTGTGCAAGTCACTTAACCTTTATTTGCCTCAGTTTTCCCTAACTGTAAAATGGGGATAATAATAGCCCCTACCTTGTAGAGTCATTAGGATCAAATGAGATAATATTTGTAAAAGTGCTTAGCAGAGCACCTGGCATGTTGCAGTTGCTGTGTAATTTCTTTTCTTCTTTCAGTCTCTCCTACTGGATCATCATTCACATTCCATCTCCCAGCTCTCTGCCCTGGGCCCTCCTACGTTCCCTCTTTGGGTGACCTTGTCCAATGATCATCTTGGTTGATGATTCCCAGGTCTACATACCCAGCCCTCATCTCCCCTGGAGAGATTGCCTTCTGCTCACAATGGATCCAAAACGTAGCTTGTTATCCTAATCTCAAGGCACACACCATTCCTTCAGGCAGTTGTGTTCATGACCTTGTCAAACATGGCACCTCACCTCACTCACCAATGTATGGCTAAACCTCCTCATCTCTGTCTCTGCAGCATCTCTTGAGCTACCCCTTCTCTCCACTCACACAGCCCCTGCCCCCCTTTGGACCCCCATCGCTTTTTGAATGGCCAGCTCCATTCTTCATGAGAAGGAATATGGACAGAGTGCTGGACCTGGCATCAAAAAGACTTGGGTTCACATCCCACCTTAGCCACTTAGCGGTTGTGTGACCCTCACCTCTCTATGCTTCGGATTCCTCATCTGAAAAACGAGGGGGCTAGACTCTTTGGTCCCTATCACGTGTAACTCCATAATTCTCTGCTTCTCTGGTCATGTCCTCTCACTGGGACTACTGTGATAGCCTCCTAACAGGTCTCCTCATCTCAAGTATCTCTCCTCTCTGCTTCATCCTCCAGTCAAATACTCAAGAGACACCAGTGGATCTGTGATCTCTACGGTGTGGGCATTACCCCCAATGATGCAGGTTGCAGCCTACCAACATCGTGTGTAATTCTCATCCATGTCCTACCCACAAGTTCACCACAGGCTCATCCAATATGGTGAGTGCCTTGGTCATCTTCTCTGGGCATGGTAAGAATTCTAAGAAAGCTGTCTAGCCATCCATGGTTACCCTTTGTTCCTGCCATTTGATGCCTCATTGTTCTATGAAGCTTTTCCTGCTCTGCCAGTAGAGAACAGCAGGCTCTACCACCCTGGAACGGTCTTGAGTAAGGTTCTAGCACCGGATGTCATGTGATTTTCAAGGTGCAGCTCAGCTAAGCCTAGGAAGCTAGCCCCTTGGTGATTAATTCCTGGCTGTACAGTCCGTCCTTCACACTGATGTCTAATTGACATTCCTAAAGAAGAAGTCTAACCATGTTGCTTTCCTCCTCAAAAACCCAAGGAGCCCCATCATCCCAAGAGATACAATACATTAAAATCCAACCCCCTTCTCGTTTGGTGAACGGAACCTTTCAGACTGGACTCCACCAGCCTGATCAAACTGATTCCACATTATTCCCTTCCACCACCGGCTCCAGCCGAAGTGACTGAGTTTTGGCTCCCCATACATGACATTCTATTTCCCATGCCTTTGCATGTGCTTTGTCCCTCAACTCTCTTCCCTAAGGTGACAAAAAGGAAATAGAATAGAATACATAGAGGAACTAGCCTAAACAACTCCTCCAGCAAGGAGAGAAGAAAGAGCGCCAGACTGAGAAATTATCTAGGAATGCAAAGAAAAACGCCAGTAAGCACATTTTTCAGCCTAGGTCAGCACAAAGGGGAAGCCAGAAGCCTGTGGACACTAGGGGAGAGGTTCAGCCAGAAAAGCCTGCTCAGGAGGACAGATGCCGTCCCCTCCGGAGGTTCCCCTGAGAGACTCAGAGACATTACCTCATTCCCCAGAGCCCAGATCATACAGATCTGTATCAAAGAAGGCCCCACCATTCTTTCTAGAAGTGCACAGAACCTGACTGTGACAGGAAGTCCTGATCCAGGAAGTAAGGCCAGAAAAATGAGTAAAGATTAGAGAAACCAATGATTAAGACATACTATGGAGGGAGGAATGCTCAAGACACAAGCTAGCAAGACGGAAATGTCTCCCCACCATCTGCAAGGAAAGCAACATTCTTTCTCCCCCAAGTCCACGTTGCTCTCCCTGGTCACCTCTGCCTCTCTGGGGTCCTTCAAGGCTCAGCACAAATGCCCTTTGCTCCCCAAGGCCCCCCCAATTGCCCCCTGCTCCTCACCATCTCCCTCAATATTAATTTGCATTTACTTTGAATATATTGGCATTTGCCTGTATACATTCCCCGCCCCCCCCAATGTAAGCCCCCTGAGGGCCGGGCTTGTTTCATTTTTGTCATAATAGACTTGGGGCCTAGTGCTTAATACAGGCTTGTTGAGCTGAACTGAACCGGGTCAGAAGAAATAGATTCCAATCCTAGCTCTGCTCCTTGCTGCCTGTGTGACCTTGGGCAGTCTCTTCCTGTCTCTGGGCCTCAGTTTTCTTACCTATAAGAGGAAGGGGCTGGACGAGGTGACCCCTAGGATCCCCTCCACCTTTCAGTCCTAAGGTTCTCCCTCTGGAGAGACCACCACTAAATCTGACTGGCCTCTTGGGTACCCACTGATGATGCTACTAAGCCTCAGTTAAGTGTGCTAGCCAAGAAAAGCATTGAACCCGTGATCTGCCAGCGTTCTGAGGTGGCCAGTTGTCAATGGCTCCACTCTTCAGAATTTCATTGACCATTGAAGTATCAGGGTCAGCATGGAAAGTGACGGAGTGTGTGTGCGCACGTGCCTACATGGGGGAGGGGGATGATGGAAGAAACAATAGAAGAAGAACTTTGGAGAAGGAAATGACAAATCACTCCAGTATCTTTGCAAGAAACCCCACGAACAAAGTCCACAGGGTCACCTGGAGTTAATGACTGAGCAGCAACGTGTGAATGATGTTTTAGGTCTGGAAGAAACCTTGGCGATCATTTTGTCCAGCTCCATCATGATGCAGAGGAGGAAGCTTAGAATGAGGGATCCCCATCTTGTTTGGCCCCAAGGGCAGAACCGGGAATTATGGGGCTGGCAGGTTGGAGGAAGGAAAACCACTTGCACACCCTACAGATTGGAGCTGTCCAGCCACGGAAGAAATGACACTGAGTTCCCAGTCACTAAAAATCTTTGAGAGGGAAAATCACTTGACAATTTGGATCCCCAAATGAGGGTTTTCAGCAGCTTGGGTGTGCAGAACGGTGTTCCTGGTGCTGAGATGAATCGAATGTCTGGCTGGTGGCAGTAAACTGGAGCTCACAGTCAAGGCTACTTCAAAGTGGGCTGGCTCACCACTGGAATAGTGGGATCCTTCAACTTTAGGCTTGTCTAGAGGGACTTGGAGGGTATTCCTGGTCAGTAATGGGGTGGGGGGCAGACTCAACATCTCCAACATTCTGCTTTTTTTGTTTTTTGGAGGGAGGAGGGCAGGGCAATTGGGGTTAAGTGACTTGCCCAATGTCACATGGCTAGTTAGTGGTAAGTGTCTGAGGTTGGATTTGAGCTCAGGTCCTCCTGACTCCAGGGCCAGTGCTCTATTCACTGAGCCACCTAGCCACCCCAATTTTCAACATTCTGAATTCTAAGGGTCCTCTCTCCCAGCTCAAACATCTTAAAAGCCAAAGACCCCATGGACTCCCTACTTTATTCTCACCATCCCCTTTATACTCATTCCTCTCTTCCTCTTTCTCCCTCTCCCTCCTCCCTTCCCCCTTGACCAATAGATCTGTTATACTTTTTCTCTCTCAGCTCAGAAGTTACTTCCTTGACGACCATGGCTCAGAATCTGTCTCGCTGGAACATTGACCCTGAGAGGTTGACTCCTGCCTTCCCCAACAGGCTGAGTGTGTTTGGTCCAGCCACACCTTTATTTGTGCAGCCGCCAGAGGCAAAGCTGGGAATCCAACAAACAGCTCCTTCCCGCTCTCCCTCCTGCCCTCCTCCCCTTTCTAATCTGTTGACCCCAATAATGGGGAGGGTCTGATTTTCACCTTCAGGACTCCTCCTCTGACAAGAACAGGGTCTGAGTCATTCTCTCAGCAGAGGTGGGACCAGAAGGGCTTCTTGGTTTTTGTTTTTTAAATCTTAAGTTCTGCTAACCTATGGGGGTGAGGGTTAGGGTTAGGGTTAGGGTTAGGGTTTGGGGGGAATCAGTTAAGGGTTAGGGTTAGGGTTAGGGTTAGGGTTAGGGTTAGGGTTTGGGGGGAATCAGTTAAGGGCTACTCACAAATAAAAAACAAGTAAATATGTTTGGGGGGATGTTATGTATTTGTTTCTGTGTATATAGGTATGAAGTGATTTTTTTCATAGGACTCCTGACCTTCTCCATGTACTATGTGGAACACGAAGAGATAATATGGCACAGTGGAAAGTGTGCTGGATTTAGGGTCAGAGGACTTGGGTTTGAATCCCTGCTCCGCCACTTACTATCTGTGTGACCTTGGGGAAGTCAACTAACTTCCCTGGGCCTTGGTTTCCTCATCTGTAAATGAAGGAGGATGAATTAAATGGATTCTGAAGTGCCTTCCAACTTTCAGCTTAAGGTTGTATAACATCTCAAAAGAATCTAAAACTGTTGGTGACAAGAGATAGAGAGCATTTTGGAATATACAATGGATAAGTTTGAATAATTAAATTAAAAAGTTGTTGCACAAACAAAACCAATGCAGCCAAGATTAGAAGGAAAACAGGAAACTGGGATAAAATTTTTACAGCAAGTTTCTCTGATAAAGGCCTATCTTCTCAAATATATGGAAAATTGAGTCAAATTTATAAGAATACAAGTCATTCCCCAATTGGTAAATGGTCAGATGAAATGAATAGGCAATTTTTGGGTGAAGAAATCAAAGCTATCTATAGTCACATTAAAAAAAATGCTCTATATCACTACTGATTAGAGAAATGCAAATTGAAACAACTCTGAGATACCACATAATATCTGTCAGATTAGCTAATATGGCAGAAAGGGAGAATGATAAATGTTGGAGGGGATGTAGGAAAACCATGACACTAATGCACTGTTGGTGGAGTTGTGAACTGATCCAACCATTCTGGAGAGCAATTTGGAACCATGCCCGAGGGGCTATAAATCTGTGCATACCCTTTGACTCAGTAATGCTACTACTAGGTCTGCATACCAAATAGATCATAAAAAAGGCAAAATGACCCACATGTACAAAAATATTGATAGCAGTTCTTTCTGTGGTGGCAAAGAAATGGAAATTAAGGGGATGCCCATCAATTGGGGAATGGTTGAACAAGTTGTGGTATATGAATGTAATGGAATACTATTGTGATGTAAGAAATGATGAACAGGCTGACTTCAGGAAAACCTGGAAACACTTATATGAACTGATGCTGAGTGAAGTGAGCAGAACCAGGAGAACATTGTACATAGTAATAGCAACATTGTAAGATGATCATCTGTGAGTGATTTAGCTGTTCTCAGCAATACAAAGATCCAAGACAATTCTGAAGAACCTATGATGAAAAAAATGTTATCCTTCTCTAGAGAAAGAAGAGCTGGTGGAATCTGAATGCAGATCAAAGCATACTGGGTTCTTTTTTTAACTTTATTTTTCTTGGGGCTTTTTGTCTGTTTTCTTTCACAACATGACTAATATGGAAATAAGTTTTACATGATTGCACATGTATAATAACCTTTCTCAAACTGCTTGCCTTTTCCATGAGGAGGAAAGGAGGGAAGATGGGAAGTTGTGTGAGAGAGAATTTGGAACTCAAAATTGTAAAAAAAAAAAAAAAAAAAAAAAAAAAAAACAATAACTCAGAGCTTAACTTTCAATGTGTAATTAGAAAAAAAAATATTTAAAAGAATTTTTTTAATTAAAAAGAAAAAGGGCATGGTGGGTGTCAGCAGGCCGAGGAGTGATAGGGGTGACTCCCATGAAAAACTGGCCAAAAGCCCTTCTCAAGGAAATGTGTGAGTTGAAGAGGAGGGGGGCCAGTTGTGCCAATAACACCCCCAAGGGCTGCAGTGGTGTCCATTAGGTATTAAAAGAGTCAGGGGTAGGCTGCCATCTCGGGGACTGCTGGGGATTTTCCATGGAGCCTTTATTGAAAGACAAGGTCAAGAAACAGAAAGGAGGAGAAGGGTCTGCACAGGCTGGGATATGCCGCCGTGGGCAGGGGTTGTCTAGTGGCATAAGAATGAAAAAGATGAGGTGAGTTTCAGTCAACTGATTTCAAATGGAATGTTGTAATTTTAAAACTAATTCCATTCAATCCAACCAAGATCTTCAAATATGCCCATTTCCTATTTTTGGCATTTTCATTTGTTTTGTGTCCAAATTAAAATCAATGTGGGAAACTCCTACTGTGGGGACTTGATTTACTTGGGTGACTTTCCAGGCCTAGATTTCCTCATCCATAGAATTAGGGGGTGGCTCATAAAGCCTTTTCTAGCTCCAAATCAGTGATCCCACAACTTCAGGTGAGTGACGATGTGAATTGTCCATCTTAGAGAGTTGCCCAGGTCCACTGAGAAGTGAGGGGACTTGCCCATGGTCACACTGACAGTATATGTCCAAAGAATTTGGATTCAAGTCTCCTTGATTCTGAGGTTGGCCGCCAGGAAATGCCCTATGACAGGCTGCTTCTCTCTGTCATGGTTAATTATTGTACTGGAGGGTGGTATTAGAAGGAAGGAAGGAAACAAACATTTACTTGGTGCCTACTTTATGCCAGGCAGTTTGCTAAAAGTGCTTTACTGGTACATAACTCCCAGTGTGGAAACTCCCTCTCACAATGCCTATTGGCAACCTATCCAAACCTATTACACATTTCAGCCAAAATGGCCTATTTTCTATCTACATCCCACTTGTTTGCCTTTGCGTGGGCTGTCCCCCTGATGCCTGGAATGGTCTTCTTCCATATTCCTGTCTCTTGGATTTCTTGCTTTCTTTCAGGGCTCAGTTTAAATGCCCTCCCCTTCATGGGGCCATTCCCGGTTGCCCCAGCTAACAAATGCTTCCACTCATTATGCTGTATCAGTCTTCGTTCTTGGAGGGGCAGAGGGCCTGGGTCTATAATTTCACTGGTATAAGGAATTCTTGGATCAGAGGAAATTCTCCCTCTCAAACTCTTCAACTTTTAATCTTAGAATGGCCTGGAGGCATTGAGCGGTTAAGGGACTTGCCTAGGGTCACCTAGCCAACAGACAAGTGTCAGAACCAAGACTCAGACCCAGGTTTTCCTGGATCCAAGGCCAAATCTCTATCCTCTATGCCAGGTCACTTGTCATGTTTACTGAAAAGGAAAGAAACGGAAGAGGAGGAGGAGAGAGGGAAAGGAAGAGAAAGGAACACCTGGAGAAAGCACCCAGGAACCACCTGCTTTTGCCTCCAAAGAGTCTCCCGCCTCTTTTCTCCACATCCAATCAGCTGCCAGGTCAGACAGACCGTAGGTGCCATACATCTCCCATCCACCACTCTGCATGGACTCACTGGACCACACACTGGTTCAAGCCCTTCTCACCCTTCAGTAGACGAGGTACTGGCACTTTAACTAGTCTTCCTTCTCTCTCCCCTCTAACCCATCCTGTAAGATGACCAATTCATAACCTCCCTTTCTCAGAAGTCCTTACTGTCTCCAGGATGAAGTTCACATTCCTTAGCCTCAGGTCCCATCATGTGCCCTCAACAAAGCCTTTCAACTTTATCTCTCACTGCTCCCTTCAGTCATTCTTAGTTTCTAGACTGGATGACTCATTTCCTCCTGAAAATACTTCATATTCTCTCACTTCCAAGCCTTTGCACACTCTAGGCCCACAGCCAAGAGTGCCTGACTCTCATCCCTCATCTCCTCCTCCTTCTTCAAGGTCTATCTTGGGTGCCCCCTCCTACATGAAACTTTCCCTGTTGATCCCCCTAGACAGAGAGGCTCTCTCCTTCCTTTCTTGGAGCAGCTGGCTGGTGCAGTGGATAGATCCCTGGACCTCGAGTCTGAAAAGCCTGAGTTCAAATCCAGCCTCAAACAGTTACTAGCTGTGTGACTCTAGAAAAGTCACTTAACTTGTTTTGCCTCAGTTTTCCTAACTGTAAAATGGGGATAATAATAGCACCTACTTCTCAGAGTTTTTATAAGAATCAAATGAAATAATATTTGTAAAGTGCTTTGCAAGTTGTAAAAGACTATAAAATTTTACCACTCCTCCTCCTCCCCCTCCTCCTCCCCCTCCCCCTCCCCCTCCTTCTCTCTCCTTCTCTGAGTTTCTGCAGCATGGTTTGCCTCTCTCTGGATGTCCTTCTGATACCACCACATCCTCTACATTAGCTCCGTGGGTCCATTTCAAGAGACCCAGGCCAAATGAGGTGAGTTTCAGTCAACTGATTTCAAATGGAACACTATCATTTTAAAATTAATTTCGGTCAATCCAACCAGGATCTTCAAATATGCCAATTTCATATTTTTGCCATTTTCATTTGTTTTGTGTCCAAATTAAAATCAGTATGGGAAACTCCCAATATGACAACTCGATTTGCCTGGATGACTCTCCAGGCCAAATTCCTTGTCTGTAGAATTAGGGGGGTTGGCTTGAGTGACTCATAGGGTCCCTTCTAGCTCCAAGTCAGTGAGCTGATCTGGAAAGTGGGGTGTAGCTAAGGAACTACATTAAAGCAGAAGGAAGATCTGAGTTCAAATCCCACCTCTGACAGTCTCTAGCTGTGTTATCATGGACAAATCATGGCACCTTTCTTGGTCTTAAGCAAGGAATGAGTCACCCCGTTCATGTCTTGTCTCTCTGACCAGACCGTGAGAAATGCCAAGGAGTGGAATTTGTATTGGACACTAGTGACCACAGAGGGAGGCTTTGAACTTTTTAATTAATGTTGGGAATGAATGAATGTGCATGAGCAGTAATATCCCTTGGGCCAGAGGCAGCCACACTAAGGACAAGGGGCTCCCTCTCCCCTTCTTAGGTACCGTGTTCCCTTATGAACAATGATGGAGATAACTGAAATGATAACTCACTCACATTTCAATGGCACTTTTCCATTTGAAGAGGGGTTTCCCTGAAGTACCCCTGTGGCCTTTATGATTTTTATAGCCCATTTTACAGAGAAGGAAACTGAGGCCCAGAGAGCTTTGAGGGTCTTGTCAGTGAGTGTCAGAGCTAGGGTTCAGACCCAGGTCTTCTGAGGAGGCCAGATAAAGGACAGGGAGCTTGGAGAGATGTTCCTGGGCATTCCACCCAGCCTGAGTCAGCCTCCCTCAGGGCCCCAGGGCAACACACCCCACTAAGCTGTTCTCCGTCCACTTTCCTGGTATCTTCTGCGGCCCACTACAAACAGGTTTCTCCACTATCTCCCTCTTTCCCACTCCCCACCAATGGGAGGTTTGTCCTGAGAAGCCTCTAGAGAGTCCAATGATAGGACCTCCAATGTGGTCTTTATTTCTCACCTCCTCCAGACAGCCTTTCCTGATCCTTGCCTGAAACTGATGGTGTGTGTGTGTGTGTGTGTGTGAGCACATAGTAAGTATTCACTAAATGCTTGATTGACTGTCTGACTGAGTGTCCCTCACCCAATGGGCTTCATTTGCTCATCTGTAAACAGGGGGATGTTAGACTGTGTGACCTCTGAAAGTCCAACTCCAGACCTGCCATTCTGACCCAGCGAGGGTATGACCCCAGGGCTGGGGGCAGAAGCATAGAAAAAGGAAGAGGCCTTCAGAGTACAGAGGAGTGATCACCTTTCTATACTGTTTTAAAGGAGACTCCTCCTAAGATGTTAGAACAGATAAGCAGCAAGTGGTACTATGTGCCTGGTGCTGTGCTGTTCCGGTCCTTAGCCTGCAGAAGGTTAGACTCCAGAATGGAAAGGCAGCTTGGAACCATGCAAAAGAAGTTGGCTTCTGCATCAGCAGGACTCTGTATATGTGACTGTGAGCAAATCCCTTCACTTGCCAAGGTCCTGGGCAATTCTCTAAGACTATACACTTCAGAGAAAGTGCCAGCCTGCCTTGGGAGTGGGAGTATCCTCATATGGGAGTGCCCTGTTCTGGAAATCACAGGCTCAGTCCCTGTACCTATGAAAGCAGGACATTGTATATTTATTTACATGAATGTATCTTTGACCACTTCCATGTTCAAGGTCCTATGCTCAGAGCAGGGGAGATACAAAGAAAAATGCACCAGCATCCTAGACCTTTAGGAGTTTGAAATCTGGTCGGGGACATATGATGAGCTAGTATTTTCCTGCAATCTGTGGGCATCTGCTGGAAGTGAGCGATAGAGAGGACAGGCAGAGGACTGTGGGGACTCTGAGGAAGAAGGAAATCACTGTTGGCTAGGGGGAACTGAGGCAGGCTGCCCAGTAAAGGAGGCACCCAGGCTGAGCCTTGAATGATGGGAAACACTTCACCAGACAGAGATAAGAGGAAAGCCATTCATGGTGGAGGAAATGCATGAGTACCGTGCAGGGAGCAGATCACGGACTGTATAAAGGGCCATGGGTATTGCTGCAGTTTACAACTCATGAAGGGGAATAGTGAGACTTAAGACTGGGAAAGTTGGGTGGGGCAGATTGTGGGATGGCTTTGGACTCCAGGCTCAGGATCTGGACTTGATGGGGGTGCCAATGGGCAGCCATTGAAGCTTCCATACAGCTCAGCTTTGGCTTGGATCCCCTCAGGGACGGGGAACTCACTATCTTCTGAGGGAGCTCAAGCCTCTTTGGGACAGCTAGCATCAGCGGGAAGCGGGTCTTGCCATCCAGACCAAATCTGCTTCTCTGAGACTTCCTCCCGGCTCCTGCTCTTGATTTTTGTGGATAAGAGGAGCAGGTCTGCTCTCTCCTCCACACACCAAAGGCAGCACCATGGGCCCTGGACACTCCCCTCTCAGGCTAAATGGGCCCAGTGCCTTTAACAGATAGAGGACCGTGAGGCATGTTCTCCCATCCTCTGAGCATCCTGCTTGTCCCAGAGCTTGTCAGTGCCCTCCCTAATGTAGGGCACCCTGAATCAAGAACAATCATCCATGTGACCCAATAAACATGGGGACGGAGGGCCTGAGGCTCCCTCCATTTCCTCTGTCTAGACCCTGTGACGCCCCAAGAGAATGACAGCTTTCTGGGGGCAGGGACTGTGCTTGTCTTTCATCGTGCTCTCTGTGTAATTCCATAGTACTACCTGTACCTGGCACATAGCAATGATTAATAAGTGCTTCCTGACTGATTGGCTGGGTAGCCCTTCCTTCCCCGGACGGCTTCCAGCAGTGTCTGGACAGTGCTTGTGAAAGATGAAACAGAAGGACTCCTAAAGTCAGGCTAGATGCCCTGCCAGGTCCCTCCTGGCTCTGACAGGCCGTGGAGTTTTAGCTCTGACAATCCCTCTCAGCTTGTGTGTGTTGGATGAATACCTGAGGGGGTCTGCTTAATCAGTGCTTGTCCTCTGCCTCCATCTCTCCTCAGTCTGCCAAACCTCTTCCTTTATCCCACCATCTTTCCAAGTCCCCCAGAGAACCAAAGCACCCCCAAAGGGCTGGGGCAGGTCACTGACCTTCTTCTGCCCGTAGGCTAGGCCTTTGTCATAGAGGGCAATGCCGGCAGTCAGCTTCTGGACCTGGTCACTCTCGCTCACGAAGCCCACGTCAAAGGCCGAGGCGTAGCCCTGCTCGGCCAGGCATCGGGCTGCCCGGAGCTGGAGCTCCCCATCGGCCAGCCCTTCCTCGTCAGCCTCCAGGCCCATGAGGCCAGACAGCGTCTCAGTGCAGCGGGCCCCCTCCTGCTCCAGGCCCAGTTGATCATAGACGTAAGCCAGGTTGGCCCAGGCGTTAAGGTTGTCAGGTGCCTCCTGGGTCACCTGCAGGAAAAGCTCCCGGGCCTGCTGCAGCTCCTCCAGGTAGAAGGTGAAAACCCCCAGGAGGTTCCTCACCGCATACTGTAGGGGCCCAGCCTCGAACTCTAGCTCAGTCCGAAGGCTCTCCCTCTGCAGCTTCATGTCTCTGCCTCGGAAGGGGGCCCGGGAGCCCGGCTCAAAGTTCAGGTTCAGGTCCAGGTGGAAGTGGCCAGGGAGGTAAGCCATCTCCTCCATGAGCGCTTCAATGTCGTCCTCAGGCATCCCCCCCTCGTTGTCTCCCAGAGGCAGAGGCCCAGCATCAGGGAGGACCTGGAGCCTGGTGTTGGGGGGCAAGCCCTCCATCTGGAGGAAGCGGGTCCCAGGGCTGCTGCTGCCTAGCTGTGTGAACTCAGGCGAGTAGGACTTCCCTTCTCCCCGCTCCAGTCCCCATCTGTAAAATGAGGGGGTTGGATGAGACAATTTCTAAGGGTCCTTCCAGCCTGAGAGCCCACACGCCTATGGTGCTGCAGCTCTGGCAGGGAGAGGGCCAAGCCCTCCTACCTGGCTCTTCAGGTTTGTCAAAGTCTAGGGGAGGAGCTTGTCAGGGAGAGGCCTCCCTAGAGGAAATGCAATGTAAAGGTCAGTGGGTGCTGGGCAGCTGCCCCAGCCAGAGAGGATTCAGAGCTCTGAGGGGCCTCAGAGAAGACAGGGTGAGAGCTGAGGGTGGAATTGGCAATCATCTAGTCCAAGAGTGGGGAACCTGCAGTCTCGAGGCCACATGCCACCCTTTGACTGAATCTAAACTTCACAGGACATTAAGTTTGGATTCAGTCAAACAAATTTGTGCTTGAGGATCTAGAGGCCCACATGTGGCCTTGACCAGTCTAGTGCCCTCATTTATCAGGACTTATTCCCAGAGGAGGTCACACCATAGGAACTAGCAGACTGGGGAAGTGAGCCCCATTCCTAGCTTGGTGAGTGGGAAAATACCCAGGCTGAGGATGATTAGCAGTCTGCTGGCTGGCTGACTCCCCTCCCTGTCCTCCACCCACAACACCCTCCGAGAGTGATTCCCAAGGTAGCAGAAGGAGGTGTGACTGAACAGCTAGGAGACATGTTTCCATTTTTGTTCCGGCAAACTGTTAAGACCAGCCCTGCCAAGCCAGATGTGTTGTGAAAGAGAGGCATGATGGGGAAGCAGCTGAGGGAAGAATCAGATCCGGAGCTGGGCTGTTGGGCCAGCTGGAGTCTGGCTCTGGTCTTGCCCCCTTGCACCGGCCCCTTCTCCACTCTGGCCTCAGTTTCCTCTTTTGTCAGAGGAGTGTGGTGGGTTTAATAGGGATAAATGGACAATAAATAAATAAACAAACACTTTTGTTAAAAAGAAAAAAAGAAAAGAAATCCATTTCATAAGGACAATATGTGGGAGGAAGAGCTAGACAGCTGTACACTTTGAAAAGGTCCGTTATTATTCCAGATTTAAATCCTAGGAAAACAACAAGTAGTCTTTATAGAATGATTAATCTTGAAAAATGTTATGGGGGCAGCTGGTTGGTTCGGTGAATAGAGCATTGACCCTGGAATCAGGAGGACCTGAGTTCAAATCTGGCCTCAGACACTTAACACAAAACTAGTGTGACCTTGGGCAAGTCACTTAACCCCAATTGCCCTACCTTCCCCCTCCAAAAAAAAAAGTTATGGATACCTTATGTTTTTATATATAAATATAGAAGCGGGAGGCTGGCTCTATCTTCTGGTTTCCTCCAAATTAATTACAACTGAATGACTCCTGAATCACAGTGTGGTGGCTTCCTTCCAGGAGCATCTCTGAGGGTGCTTTCCTCCAACTCCAGAGCCTCAGTGAGGCATTGCCTAGGGGGATGTCTCTACTTATTGGCTACCCTGAAGATCTCTGTCACTTACCTCATGTGTGACCTTGGGCAAGTCCCTTCCCTGGGCCTCAGTTTCCTCTTCTGTAAAATGAAGGAGTTAAATTAGATGGTCTCTAAGGTGCTTTAATAAGGTAATAGATATAGTCAGATAAAATCAACAGGCATTTACTAAGTGCCTACTACATGCTAGGCATTGTGCTAAGCAAGGGGGATGAAAGGAAGGCACAGACAGTCCTGGCCCTCAGGGAACTCCCAGGCCAGTGGGAGACATGACACAGAAACACCTGGGCACAAACAGGATATGAGGATGAGATGGCAAAGGCTGGAAGGAGAAACGGGGGAATCTCCAAGGGAGGCATTGGCTTTAAAGAGGGAGTGGGAAAGACTTATGGAAGCAGGTGGAATGCAGGGTGCTTTGTGGACCTCACAGACCCTATGAACATCATTCCTCAAAGTGATTGTTGTTGTCTGATCTCTGTTCCCCTCTGACCCCGTCTTGCCTCCCTGTGACCCCACTGGTCATTGGAGGTGGCCCAGATTCAGATACCTGTGGGATCTGTGCAAGGGGCTGGGGCACAGGGAACCCCCGATAAATAATCCAAAAGGGAGGCAGCTGGGAGGCCGGAAAGCCCGTCATGAGACAGAAATGACTTCTCCTCTGAGAAGGGAATCTGTTTCGGTTCGTGTGCATTCGAGAGCTCGTACACGCGCGCGCGCACTCACTCTCACACACACACACTCACACACACACACACACACACACACACACACCTTAGAGACTGACAAATGAAAAAGGGCAGATGATAAAGCAGATGAAACAAGAATGGGTGATGGAGCCTATTGAGGACCACGGCCAGTGGGGCTCTGACCTTGATGGCTGAATAAGCCCTCTCAGCATGAGACCCTGTTAAACAGGCTTGGATCGGTTCCCCATCCCCCAGGAAGGCTCACAGGCTTGGGCTTCACATCTCAGACTGGGAACAAGGATGCTTGCAGTGTTCTCAGGGGACACTAGCATAATGTTGCACTGTAGTATTAACTAGAAGCCTTGGGACAACTCCATCCTGCTCTAGGGAAGTTTAGGGAGGTTTGGAACATCCTGCCCGGTTCTCGTCCCTGATAACTAGGGTAGAGCACACGGCCGTCACATATGAGGCGAATGGGAGCTAGGACACTGGTGTCATCCCAAAGATAGCAGCTTATAAGACTATGCAGTTCCACACTATATGTACTGGACTCTTAGCTGAATAAAGTTGACTCAGTTTTCCACCATAGTGGAATCCCGTCTTGTTTATGATTGTCAACCTCTGGGTAAGTAACTCTTTTATCAATCTTTTCACCTCACATTCTCAGCTCTGCTGCTGGCCGGCAGGGCTCCTCTCTACCACTATCTTAGACACTGCCACAGAAGGGCAGGGGTCCCTGGGTGGGCTTGGTTTCCCACCGGGGCCCCCTTGGGCAGTCCCACCAAGGGCTGTGTCCCCCAGCTATGTTTTTAGGGTAAGAGTCTTCCCAGCCATAGTCGACTGCCAAGAGGGAGCATCCCATCATCAACAAATGCATGTCAGGAGGAGGAAACAGAGTCTTTGGTCTCACTGGTGTTCCGTGCATAGAATCCCAGAACCTTTCCCAGAATGTTAGAATACTTGGAACGTGAGAGTCCTAGAACCATAGTGGTGTCAAACTCAAATGAAAATGGACCCAGGACACGGGCCTATTGACTTAGAAAACTACAAATGAACATTATTTATGTTCAATTGTATTTTTGTTTATTTTGTTAATCATTTTCCAAGGACATTTTAATCTGACTGGTTGAGTTCAGGAGTTTTGTGGACCTCATACACTCCCAGTTTTACACCTTAATCTGTTAGAGTCACAGAAGCAGGGACACTGACCTCTGCAATTCTTTCCAAAAGCCTTTGATGCTAACTCATGTCCTTACAGTTGCTACCAGCAATACCTCTGAGCACCCCCTACTTCCCTCGATCAAGGAGCCGCAATGGCTCCCTATTGTCCTCTAGAACCAAATATAAAATCCTCTATTGGCCTTGCATGTCCTTCACAATCTGTCCCCAGCCTGCCCTTCCAGACTTGCTATGCCTGACTCTCTTTCACAAACCAGCCTCTTTTCTCTTGTTGACACCTGATGCCCCTACATTCCCTCCTTACCCCAATTTCCCAGAATCCTTCCCTTCCCTCAAAGGTTGCCTCCTGATCCATTCTTCCTCTGATTACCTTGTTTAGTTTATTGTATTAACCATATGCTTCAATAGACTAAAACTGCATTAAGACTTTTGGGAGACCCTATATTCTCTATCTCCTCATATGTGTGCATATTGTTTTCTATGAATGAATGTAAGCTTCCTGAGGACATGGACTGATTCATTTTTGTCTCTATCTCTAGTGCTTGTCAAATTAAAAACCCCTGTGAACTGTCAAAATGGAAGAAACCCCAGGTCCAGGAAAGGGGCCTGGAATGGGTCCGATCCCAGCATTCACAGGTTATTAATGCATTTATTCCTGAGCTGGAGCTTGCAAGCTAGAATAGTGAGGCAGGGTCCACATCTGTTCAAAGCCCATTTGGAAAGAGTGAGATATTTATACTTTTCAAACAAAGAAAGGCAGGGAATTGGGCTGGGTCCTAGAAAGGAATGTGGCAGGGAACCCCATTCCCAAGGGGAGGGGAAAACCCAGGAAACAGGAAGCGAGGCCCTTTGATACACAAATCAGAAGGCATTCTTGGTGCCAATCAGGCTTGCCAGTGCAAGTCTTGAGCTTGTGCTCAACAGTAAAAGAAGGGGATGTCCCCCCAAACCACAGAACAAGAACTGTCTGAGAGCCCCTTAGGCAGCAGTCAGGGAGATCTCTGGAGATCAGGATGTCTCTCAAAGGTCCCTAAACCACCTAATGGCTCAGAGCTGGTGTGAGCTTACCTGGCTTCTGAGTTTCTGGTGCTCTTCATATCCAGCTGGGTGCGCTCTTGGTCACTACAAATGACTGTTGGTATGTCAAGCCACTCTATCTTGGCTGGCATGGCCAGTTACCTGGATAACTGGGGGACTCAAGCCAATCACAGTAGGTGCATATCCATTTTCACATGTTCATCATGGTGCCTGGCACACAGTAGGATCACAGGCAGAAGACCACCAATCTAGAGTTAGCGGCAACCTCTGATGCCAACTTGTCTAGCCCTTTTCATTTTACAGATAGATGGGGATACTGAGGCTCACACAGTGAGGTGGAGGAAGGGTGTGGCTTATCTTCCAATGAATGATGAAACCACCAGTGCTTCCTGGTGAGAGGCTCCAGACTGAAAGTTGGAAGAGACCTTGGAAGGAAGGCTGATTGAGGAAGCTTTCTCAATGGGAATTCCCTCTGCTGAGGAAATCACACATCTGGTTTCCCCCCCCCTCTCCAAAAATGAGAATCCAGGAAAAGTTTTTTTAGGATTGGGAATTCTTGAGAATGTGTCAGCAGATAGGAAGAAAATAGTGGAGAGAGAACAATGGAGGATGCATTAAAAAAAAAAAATAAAGAAAGGTGGGCTGCCAAGCCAAAGTCCAGGAGGTCATAGGAAATAAAACAAGGGGCATGAGGAGAGAGATTAGTGCTACTGAGAAGTAGGAAAAGTAGAGCAAAGAGGAGAAAGAGACCTGTGATGCTAAGATTCCGAAGGAAGAAGGGCTGTGCACATTCCCGTCTGATAACCTCAGGCATCTCAAGGAAAGAGACAGGGTCATCTATGTCTGAACAAGCTTCAGACAAGGGGCAAAGGTTTGGAACAGATGCTGAAGGGGATGAGGTAGGGTGTGGAGAAGAGCACAATTGTCCAGCACTCTGGCAATAGCTGAGGTTGAACATTTTCAAGTTATAGAGTGAGAAATGGGACGGATAGGGAGTTATGGAGGAGGGACAGCACAGATGATGAGGTAAGGCTGGGGATGGAGGTAAAGGAAGACAGAGAAGCCGAGGTGGACCGTTCTTCCTGTTTTTCCCTCTTTTCTTTCTCCCTTCTTCTCATTCTCTCCCTTCTCCTTTCTCCCCCTCCTCCCTCCTCACTTCCTTTCCCCACTCTCCTCCTCCTTCCTCTCTTCCCTTTTTTGCCTCCCCATCCATTTCCCCTCTACTTCTTTTTTCCTTCTCTTCTTCGCCTTTCCCTCATCTATGACCCCCTTCTCTTGTCTGCCCCTCTTTTCCCATTCCCTTCTCTAGCCTACCTCCTTTCTCACCTGCCTCTCCCTCCTCCCCCTTCTTTCTATTTCCCCATCCGTCCCCGCCCTTCATTCCCCTCCTCTTTTCTCCTCCTTTCTTCTCTCTCTCCTCTCTCTTTCCCCTTCTCCTTCCTTCCCCTCCTCTTTTCCATACGTGACAGAGCCTCTTTCTTTCTTTCCCCTTCTTCCCTTCCTTCTCTTCCTCTATTTCCTTTCTTCTCTCCTCCCTTCCCTTCTTTCCCACCTATTCTCTCCATTCCCTTTTTTCTCCCTTCTCACAGCTCCCCCGCCCCTCTCCGCAACTCCAGGTCACAAGAGCCTAGAGGGCGTTGCCTGGCAGCTTGGGGGCGGGGCGAGCCCCCAGGCTAGGGCCCCCCACCCAAGTTCTAGAAAGCTTACAGTGGATCCAAGGAACCCCCTGCAGAGTCTTGGAAACGTTTCTCCAGACCTTGAGCATGGCTACAACCAAGCTTTTTATTGGAGCGCCCTTCGGGGTGCAGTCAGCAAGGTTGGGTTGGGGAGTCCAGGGTGGTCTTTCGCCAGAGGGGCAGGGGCTGGGCGGTAACTCCTCTTCCTTACCCCTTGTTTTTCCTCTGCCATCCTTGGCACTGGTTCAAATTCAGCCAATACCACTGACTTGCTGTGTTACCTTGGGCTAGTCCTGTCTCCTTGGCCTCAGTTCCCTTCATTGTAACCTGAAAGAGTAAGATTTCATGATTTCTAAATGCCCTTCCCTAAGAGCTGGCCTCAAGCCCTAACTAAGGAAACACCTTGGAAAGAGCTGGATTTGGCGAGAGGGGACCTGGATGGGAGTCCGGCCCTGCTACTTCGTGACCTTGAGCCAATATACTCTGCATTCTACTGACACTCACCGCCTGGCTGTTCCTCCCACCAGACACTATATATCCCTGCTCCAGGGACAGCCCATGCCTGGAATTCACTCCCTCCTTGTCTCCATCTCCTTGCTTCCTTGGTTTCCTTCAAATTCCATCTAAATGCCCATCTTCTACTGGATCCCTCTCCCAGTCCACCTCAATCTTAGTGCCTTCCCTCTGGGATTAACCTCGATTTATCCTTTATCTTTTTTATTAAACAGAATTGTTTGCATGGGATCTTTCCCGTTAAAATGTGAGATCCCTGAGATCAGGGACTGTTTTTGCCTCTCTTTGCCTTTATTCTTTCATTTGATCCTTGTAACAGCCCTGAGAGGTAGGTGCCCATTAATGGGCATTAAACATATTCTACAGATGAGGAAACTGAGGCAGACTGAAGTTATGGCCAGGGTCATACAAGTAGTAAGTGTCTGAGTCTGCATTTGAACTCAAAATTTTCCTGACTCAAGGCTAGGGACTTTACCCACTGTACCACCTAGCTGGTGAGGAGAGAATAAGTTCATATTTTCCTTCTTATAAGATCCCTTCCTTTGCAACATTTCCCTACTTCTAGTCTCTCCCCTTTCCAACCCACTTGCCACAAAACTACAGAATGAACATGCTGACTTTCTCATTCGCCTGATTGTAAATCTTTCTTTAGTGTCCCTCTCTGGTCTCAAGGCTCCTCCTCTGCTTGGCATGTCAAACCCTTTACCCATCTGGCACCATTCTGCTTTTCCCAGAGAATTCCCCATTGTTCTTCTTACTCTGCTTAAGGGTGTTTGAGACTGTTTGCTGTTCTCTGGACTAAGAATTCTACCTCCCACCTTTGCATAAGCTGTTCCTAGAAAGCACTTCCTTCTCACCTCTACCTTGGAGAGCACTTAGCTCCTATCAAGGAAGAATTCAGGTGCCACCTCTCAGATGGGAGTGTTTCCTTATCCCCTTAGTCTTTAGTAATGATTCCTTTCTCCAGTAATCTTATATTTGCTCATTTGGGTTTTTATGTTATTTCTCTCAGTAGGATGTAAAGTGGCCCCAAGGTCAGGAATTGGTTTGTCTTTCTCTTTGTATTCTCTGTATCGAGTATAATGCCTTGCGCATAGCAGGTGCTGAGGGGTTGAATTGAATTACTACTCATTTTATTAACCATATTCCATGTGTGGGTGGAGAGACATCTAGCCCTGTGAGTATCCTTTCTGCCTCTGTCCCCCAATTGTGTCCTGGGGATTCCCGAGGACCCCTGACACTATACGTCATATGTTGGACCTGCAAATCCCTTCACCTTTGTGAAAGGTTGGCATGGTGGCAAAGGATGAGATTTAGTCAGTCTGGCCCTGGAGATCTGCACTAGGACTTATGGGGCAACATTACAGGGAAGCAGATGCTGGTTCAATATGAGGAAACACTTCTAACAATTCTAAGATGGAGTAGACCGCCTTGGCAAAGTGCTGTGTTCCCTGGCACTAGAAATATTCAAGAAGAGGCTGGGTGCCCATCCCTGTGGTGGTAGAATGGGGACTTTTCAGGCATCAGGTAGGTGTTGAAGCTGACATCATCTGAGGTCTCTTCAAAGGCCAGTGTTCTCTAATTTCAGTTTATTTTTAGTGTCCTCTTTCCCCTTCCTTAAAAGGCAAGCGGTGATGTCAGAATCTCAGAGTACTTGTGCTGAACAAGAAACAAAGATCACCCTCTTCTGATGTTCTCAAAGTTTGGTCAGAGGGTCCTCTGGGTCCCCAAGACCATTTCCGGGGTCCATGAGGTCAAAACTATCTTCAAAATAATCCTGTGACACTTTAATTTCTCATATTGCTTTTAGTAGCTGTAACCCATATAAAGAGAAGCTCTTTGGGGTTGGGGAAGGCTGTTTAAAAATGTTTTGAGTCTAAAAAGGTCCTGAGGTCAGAAAGTTTGAAAATCTCCGATTTAGTCCAAGCTCTTCACAGAGACCCAGAAAGGGGCAGGGAGCTTGCCCAGCATCCCCCAGCAAGCGCATCACGGCAGAAGTATTTCACCTGGAGATTTTTTTGTCTCTTTCCGGGCTAGGTTTGATGTGAGCGCAGTTATCACACAGCCGAAGAAGCCGCAGCCCACCTTTCCCCAGGTGTTATACTCCAAGCACTATCTGCCCAAAAGGGTGAGTGGTTCCATCCCATTGTCAAGGCCTGAAGAAGGGGATTATGGGGCAGGGGATGCCCAGGGATATCTCTCAGTTCTGCTGAATTTGCCAAGGGGAGGGGGGCACAGTCAAAACGAAAAGGAACGTCGGGCTTGCCCCAAACCAAAGCCCTATTTTCCTACCAGACCATCCTGACACATTTTCCTGAAAAACTCTTTTTTGGGTGGTTCTAATCAAGTCAAGTGTCTAGTCTGTGCCAGGCACTGTGCTGAGCACTGGGGATACAAACAAAGGCAAAGGACGGTTCCTGCCCTCAAGGAGCTCCCGGTCAAACGGAGGAGACGACGTGGATCCATTTCTGGACAAACAGGATGGAGACAGGACAAAGCAGACGCTTTGTGCAAACTGGGGGACTTTGCCGGGCATGCCAGGGGATGGCCAGGAGGAAGCACAGGATTCTGGGGACGGGGGACGGGCAACGAAAATGCACTAGCAGGGAAAAGGATTGTCCAGTGTGAGGAAGAGCCAGAGGCACCAGGCTCTGCGGCAAAGCACGCCTCCAGGAGGACGGGCGGAAAGAGCCAGGTGTAAGGAGGCTGAAAAGGAAGGAGGTGCCAGGCTCTGAAGGGCACTTTAAACGTCAAGCAGACGGCTCTCTGTCTGCTCTAGACTGGATTTTGGAGGTAGTAGGGAGCCACGGAGCTCAGTGCGAAGGGAAGTGACGTGCCCTCTGGGAAGGTCACGCTGACAGCTGAGTAGAGGATGGACTGGGGTGGAGGAGGGGCTCAAGGCAGGCAGACCACCAGCAGTTTAGTAAAGTCCAGGTTTGAGGTGACGCGAAGCTTAGAACAGGAAATGAGAGCGGGGCGAGATCTCAAAACTTGAAGCTTAAACTCGGTAAACTGCACTCCCCATCTGAGAACTGTCGAAGAAAGTTTGAGAGGGGGGGGGCAGAGAGGAAAGGTGCAGAGAAGATACTTTATGGTGGAAGGAGGACCCTGACACCTGAGGTGCCAATTCTAGTTTGCCAAAAATTTCCCCCTCTGTCCTTGCTCATGCCTTCACCTGGAAAACGGGTTGATTTAGCTCGAGGGTCACCTATGGTTCCTTCAAGTCTAACCATTACACCTTCTGGGTTCCTCTCCATTCCCAGGTCCCTCCCAGCCCTGACATTCCCTGTTCTAAGGCCCTTCCCAGCTCTGATCTTCTTATGTGTCTGCAATTCTGCCTTTTTCAAGTAAAGTAGAGCAGGACCCTGGAGAGCCAATTATTACCCTGTTCTGACTTTTAGACCCATATGGGACCTGGAATGTACCGCTTCAGTGATGGATGCTTCGATGAGGAGGAGGCGAAGAAAGCCATTGGAACTGGATGGGCCAAGGCTCAGGAGGCCACCAGGCTGACCCAGTTGCCTCACTTCCAGTATAAATCTATCATCAAAGAAAAGAAATTTCTTGTAAGATCCTTGTTTTCCTCTTCCTGATAAGGATTCTCCTCTTCATCCATGCTCCTAGATTAATTGTCCCTCAATCACATGATACTAAACAGCAGGGATGTAAATGTAATCCCAACTTAATGTTGGAAAAACTTCCTAAAAATTGACCAAGAGTGAAATGAGTACTTCTATCTTTTCAGGTATGTCATAACAGGACAGTCTTGTTCACATACAGGTTGGACTAGTTGGTTGTGAAAACAGTTCTTTCAATTTTGTAATTCTGTAATTCTGTGATTCTCTTGGAATTTTCCCTTTCATTCTTTTAAAAAAATTTTAAGGTTAAATTTTATTTTTAATAATTTTTTTTGTAGTCATTGAAAAATCTGCCTTCTCTCCCTCTCACCTCCCTTTTTCCCCATTGAGGAAAAAAGGGAAACTGAAATCTGTTACCTAAACATGTAGTCAGGAAAAAAATTGCCCCCCATTGACCATGTCCTCCCAAATATGCTTGAGTCCATACTCTCTCTTTGAGGAGGTGGCTAACATGTTTCATTGTGAATCCTCCGGAAATTCATCTGCTCATCGTATTGATCAGAGTTCCTAAGGCTTTCAAAATTGTCTTTGTTGTTATCATATAAATTGTTCTCCTGGTTCTACTCACATCATTTTGTATTAGTTTATACAGGTCTTCCTAGATTTCTCTGAAACTATTGCCTTCGTCATTTCTCATAGCACAATAGTATTCTATCACTTTCATGTACTATAACTTATTTATCCATTACCTAATTGATAGATGGGCAGGGAGGTGGCAAAGTGAATAGAGTGCCTGACCTAGAATCAGGAAAAACCTGAGTTCAAATTTGGCCTTAGACACTTAATAATTGTGTGACCCTAGGCAAACACTGAGCCCTGGTTGCCTCAGTTTCCCCATCTGTAAAATGAGATTGAGTAGGAAATGGCAAACCACTCCAGGATCTTGGATCCAAAAAAAAAAAAAACTTCAAATGGGGTCACAAGGAATCAGACATGACTAAACAACTAAAATGATGGATACCCCCTCACTTTCTAATTTTTGCTGCTGCTGCTGCAAAAAGCAACCCTGATAGAAATATGTTTTTACATATAGGTTCTTTTTCCACTTTCTTGGATCTCTTTGATGTATAGATCTAGTATGAGTCAAAGGCTATGCACAGTTTAATCACATATTTGGCAGTTTCAAATTGCCCTCCAGAATAACTGGACTGGCTCACAGATCTATCTACAATATATAAATGTGTCTCTTCTCTTACAGCCTTGCCAGTTACTTTATCCAGCTTTTCTAAAATCCTGATGGGGTCCTTTAATTTTTTTGTTTATTTTTTGGTTGGATTTATCTAGGTCTGAAAGGGGTAAATTATTATGGCTTTACTGTTTCTCCCTATAACTCTTAACCTCTCCTTCATTCATAAGGCCTTCCCATCCTGTTCTGTGTTCAGATGCTTCCTATTCATCAGGTACAAAGGTGACCTTCACCCACCATCTCTCAGGTAGATGCTCTGAGGTCCTAGTCAAAGCATCTAAAATTGAATGTGTTTCTGCTATCAGGGAAGGACTGCACTGAGCATTCACACTCTTTGGTCCACAAATGGGCCTCAGTTTCCCCCTCTGTAAAATGAACAAGTTGGATGAAAAGACTTCTATGGTTCCTCTCAGACCCTACAATCAATTCTAAAGCCCAACTTCCTTTGGACAAGCACAAGGTGGGGGTGGTTTCTCTCAAAATGTCAGTTCTATGATTGAGATCTTCACTAACAAGGGAGCCTATTCATTCTAAATTGTTCTAAGAAGTCTCTTATTGGTAATATATATAAAATATATATAATTTTATTGGTAATATATATAATATATAATAATAATCCAAAGCAAATATAATGTCTTAAAAACAACTTTTCAAAAAGGTGAAGCTATTAAAAAGGCCTGATATTTTAAAGCACATAAATACTGCCTTTTAATTCAGTTCAATGAAATTTAGCCAGACACTATCAGGTGCTAGGGATACAAAGACACCCCATCCAAAAAAATTAAGTTCTGTCCCTAAGAAGCTTACATTTTATCAGGGGAAAATAGCACAAATATAACTAATTACATACAAAATAAATTCAAAGTAGTTTGGTGTTGGGGGGTAGTGTTTATAGAGAGGGCTTTAGTGGTTGGTTGGCTGGAGGGGTCAAGGAAGGTTTTATGTGGAACAGAATTTTGAAAGAAGCAATAGATTGTAAGAAGAAAAGGTGAAGTAAGGGTGCATCCCAGGCATGAACAGCCCTGCAAAGGCATGCAGGTGGGAGATGCAATATCATAGGTGACGATCAACAAGAAGACCAGGTTGTGAAGAGCTTTAAAAGTTAAACAAAAGCATTTCCATTTTATCCTAGAGACCATCAGAATTCATTGGAGTGACAGGATTGTAACTCCAAATTCATAACATACATAGAAAAAGCCATTTCAGGGGGTGGTACTAACAACAGTGGGAATCAGGAAAGCCTCTTCTAAGAGTCCACAGGATCATAGGTCCAGAGCTGGAAGAGACTTTTGAGGCCTTGGAGTCCAATCCTTCATTTTACAGATGGGGAAACTGAGACAGACAACAGTTAAATGACTGGCCCAAGGTCATAGTGCTAGTAACTGTCAGAGGCAGGGTTTGAACCAAGGCCTTTCTCTCCAGCTGGGTCTTGAATGGTAATAGTAATAACAGACATTTCTATATTGCTTTAAAGTCTGCCAAACACAACGCGGGTTATCTTACTCACGCCTCACAAAACCCCTGTGAACTGGGTGCTATCATTATCATACCCATTTCTGTGCATGAGAAAACTGAGGCTCAGAGAGGCTTAGTGACGTTTACTAGGGGTTTTGAGGTTTCACAACTGGGAGGTTTCTTACAAGTAAAAAAATTTGTGATTATAGACAAGATGGGAACTCTGAGGACATCTAGTTAAATCTCCTGTCCCAGGAAGGGATTCTCCTCTCCTCAGACCTCCCCACATACACCTTTCCTTCCAGGAACCTTCTATGACATCTGCCTGAATGCCTTCACTGACGAGGAGCTCAATATTGCCCAGGACCCCCTGTTTTCTTCTTAAATTCCTCACTTTGAGAAACAGCCCCTCCCACTGCCGAGAATGTCTTTCTATAGAATTGAGATTAGCCTTCATCTAACGTCCTCATACTGTTCTTTGTTTTGCCTTTTGGGGCCAAGCAGAATAAAAGAAATCCTGCTTCCACAAGCCAGTCCTTCAGGTACTTGATGAATGACAGTCATATCTCAAGGCTAAACCTTTCCAAGTCCAGAGAACAGACTCTAGATAACCAAAGAGTGAGTTCTCAGTAGAGCAAGCAGGTTCCAGAATAGATTTTTTAAATGATGGTACTTAGTAGATTTTCCAGTTCTTTCCCCCAACTTTAAGAGAACATAGCCCACTGTCTCCCAGAGGAGTGCACTTTCTCCTTAACCTCTGTCTCACAGGGTCCCTCTCTTCCTTTGAGGTGTGGTTCTGGCATCATGGTTTTTTTTTTGTAATAATATTTTCATCTTATTATATAATATTTTATTCATTTAAACATTCATTTAATTTTTTAAATTCTAGATTCTGTTTTCCTCTTATCCCTCCCCCATCCGTTGAGAAATTGATATTGATATCATTATACAAGAGAAATAATACAAAATACATTTCCATATTAGTCATGTTGCAAAAAGAAAAAGCAAGAAAAAGAGAGGGAAATTATTCTACTTCAGTCTGTGCTCAGACTTTCTTAGTTCTTTCTTTGATGGTGGACAGCATTTTTTATCATGGGTCCTCTGGAATTGTCCTAAATTATTGTCCTCGAAGAGTAGCTAAGTCTTTCACAGTTGATTGTTGTAAAACATTGTTGTTAATGTGTACAGTGTTTTCATGATCTCACTTTGCATCAGTTCTTATAAGTCTTCCCAGGTTTTCCTGAAACCACCCCCTCCTCGTTTCTTCTAGCACAATAGCATTCCACCACAATCATATGCCACAACTTGTTTAACCATTCCCCAACTGATGGACATCCCTTCAATTTCCAATTCTTTGCCACCACTAAAAGAGCTGCTATTATTTTTGTTACATATGGGTCCTTTCCCCTTTTTGTGATCTCTTTGGGATACAGACCTAGAAGTGGTATTGCTGGGTCAGAGGGTCATGGTTTTATATCCCTTTGGGCATATTTCTGAATTTCTCTCCAGAATGGTTGGATTGGTTCACAACTCCATCAACAATGCATTAGTATCCCAATTTCCCCACATTCCTTTTTTTTTTTCATACTAGCCAATCTGGTAGGTGGTGTTGCCTCAGAGTTATTTTAATTTGCCTTTCTCATGTCAATAGTGATTTAGAGCATTCTTTCCTAACTTTGATTTCTTCTTCTGAAAGCTGTTAGGCACTATCTTCTGAATGAAGACTCCCAATCTCAGCTGCTTGGGCCCTGCCCCGTGCCCCCAATTCCTCTTATCTGGCTGTCTTATATTGATTATATTGATATAATATTTATTCATTTTATATTTATGCTGTACATATTTTCACATGTACTTGTCTTTCCCAGTGGAAGGTAAGTGGGGATTACTCTGCTCTTTACACTTATATCCCCAGTGCCTAGCACAGTGCTTCACACCTGTAGGAAGTGCTTGTTAACTAATTGAGTGCCCACATGCAGTTCCATCCTCTTCTTGTCCCGGTGCCAAGCTCTTGCTCAACAATTTGGCTGCTACCAAAAGGCCTTGGGGAAAGCCGGGATCCAAGTTGGGGCTAGTGTTGCATTTAGCCAGTCTTTGGCTTCTCTTGGGAACAGCAAGTCCCAGGTTCCAGGTTTACCACAGAAGCTTCCTGATATTTTTCTTAATTGCTTTTCTTGTGTCTTTAACAAGGGAGAACAGATCGGTCCAGGATCCTACAATTATAAAGACTTCATTGAATTGGCCCAGGAAAAACCATGCAGCACCGTGGGCTTGCTCAGCTCTGGGGGAGTGCGCTTCTCGAAGATGGCGGGGGTAGGTCTTTCTGGCAGAGTCTGCCTCTCCAGTGGTCGCTCCCTCCAGGTATGGTGCAGGGGAAGCAAAAACCTTTCATTCCCAGACAGAGCAGATCAGTCTTCCGGGTGGAAAAGTCTTTGGAGTTCACTGGGTTCACCCTCATTTTGCAGAGGAAGAGACCAAAACCCAGACAGAGTGTCTTGGGTAAGAGGCAGTGCACGTGGAATGCATAAGGTGTCATTTTTGGAGTTAAGAAGCCCGGTCCCGAAACCTGCCTCAAGCCCTTCCCATCTGGGGGACCCTGAATACATGTTTCCTAACTTTGGGGGGCTTCATCTTTCTCATCTGTAAAAAGAGAGGATTGGACTCAATGTTCTCTAAAACACCTTCTGACCCTGGATCTAAGATCCTTTGGGACACAACTAATAAGAACCAGGACTGGCATCTGATCCCAGGTCTCTCAGCCCCACATGTAGGAAGCTTTCCACTGTGCCACGTTTGTCCCTAAACAAAAGGGAGCACCTTCAGGGACTTCCTTGGCAGGATGCCTCTGGCAGCCTGTCCCAAAGATCTCTGTCACTGGACATTTTATCAGTGACTTGGATAAAGCTGTGGACAGTAGGCTCATTACATTTGTAGATGACTCAGGTGGGAAGGATAGCTAACCCATTAGATGGCAGGCAGAGTCCAGACATAAAAGGATTTTGATAGCCTAAGATAGTGGAGGCAAACTGTCTAAGAGAAAATAGGGGAGACATGTAGAAGCCTTATTCTCGGGTTCAAAAAATCAGTCCCGTGGTAAGGTAGGGGAGGCCCAGTTAGACGGCAGTTTGTCTGAAAAAGATCTGGGGGTTCTAGAGGACCTCACCCAAATCAGTGTGATTAAGAGGGGCATGGCTTCCAAGAATAAGAAGGTGATATTCCTCTAGCGCTTTGCTCTGGCCAGCCACAGCCAGGATATTTTGTTCGCTTCAGTTACATGGAATGAATTCTGGGCACCCCCATCTGGGAAGGACAAGAATCATCTAGATATTGTCCAGAGAAGGGGGTAAAAGACTTGGAGTCTATTTAGCCCAGTAGAAGATTGGTTGGTTGAAGCAACTAGAAATACTCACTTGGAGTAAGCTGAAGGGCAGGGACAGGGGAAGTGAAAGATGTCTTCGAGTCTTTGAAGATCGACAGGTGGCAGACGGAGAGTAGATCGATTCAGGTTGGCCTGGAGGGCAGGTTGTGAACCAGTGGATAGAAACTGCAGTGAGGCCAGGTTAAGCTTGATGTGCTTCCCAACAAAGAGGCAGGGCCACCTCGTGAGGCAGTGAGCTCCCTGTCACCTGAGGGCTTCCAGCAAAGCCTGGGTGTCCACTTGTCAGGGGTACTATAGTGGGATTGCTCGTTTGGGCTGTTGGGTTGTTGTTCAACCTAAGTTGGACCAGGTTATCTCTCAGTTCTGAGAAGATGTGATCTTGTGAAGAAGATGTACCTGTGACTGGGCAGTGGGGGGTAGGGGTGGTAACTAGGGGAGGAGATCTATAGGAAGGGGAAAGACACAACTCTTTTTTTTTTTTGGAGGGTCACAGAATCTCAGAATGAAGAGAAACCTCAGAGATCACCTAGACCCTTAATTCCTTGCACTAAACCAAAATGTTTTCCGTCACTGCCCCTTTAAGTGGGCCATCTGGCCTTTGCTTAAGCAGCCCCGGCAGGCTCAGTGACCTCCTGGGTCAGTGTATCCTATCATTAAAGGCAGCTTTCTTGGGAAATTCTTCCTTATTTAAACTGGAAGCCTGAATTCGAATCCTGCCTCAGACACGTAGTAGCTGTGTGACCCTGGCTAGGTCACATAACTTTGCTCAGCTTCCATTTCCCTCCAACATTGCTGTGAGACTCAAATAAGAAAGTACATGTTATGTGCTTGATGTTAGCCATTGTGAGTATAGATTCTGGGTCAAGCAGGAATGGTCAGCTTCCAGGGGCAGAGCGTGGGGCAGCTGTGAGCAGATAGCTTCTCTCCAGTTAAACATTCCAGTCCCTCCATCTCTCCCTCCTGGGCCCGACTCCCAGGCCCTTCCGAGATTCTGTCCCATTTCCCTGGATGCATCTCACAGGGCGTGGTGTCTCTCATGTTAGGCAGCTTCCCGAGCCAGAATGGGAACATGGAGCATCAGAGCAGGCAGTGTGGTTCAGGGGAGAGACTGGAGAGCCAGGGCCCCAGCTCCGAGTACAGCTTCTCACACGGAGTGAGTGTTTCAGGAATGACTGATCCTCTCCGTCATCCTCCTCTGGGCCTGCTCCAGTTTGTAAACATCCCTTCTGATACGTGGAGCCCAGGCCTGAGCCTGGGCTCCCCCTGGGGTGCTCTGCCTGGGGCAGGGCTCTCTGCTTCTCTTCTTTAGACGGCAAGGCCCAAGTCTGGACCATGGGCCTGGATTGGTTGTTTCTTGCTTTGGCAAGTGGGTTGGGTTCTTCCCCTCTGCTACCTTGGTAGTGATAGGGAGAGGTCACCAAGCTGTCTTGTGTTCAGCAGGGCCTGAAACAGCCTGGTGATGGATGGTGCCTCAGCTTAACAGGGGCTGGGGGAGCCAGGCCAGGCTCCATCTATAGGAGCCTCTGACCTGGGCAAGGAAGGCAGCCTTTCTGTAAAATGAAAGGTCAGACTAAAGGGGTGCTACAGTGCCTTCCAGCTCTGCTCTCTGGGGTCCTGTGCAGTCCTATGAAAAAAACAGAGTTCTGAGGGCCTGGAAAACTCTCATAGTCAATAGTCTATTTTTTTTTTCCACCTTTGCTGTACTGTATTATATTTTCCAACATCCCCTGTTCTAAGGCCCCTCCCAGCTCTGGCATTACCTATTCTAACTAGTAAGGCCAAAGGTCTGGAGCTGGAAGGAAACTTTAAAGGCCATCTAAGCCAACAGTCCCATTTTCCCTGTGAGGAAGGCCCCCCAGGTCAGTGGTCCAGTGATGCTCCAGGTCAGCACCGCCAGGTTTCGCACTCAGGACCTCTGCCTTCCAGTCCTCCAGTCTCTCCCCTGTACCACACTTCCTGCTCTGACTCTCCATGTTCCCGTGCAAAGTCCCCTCCCCAAACCCCGCAGTCTCTGCTCCACTTTCCCCTGTGCGGGACTCCCTTCCTCCCTCGGAGCTGGCCATGCCCTGAAGCTCAGAGATGCTGGGCAGGAGCCGTGCTGCTTCCGCTGGTCTGTGAGGCAGCAGTGACCTTCAGTGGGGATGGCGGGAACAGCAGGCGCGGGAAGGTGGTCGTGCACAGTGGCCGCGGCAGCAGGGGCTGGGGAGGGGCCTGCGTGGTCTCCTGCTCTCTGGGTCATGAAGGGACCGGTCTAGTTCTGTGTGCTCAGCAAAGAAACACCTGAGCCCAGACCTGAGAGCAGGTGTCGGTCCTCACCAGGTCTCCCTGAGCTCCTGTGGAGCCAGCAGCAGAACTGGGGAAGGCTCAGGGGAAAGCAAGAGGGGAAGAGAGGAGAGACGGGGAATCCCAGGGGGAGATGGAAGGACCTTAGAACAGGGAGTGTCAGAACTAGAGAGGCGCCTTAGAACAAGGGAGGTCAGAGCTGGAAGGGACCTTAGAACAGGGGATGTCAGAAGTGAGAGTGGTCTTAGAACAAGGGACGTCAGAGTTGGGAGGGACCTCGGGAAGGAACGTGTCACAACTGGGAAGGATTTTAGAGGAGAATGTCAAGCTTGGGAGGGGCTTTGGAGACCATCCAGCACCTCCCAGGCCCCCTCCAGTCTCACAAAGCAGGGAAGTGAGGTGCAGAGAAGACAATGATTTATCCAAGATCACACATGCCAAGGCTCCAAAGGTTAGCGTCTCTGCAGCCAACGTGAAGAGGGCTGGTAGCTCCCCAGGGCTGTAAGTCAGTTTCTGGGACTCCAGGAGCGGTCAGTCTGTTCTTCTGATGCTGGTCCCTGCTCAAGGCAGCCCTGAGGAGTTTGGACAGAGGGCTGAGAGCAGAACTGGCCAGTGGGGAGGAGGGAGTGAGTGAGCTGGTGCTGGGAAGTGTCCCGAGTCAGAGGGTAGGAGAGAAGTGAGCTGTCAGTCTCTGGCAGGCCGGAATTGAAAAGCAAGCCGCTGTGCACAGAAGGCAGAGGGGGCTGGCAGCTGCCCACGATTGTTCGTGACTCTCCAGGCTAAAGTATCAAACGCAGTTTAGAGCCAATGATCAGGGATGGCTTGATCCAGTGGGGAGATCACAGAAAGGCCATGTTGGCAGGGGCCTCAGAGGCATCTGGGCCGTCTGGGCCCTGAACAAAGAACCTCCCTGGGGCATCCCTGACCAATGCCAGAGGTCATTCAGCCTCCAGTCAAGTAAGCTTGGTAATTCCCAAGGCAGTCCATCCCATCTGGGAGAGGAAGCCTGGCCTGACATTAAGGAGAAACCTCTCTCTTTTAGATTTCTGCCCACTGGTCCCAGCACTAAGAATAACCAGTCTTTTTATAGAACCATAAGGTTTGCTAAGCGCTTTACAAAATTATGTCACTTTATCCTTGTGACAACTCTTAAAGGTAGAGGATATTACTGTGCCCATTTTGCAGATGAGGAGATAGAGACAAAAGTTAAGTGACTTGCCCACACTCACACAGCTAGTAAGTGTCTGAGGTCAGAAGATGAGTCTTCCTGACTCCAGGTCTGGCATTCTGTGCCCTATGGTGCTCCCTGGTGAGAATAAAGGTGATACTTAAAGGCAGAATGAAAGCTCCCTGAGGGCAAGGATGGTTTCATGTTTCTCCTGGTTATAGCTAATAATGATGATGATGATACTATCTCCTTTGATCCTCACAACCACTCTGCTGCTATTACACCCACTGAGGTTAAGTGACTGGCCCAAGGTAACACATCCAATATGTATCTGAGGTTGGCTGAACCCTGACTTTTTCCTGACTCACATAAGTCCAACCCCTTCATTTGACACAGGGGGAAACTGAGACCCAAAGAGTTGAAATGACTTGGCCGAAGCCACCCAGATCCTAAGGGTCAGAGGGGAGAGCCCCGGCCCTGGAGCCCATCCTCTTCTCACTGTAACATTTTCTCTTGCTTAACCTGTTCTAATTCAGCACAAGGTAGGGAATGACACCTGGAAATGACTATTTAGTAAAACAAAAAGCCGGCCCCAAAGTTATAAAACCACCAGGAGTGGTTGGATGGGCTGATGGTCACGTCCTGTGTCACCTGTGATGATGCTTGTTCCTTCTCTCCACCTGGCAGAATTATTTTCCCGGCCCTGGGAATTATGGGAAAGGAGGGAACCCCTACACAGAGATGGAAGACAAGGCCTGGGATCGAGCACACACCAAAGGAATTATGTGCACCAAGGCTAAGAAAGCCTTTGAGCTCCCTTCTGAGGTGAGCCCAGGGGGCTTTGGGCTAGCATCTACTCATTCTTCAAATATTTGTAAATGTCTCCCCTGGGTGGGACCCATGGCTCAGTACTGGGGGTAAACAACGACACAGACATAGGTAAGCTATGCTCCCTGCTGCCTGCCCTAACAAAGAGTCCCCTGTAGTGTGAGGGGAGTTTTGTCTCCTCAGTTGTTCTACGAGGCTTAGGAGGTGGGGGTGGCAGTGAAGATACGTGTTCAAGTGCCTTTATTTATTATTATTATTATCTAAAAATTGCTCTGAGAGGTGCTGCTGGGCACACACATTCTTTGATTCCAAATTTGGTCCGTTAGACATGTTTGGGATGATGTGCCATGGCACTGGCCCTAAAGGTCTATGTTCTCTGCAGCGAAGGGAGAACATTGGCATGGAACACTCTCTGCCCAGAATTAGCCAACGTTCTACTTGTTTTTTCTGACTTAGCACAGTGCTTGGCATGTAATGGATACTGAAGAAATACTTATTGTTTGGAATCTCCATCCCCCACTCAGCTTTCCAGTTCATAAATCCCTGCCTTTGACATCAGTGGCAGGAAATCAATCAGATGCACCCATCTTTTTCTATAAAACACCTGGTCCCCTTCACATTGCTGGTGAGTGGTATGGATCCTATGATGTGCAATTGGCTCAGATGTCCTCTACCAATAAACTGAGGGCCAGGACAGGAGGGCACCTCTCACCCTAATGGTCAGTTCCTTCTTCCTCCTCCTGGACTTGAGGAGAAAGTCTCCCAATCAAGGGTCCAACGGGGGACCCATCCATGTCTCTTACCCTGCCCCACTGTTATGCCCTTCAGTGTTTCAAGCTGTGCCATGAAGCCTTCCCTTGCATAAGTTTTGCACCAAGTAAACAGCCCCTTTGGTACTATTTGTAAGCACTACTGCTTTGAGACATTGCTGCTTTGGTGGAAATCTCCAGATCTCAGCGTGTTGCCCACTTACTCCACTCCAGGGGCTGCCTGTTAAAACTCTTAGATTCCAATGCAAATTCCTCTGTTTGGAATTTAAAACACTTCCCACCTTGGCTCTAACCTACCTGTTCAGTCTTATTATACAACATTTTCCCCCATGCCCTTTTTTAAAGATAGATTTAATTTTTTTTCCTACTGAAATGCTTTCAATTCTCCAATTTGTTACTACAACTCAGCACCAGAGAGAATGCAGGCATTAGTCTGGCCAAAGTGGCTTTCTTGCTGTTCCTCACCCACAATGTTCCATCTCTCATCTCTGTGACTTTCCGCAGGCTGTCCCCATGTAGGGATGCCCTCCCTCTGCACCTCTCCCCCTTAGAATGTCTAAGATAGAAATCTGCATCCCCATCTCCTGTTCAGCTTCACTAACTCATATACCCCCCACCCCGGGACATTCGTTTCCTTCAGTACTTAGCTCAAATTCCACCTTCTGCATGAAGACTTGCTTGATTTCACATATATGTTATACATGTATTATTTATATTTAACATGTGTGTTATGTGTGTAGGTAAACATAGATATATGTGTGTGTGTATTCACACACATAAATATACATATGTGTATGTGTCCATTCTCAGAGGACCAAAACAACATCACTATGTCAGGGTCAAGGTACAGTGTGTCCCCTTGTGGCTGATCAGACCAGTCGAAGGTCAGAAGGCTCTACCACAGGTCGGGCACAAAGAGCCATGCGAATGTTTGGAGTGGAAATGGCCCTAAATGTGCACATTTCACATTTCTTTTGAGCTCCCACAGTTCTGCTTTGCTCATAGAGCACAGTGCCTTCTCTGATGAGGGATGCCATGCTGGGCCATCCTTTGCCAACATCTCCCATGTCTCACAATTGATTCCAAATTTCTGAAGAGAGACTTGAGAGTGTCCTTGCATTGCTTCTTCTGACCTCCATGTGAGTTCTCCCTAAAATAATCTTTTAGGCAAGTGTACATCTGGCATTTGAGTAACATGGGCAGCCCATTGGAGTTGTGCTCTCTGCAGCAGTTTGATTGAGAAAGAAAGTCTGTCTGGTGCCTCATCCTGCCAGGTGAGCTTCAGCATCTTCCTAAGACAATTCAGCTGGAAATGATTCTGTTTCCTGGCACGGCGCTGGTGGACTGGCCAGTTGTCACAGGCACACAGCAGTGAGGTCAGCACAGCGGCTCTGTAAACTGTCGGTTTGGTGGACAGCCTGATATCTCTTCTCTCCCACACTTCCCTGACATTCCCAAACACTGAGCCAGCTCTGGCAATGGGTGCTTCAACTTCTTCATCTATGTGTACGTCCCTGGAAAGGTACTGCCAAGGGAAGCAAACTTATCCACAGCATTCAAGATTTCCTCATTTGCCATAACTGATGGTTCTGCATGTGGATGGCGTGGTGCTGGCCGATGGAGAAACGGCTCTTTTTTGGGGTGTTCATTGTTAGGCCACATTCTGCAAAGTGGCAGAGAACTGATCCATCCTTTGTTGCATCTCAGCTTCAGAGGTTACATTGCGTGCAAATCATCTGTGAACAAAAAAGGTCATGCGCCAACACTCCCTCCACTTTGGTCTTGGCTTTTAAAAAAAGATTATTTGTTTTTAGTTTTCAACATTCACCTTTACAAGATTTTGAGGTTTAAATTCTCTCTCCCCTCCTTTCCCTCCCCCACCAAGATGTTGTGGAATCTGATATGGGCCATATATGTGCCTTGTAGCCTTTTGAAGTTAAATAATTTACCGTCAGTGAGGTAGCTGCCCTTGATGCCGTTTTCATCCTAGTTGAAGGTCTCGTACAGCACTGCTGCAAACATCATGCTAAGAAGGACACACGTATGTATATACTCACACATGTGCACACATACACAAATAAAATAGTGCTGGTTTCTCCTCCCCACTCTCTGACATATGATCTTATATTTATTTGAGATGTGTACATACACATATATGCATATGTGTATGTGCATATAGATCTATGTGTGTGTGAATATACATACTTAGAGAGAAGAGAGAAGATATACACAGATATATATATATATATTATATGTATATGTGTAGAGAGAGAAGAAAGAAAATATATACACAGATGTATATACATGATATTATATATGTATATAGAGAGCAGACATATACATAGATATATATTATTTATATATATATATAGAGAGAGAGAGAGGAGGGGGTAGAGGAGACAGAGACAGAGACAGAGAGAGAGGGAGGAAGGGAGGGAGGGAGGGACGGACGGAGGGAGGGAGGTCTGTCCTGATAGAATGGAAGCTCCTTGAAGGCAGGTTCTGCTTCATTTTTCTGTCCCCAGTACTTAGTTCAGAGCTTGACACACAGAGGCAGTTAACAAAGGCTCATTTATTGACTGACTATTGACAAGTTCTTGCAGGTGGCCTCCCTCCATGGGGCAGCAGCTCATGTGACCTCTAAACTGACTGGGTGCGCCTGGCTCCATCCCATTTACCTGGAGAGCTCTGGAGCCACTCTGGAACCCTCTGGAACCACTGGAACCCTCACTGAGTTCACAGGGATCCCGACATTGACTAGTCTGGAAGTTTCATGAGGGGCAGAATCATTTCCATTTTTCCACATTCTATCCCCAGATCTAAGCATGGAGCTTTGCCTACAGGATTAATTCTTGCTGAATGACATTGAATTTAGGAGATGGAAATGGTGCATTTCTTTGCTGTGACTCCTAATGCTTGGTTATTCCTCTGACTCTAGGGCAGTGGCTTATCACCAGGGACCTACACCTTCAAAAGTGGAGTGGAAGAGTTACTGACCCGGACCATAAGCAAGCGTGGGCCCTATGATATTTTCTCAGGAGACCGGTCCTTGCCTATCGCCTATGGGCACTATGCCACTCAGGTCTGTACTCTGGGTAATTCAGTCCAGGGAATCCACATGAACAGGAGGGGAAGAGGGCTTTGCTCATTATCTCTAGAAATGCATCTCTCCTCAAAGTTGGTAAGCCCTGGCAGGAGTCTGGAGGGACTGAGGGGTCCCCCACCCCTTCTTTAGGCCTTAGTTATGGGCCCTAAGCAGATAACTACAATCAATTAGAAAGTCAGAGCTCAAAAGGACCTCAGAGCACGGAATGTTAGCAACAGGGTGGTATGCTGGAGTAAGGAGAGGCCTGGGTTCAAATCCTGCCTCTAATATTTACTAGTTGTGTGACCATGATCAAGTTACTCTGAGCTTTTGTTTCTCCATCAGTGAAATTTGATAACTCATGGGGAGGTTCTAAGGATCATGTGAGATTATATGAAGTGTGTGACAAACCTGCAAGTGCCCATCACTTATTGTTGTCATTACTGAATTCGAGATTGTCCCCCGTGCCCCACCCCAAGGCATCACATTCCACTTTTGGAGAACATTCATTGTTAGGAAGCTGAAATCAAGCCCCTGGGGTATGCCCTGGTGTCTAGAGCACAGGACCTTCAGTCAGGAACACCTGAGTTCAAATCCAACCTCAGACACTTACTAGCTCTGTGACCGTGGACAAGTCACTTAACACTGTTTGCCTCAGTTTCCTTACCTGTAAAATGGGGACAATAATAACGCCTCCCTCTTAGGGTTGTTGTGAGGAGCAAATGAGATGATATCTGTAAAGTGCTTTGCGAAATTTAAGGTGCTATCAAAATGTTAGCCATCATCATCACCATCATCACCACCACCACCATCATCATCATCATCATCATCATCATCATCACCATCACCATCATCACCATCATCATTATCATCATCACCATCATCACCACCATCATCACCATCATCATCACCATCACCATCACCATCATCATCATCACCACCACCATCATGACCATCACCACCATTACCATCATCACCACCACCATCATGACCATCACCACCATTACCATCATGACCATCACCACCATCACCATCACCACCACCACCATCACCATCACCATCACCACCACCACCATCACCATCACCATCACCATCACCACCATCATCATCATCATCATCATCATCATCATCATCATCATCATCATCATCATCAAGCTTGTCTCTTGACAGCTTTCATGTACTGGTTCGGGTTTTGCCCTCTGAGGACAAATGGAACAAGTCTTAATTCCTCTTCAGTGTGACATCCATTCAGATACTTAAAGAAAGGTACCATGCCTCCAGTTCCTTCAGGGGGTTACGTGGTAAGGTAGTGAGTGGTTGAGGCACCTACGTGGCATCCTTGTGCATAGAGCACTAGAAGACCTGAGTTCAAATTTGACTTCAGACACTTACTAGGTGTATGACCCTGGGAAAGTCACTTAACCTCTGTTTGCCTTAATCTACTAAAGAAGGAAATGGCAAACCACTCCAGTACCTTAGCCAAGAAAATCCTATGGACAGTATTGGCATGCCATGGTCCATGGCATCATGAAGAGTCAGACACAACTGAATGACTCAACAGGTGAGTAGGTTACAACTTTATTAGAAGTCAAAGCAACTGACTGCTAGATGACTGCTTTTCAGATGAGCTTAGGCATCACAAAGCCCTTTACTTGAATTATCTCATTTGATCCTCTCAAGGACCCCGTGAAGGATGTGCTATAATTATCTCCATTTTACAGATAATGGAACTGAGGCTGAGAAAGGTGGGATGGTTTTCCCAGGGTCACACAACTAGTAAGTGTCAGAGTCAGGATTTGAAATCCAGATCTTCCTGACTCCAAATATAACACTCTATTCATTAAGCCACTTAATTACAAATGGTGTAAGATGTAGGTCTAAAAATAATTCCTGCCAGACTGTTTTCTAGTTTTCCCAAAACTTCTTACCAGCTAAGCGTTCCTTCCTAGGTAATTTTTTGTTTGCAGTTTATTGCACTTGGGTTATGGAGTTTAGTTATTTCTCATCTAGAATTTCTTCCATTGATCTACTTTCCAATTTTTACCCATTATAAAATTGTTTTGATGATCACTGCTTGATAATATAACTTGAGGTCTAGAATGCTATTCACTCTTCATTTCGGTTTTTTTTGTCTTTGCTTTCCTTGAAACAATGTTTTTGGATTCTTCAGATAAATTATGCTATTTTTTGTCTCAATCATTTGACTGCTATACCACTAAATCTGTAAATTAATTTGGATAGCATTATGATTTTTATTATATTGGTGTAGCTCACATGTGAGCTATGAACATGGAATATCCCTTTGATTGTTCAAGCCTCTATTTCTTTGGGAAGTCTTTTATGATTGTATCTATTCAGGTTTGGGGTATACCTTGGTAGGTTAACATCTTATTATTCAATCAGGTCCAAATGACCCCATTTGGGGTTTTCTTGGCAGAGATACTGGAGTAGTTTGCCACTTCCTTCTAGAGCTCATTTTACAGATGAGGAAACTGACTCAGAGTGAAGTGACTTGCCCAAGGTCACACAGCTAGTGTGTAGTAAGGGTCTGAAGCCAAATTTGAACTCAAAAAGTCTTCCTGACTCCAGGTCTGGCAGTCTGTGCACTATGGCACCACCTAACTTCCCTTGGTAGATTGACTGCTAGATATTTTAAAAATCATGTAACTATTTTGAAGGGGATTTCCCTGTCTCTTCTTCCCTCCTGGATTTTGTATTGCAATATAGAAATGTTGTTGGGTTTTGTGGGTTTATTTTGTAACCTACTACTTTAGTAAAGCTATTAATTGTTTCAGTTGGTTTATTTTCTAACTCTTTAGTATATTCTAAATAAGCCATTAAGTTATGAGCAGCTAGGGATAGGGCCAATTCTTCTTTTCCTATCTTTATGCCTTTAATTTCTTTCTTTTCTTATGTCTGTTGCTGACATTTTGAGATCTATGGCCAGTAGCAGCGGGGAAAAGGGACCTCATTGCTTTACCTCTATTTTTATTGGGACGGTGTATTTCCAAATTGCATGTAATGCCAGCTTTGGGTTTTAAAGAGATACTTATCATTTTATTTAAAAATCCTTCTATGCCCATATTTGTAAGGTTTTTGTCATAAATGAGGGTTGTCCGCTGTCAAAGCCTTTTTATGCACGTAGTCAATAAACGCCAGTGTCTTCTATTACCTCCAAGATCAAATAGAAAATTCTCTGTTTGGTTTGTAAAGCCCTTCCTATCTGTCCAGTCTTCTATACTTTAATTCCCCTCTGTATAATCTATGATACAGGGACACTGGTCTCCTGGCTGTTCTGCAGACATGGTGCTCAGTCCCCCAAATCTTCATGTTCTCTGGCTTCCGCTCCCTGCTCTCCTTCCTCATTCCTGCCTCCTGCCTACGAAGCAGTTATCGCTTTAGGCCAGGAAAGCCAGGAGGCGGAGAAGAGGAAGAAGAGTGTGGAAAGCAACCCTTGAAAATGCTAGAAGGAAGGGCACTGTTGGAAGATGGTGGAATAAGATGGGAAATTACCTGGGTCTCCCAAATTCCCCTCCAAACAATGTACCCTCAATTTGAATCTTAGAGGGGCAAAAACAATAAAAAGTTGGGGTAAAACAGTTGTCCAGCCTTAGGAAAGGTCTGACCTACAGGGCGGTGGTTTGGTCAGGGGTAAGAACAAGCCTTGGGGGCAGCTGTGTTCGTGGCAGCCTTAGTTTCTGATACTTTCACCCGGTTGATGGTTGGGGAGGGAGGAAAGGGTTGGGTGACTGTTCAGGGGAAGACTGGGTAGGGAACCTCTACTGGCACAACTTGAGACTCAGGTCTGTTCACAGGTGAGGAGGAGCAAGCACGTACCAGGTAAGGGTGGCTGAGTGGTGGGGCCCTGCTCCTGGTTCCAGAATGGAGAGGACTAGCTGCGGTCGCTCAGGAGAGTGAGTCTCTGGTTTTGGTTCCAGGGCAGAGGGACATACTGATGCTTGTGGTCTCAGGAAAATGGAGGCTTATGGGGCAAGTGACAGTGGATGTGGTGGCAGCAATGAGGTAGGCCCTGGTGGTGGTTCAGTGGTAGAGAGGGGCACTTGAGGTCACTCATAAACCAAGGCATGAGTTGGAAGAGTAGAGCCCACACCTGGCTTTGGATCATAGCACATTGGAAGAATCAAAAAGTCAAAGACAACCCGTATAGAGTTCTGAAAACAACACGAAAAACCTGAAGCCTGAAACATTACCTCCCACACCCTAACATAAAGTTAACAATGCAGAAATAGGCAGTTAAAAAATGAATAAACAACAGAAAAATAACCTGACCATAGATAGTTACCACAGTGATAAAGAATAGCAGGATTTAAACTCAGAAGACAATGAAGTCAAAACAGCTACTTATAAAGCTTCAAAGTAAAATGTAAAATGGTCACAAACCCAAAAAGAGTTCTTGAAAGAGCTTTAAAAGAATCAAATAAGAGATATCAAGGAAAAAATGGGAAAAGAAATGAGTAATGCAAGAAAATCAAGAAAATTATGAAAAGAAAGTCAACCATTTGGAAGAAGAGATTAAGAAACTTACTGGAGAAAATAACTCCCTAATAATTAGAATTGTGCAAGAGGAAGCTAATGACTTCATAAGACATCAAGAAATAGTAAAACAAAATCAAAAGAATGAAAAAATGGAAGAGAACATGAAATATCTTATTGGAAAAACAACTGACCTGGAAAACAGATTGAGGAGACATAATATGAGAATGGTTGGACTACTTGAAAGTCATCATCAAAAGAGTCTAGACATTATACTTCAAGAAATTATTAAGAAAAAATGCCACGAAGTTTTAGAACTAGCAGGTAAAAGAGAAATAGAAAAAATCCATCAATTACCACCTGAAAGAGATCCCAAAATGAAAACTCACAGGAACATTAAAGGTAAGTTTCAAATCTCACAGGTCAAGGAGAAAATATCATGAACAACTCAAAATAAACAATTCAAATATTGTGGAGCTACAGATATGATAGCAGAAGATTTAGCAGTTTCTACATTAAAAGACTGAAGGGCATGGGATATGCTATTCTGAAGAGCAAAGGAGCTAGATTTGGAACCAAGAATAACTTACCCAGCAAAGCTTAGTATAATCCTGCAAAGGAAAAAATAAATATTTAATGAATTAAAGGACTTTCAAATATTCTTGAGGAAAAGACCAGAACTAAACAGAAAAATTTGACTTTCAAATACAAGAATCAGAAGAAACATAAGAAGGTAAACATGAAAGATTAATAATAAGGGATTTAATAAAGTTAAACTGTTTACTGTCTTAAACGGGGAACTGATATTTATAACTCTTAAGAATGCTATCATTGGGGGTGGCTAGGTGGCACAGTGAATAGAGCACCAGCCCGGGAGTCAGGAGGACCTGAGTTCAAATCTGGCCTCAGATACTTAACACAAAAACTAGCCATGTGATCTTGGGGAAGTCACTCAATCCCAATTGCCCTCCAAAAAGCAAAAAAAAAAGAATGCTATCATTGTTAGGGTAGTTAGAAAGAGTATACATTGATAGAAGAATGGTTTGAGTTATTATGATGAGAATATGATGGGATGGTCTTAAAATGAAATTGGGTAGGAAGAGGTAAAATGGAGCAAATTATTTCATACAAAAGAGGCATGAATGGAAGAACTTTTACAGTAGAGGTGAGGATGGGATGGAGAATGGGTAGTGTGGGAAACTTATTCTCATCAGAATTGAGTTTAAGAGGGAATAAATACATCTAGTCAGGTAGAAAAGTCGTCTTAACTTGCAGAGAAGTAGGAAGACAAAGACATAGGCTAAGAGAGAGACTCTTAGAAGGGTTTGCAGATTAGGGAGGCAGTGATCAGAAGTAAAGTCAAAGCTCCTCTGGGAGGAGGGAAAGAGAGAAAGAGAGAGAGAGAGGGAGTGAGGGAAATAGAGGGAAATACACTACTAGTAATTATAACTTTGAATGTGAATGGAATGAGCTCACCTATAAAACAGAAATGGATCAAAACCCACAACTTAACTATGTTGTTTACAAGAAACACATCTAAAAATGAGGGACACACATAGAGTAAAAATAAAGGGCTGGAGTACAATTTTTATGTTTCAGCTGAGTTTTTTTTTTTTTAAACAGGAGTAGCAAACATGGTTTCAGACAGAGGTAAAGCTAAAATAGATTTAATTAAAAGAGATAAGCAGGGAAATTATATTATGTTAAAAATGTACCACATATCATAGTAATATCAATACTAAACATATATGTACTAAATGCTATAGTATCCAATTTCATAAAGGAAAAGCTAAATGAATTACAGGTGAAAAGAGAAAGCAAAACTATAATAGCAAGGAACTTTAACCTCTGCCTTTCAGAACCAGATACTTCTAGCCAAAAATTAAATAAGAAAGAAGTCAAGGAGATGAATAGAATCTTAGATAAGCTAGATGTGATAGCTATCTGGAGAGAACTGGATAGAAATAGAAAGGATTGTACCTTTTATCAGTGGTACAGGGCACCTTTACAAAAATTAATCACATATTAGGATATATAACCTTATAGTCAAATGCAGAAAAGCAGAAATATCAAATGCGTCCTTTTCAGATCATAATGGAATAAAAGTTAAATTTAAGAAAGGACCATGGAAACACAGATAAAAATTATTTGGAGACTAAATAACCTAATCTTGAAGAATGAGTGGATCAAAGAGTAACTCATAGAAACAATAAATAATTTTATTAAAGAGAATGGTCATAATAAGACAACATACCAAAACATATAGGCTGCAGCAAAAGCAGTAATCAGAGGAAAATTTATATCTCTAAATGTTTATATTAGTAAAATAGAGAAAAAACAGACTGATAAATTGGGAATGCAATTAAAAAATCAAAGAAAAAGAACAAATTAAAAATTCCCAGTTAAATGCCAAATTGGAAATCCTGAAAATTAAAGTTAAGATTAATAAAATTGAATGTAAGAAAACCATTGAATTAATAAATAAAACTAGGAGCTGGTTTTATGAGAAACAAAATTAGTAAAATCCACTGGTTAATATGATTTTTAAAAAAGAAAAGGAAAAAACCAAATCATTAGTATCCAAAATGAAAAGAGTGAATATACCACTAATGAAGACAGAATGAAAGTAATTATTAGGAGTTATTTTTTCCAATTAAATGCCAATAAATTTAACAATTTAAGTGAAATGGAAGAATATTTACAAAAATATGAACTGCCTAGATTGACAGAAGAGGAAAGAGAATATCTAAATCTATTTTAGAAAAAGAAAGAGAGCAAACCATAAATGAACATTCTAAGAAAAAAGCATTTGGACAAGATGGATTTACAAGTAAATTCTACCAAACATTTAAAGATAAACTAATTACAATATTAAATAATTTGGAATAATAGGTAAAGGAGTCCTATCAGACTCCTTTTATGACACAAATATGGTGCTGATACCTAAACCAGGAAGAGCAAAAACAGAAACTATAGGCCAATTCCCTTAATGAATATCGATGCAAAAATTTTAGATAAAATTTTATCAGAGAGATTACAGAAATATATCACAAAGATCATACTCTATGACTCTGTGGCATTTATACCAGGAATGCAGGACCGGTTCAATATTGGAAAAACAATTAGCATAATTTACCACATCAAGCAACTAAAATATCAACAAAAATCATGTCAGGATTTTGAGAGATGCAGAAAAAGCTTTTGACACAATACAACACTCATTCCTATAAAAAAAAAAAAAAGCATTGAAAGCATTAGTATAAGTGGATTTTTCCTTAAAATGATAAAAGGCATCCACCAAAAAATTATCAGCTAGCTAATGAAATCAATAAGATCAGGAGTGAAACAAGAATCCCCATTATCACCAATATTATTCAATATTGTGTTAGAAATGTTAGCAATAGCAATAAGAGAATAAAAACAAATTAGAGGAATAAGAATGGGCAATGAAGGAATTAAACTATCTCCTTTTGTAGATAATATGATGGTATACTTTGAAAATCTTAGAGATTCAATTAAAGAATTAGTTGAAACAATTTTTTGCAACATTAACAGGATATAAAATAAAACCACATAACTTAGCAGCATTTCTATATGTCATCAATAAAAGCCTGCAATAAGAGAGAGTTATATATAAGATATAAGAGAGATTATATATAAGATATATATAAGAGAGTTATATATAAAATATAAGAGATTTCATTTAAAGTAAGTATAGACAATATAAAATACCTGGGATTATATCTGCCAAGACAAACCCATCAACCATATGAACATAATTATAAAACATTTTTATACAAATAAAGTCAGATTTATGTAATTGGAAAAATATTAATTGCTCATGGGTGGGCTGAGCCAATATAAAAAAAATGACAATTCTCCATAAACTAATATTTATTCAGTTCCAATCCATTTAAATTACCAAAAAATTATTTTATTAAGATGATGGGAAAAGTAGTAACAAAATTCATGTGGAAAACAAAAGGTCATTAATATCAAAAGGAATTAATGACAACAATATAAAGAAATAAGGTCTAGCAGTACTATATTTTAAACTGTATTACACAGTTATACAGTAATTATCAAACTATCTGGTACTGACTAAGAAACAGAATGCTGTGGATCAGTGAATAGAGGATATTAAATAACACATAGTAGTAAATTATTATAGTAACCTTGTGTTTGATAAATGTAAAGATCTAAGCTTTTGAGAAAAGAGCTCACTATTTGGTAAAAATTGCTGGAAAAGGGGCAGCCAGGTAGCACAGCGAGTAAGAGCACCAGCTCCAGTGTCGGGATGAGCTGGATCAAATCCAGGCTCAGATACTCCGTGCCACACCCAGAAACACCTGGCTGTGTAACCTTGAGCAAGTTACTTAACCCCAATTGCTTAAAAAAAAAATTGCTGGAAAAACTGGAAAATGGTCTGGAAGAAACTAGGTATACATCATTACATATTATACCATTTACCAAGATAAGGTCAGAATTAACGCAAGACCTAGATTTAAAGGGAGGTATCATAAGAGAATTCGAGGAACATGGAGTATATTACATTTCAGATTTATGGATAGGAGAAGAATTTATGAACAAGAGATAGCATTGTGGGATGTAAAATGGATAATTTTCATTACATTTAATTTAAAAGGTTTTATACAAATAAAACCAAAATAATCAAGATTAGAAGGAAAGCACAACATTGGGTGTGGGGGTTTATAGACCATTTCTCAGATAAAGGCCTCAGATCTCAAATGTATAGAGAACTGAGTTAAATTTACAAGAATATGAGTCATTCCCCAATTGATAAATGATCAAAGAATATGAACAGACAATTTTTGGAAGATAAAATCAGAGCTATATACAGTCATATGAAAAAATGCTCTAAATCATTATTGATTAGAGAAATGTAAATTAAAACAATATTTTGAGATACCATCTCACACCTATCAGATTGGCTAAAATGATAGGAGAAAAATAACAAATGTTGGAGAGGATGTAGAAAAATTGGGACATGAATACATTGTTGGTGGAACTGTGAACTGATGCAACCATTTTGGAGAGCGATCTGGAATTATGCCCAAATTGTCATAAAACTATGTATATCCTTTGATGCAACAATATCATTATTAGATCTGTTTCCCAAGGACATCAGGGAAAAAGGAAAAGAATCTTTATGTTTTAAAATATTTATAGCAGCTCTCTTTGTGATGGCAAAGAACTGGAAATTGCTGGGATGCCCATTAATTGGGGAATGTCTGAACAAGTTGTGATATATGATTGCGATGGAATACTACTGTGCTGTAAGAAATGAGGAGAAAAACACGGAGAGACTTGAATGAAATAATGAAGAGTGAAATAAGCAGAGCCAAGGGAACACTGTATACAGCTACAACACCGTTGTTTCAAGAGCGACTGTGAACGACCTATTCTGAGTAATATGATCATTCAAATCATCCACAAAGGACCTGTGAAGGAAGAAGCTATCCACTTTCAGAGAAAGAATTGAGATAGGGAAGTATATAGTGCGTGGTTTCACATATATATCCGTGTCAAATGTTGGCCTTCTCTAATGTGGGATTGGAAGGGAGAGAGGAAGACAACTAAGAACTCCAAATACAACAACAACAAATAAATAAATAAGAAAATGCTAGGGAATAGAAGACCAAAGCTGAGAAACAGGTAGGAGGCATGTTCTGGATCACAGATTATGTAGAGGATAGTTAAGGTGTAAGAAGATTGAAAAGGTAGGGGGAGAATAGAGCATTGACCCTGAAGTCAGGAGGACCCAAGTTCAAATATGGCCTCAGACACTTAACACTTACTAGCCGTGTGACCTTGGGCAAGTCACTTAACCCCAAATTGCCCTCCAAAACGCAAAGAAAAGAAAAGGTAGGGGGATACCAGGTGACTAAGGGCTTTAAACTCCAAACAGGATTTTATATTTGATCTTGGAGGTGACCAGGAGTCACTGGAGGTGACTGGGCAGGTCGTGGTCAGACCTTTGAACTTTGGGAACACTGTGGTCCGGGATCATATTCTTAGAAAAAATAGTTGAAACTGTTGAAGCCTCCGAGAAAGAAAATGTAGAAAGAGGAGAGAAGGGAGTCCAGGACATCCCCAACATTGTGGCCTTTGAATTCTATCCAGTTATGTTTTTCATCTTCTCCATTTATGGTTCTCATCACATTCCCACTGGAGGGAAGGGTGTCCTTTATTTCTTTATTGTAATTTCTTGGCATTATTCTTGGGCCCTAGAAAAAAAAGCCATTTGAGATGTTCTCATTCAAGAGTTTTGTGGACGAATTGAATTCGAATTCTAGGAAGAAACATGGAGTCTTTGGAAAGCTGTCTCGGACCCCAACAGTGCCCACTGAAAGGATATACTGTTCTACTCTCAGCCAGTGGCCCATCAAACAGGTCAGTGGTCTCTGTGCCTGAAGGTCTTCTCCTTCTTTCCCAGACTAGGGTGGTAACACCTTCCCTCATCAATTAAGTCCATGCTTGATCCCTCCAGTGACTTAGGAGGGATAGTGAGAACTGGAAGAGAAATAGGGACTTTAGTCCCAAATCTGCCACAGACTTATTGTATGACCTGGAGCAGAGCCCCTCATCTCTGATTTTTAGTTTCTTCCTCTGAAATGAAGGGACTGGACCACATCAGGGGTCAGCAGCTTTTCAAGGAAAGCAATATGATCGGAGGAACACTGAATTTGGAGTCAAAGGACCTGGGTTCAAACCCTTGTGTGACCTTGGGCAAGTCACTTAACTTCCAAGTTTTCTCATTTGTAAAATGCAAATGGTCTGTAAAACCCCTTCTGGTTCTAAATTTCTGAGCTCTTGATACGAAGATCCATTTTCTGAAATGTTTGTACACCATAACTTTTTTTTTTATTAAACTTTAATTTATTAATTTGTTTGTTTCCTTTTAGTTTACAGGATTCAATTCCACAATTCCTTGAGTTTCACATTTTGTCCCCCTCCCTCCCCTCCCCCCCATGGCGGCTTATTATCAAGTATAGGATCTGTAAATACTTTCACATTATACAATGGTCAGGTTATAAGGATGGATTGTACCAGCTGGAATGAAAAATGGTAAAGAGGACATAAAATCAAATAAGAGAACGAAAAAGATCAGGTGTTTTGCTTCCACCTGGATATAAATTTAGTTCTTTCTAGTTCTTTCTCTGGATGCACGTTTTTCTCTCCATCATGCGTCTTTTGGGATTGACTTATATCCCTGCATTGTTGAGAAGAGTCCAGTCTATCAAAGCTGGTCATCACACATGCGTTGTGTCTGTAATTGGTACACCATAACTTTTTGAGGAGCCATACACACAGTCTATTTTTAGATACATAGGTGCATTTGTCAATCGGTTTCAAAAGATATGATAGCAATCACAATAATAATAATAGCTAACATTTATAGAAGCACCTACTATGTGCACGCACTGTGCTAAATACTTTATAAATATTATCTCATCTGATCCTCACAACAACCGTGAGAGGCAGCTGCTATTATTATCATCCCCATTTCATGGTTGAGGAAACTGAGTCAGGCAGAGGTTAAATGACTTGACCAGGGGCACATAGTGCCTGAGGCTGGATTTGAATTCAGGATTTCCTGACTATACCACTTAGTTGCCTAGCAATGTCATCTACTCTGGTTTGTACATTTTTATTCTCTAAACAAATATGCTACTGAGGGAAAGCATGACCTAATGGATGAAAGACTGGCTTTGGACCTAGGCAGACCTGGGTTCAAGGTCAGCTTCTGATTGGTACCTTCTGACTATGGGCAAGTCTTTTTATTTTCCCAGTGCCTGGGGCTGCTCCCTAAGCTTGTAAATTACTTGTAAATTATGGAGGAGTTGGTGTTCTCCATCACTGGAGCCATTTTCCACACAAGACATGCCCCAAGATGGTGAAATCAGAGGTCCAGACCTCCAGCCCAGTCCTTCTGATCCCTTCCTCCACCCCTATTAGGCGTCACATCAGCCAAAGAATTATTATTGTTTGCACCTGGTAGGGACTGATTAAAATTCATGTTGTCCCAGGGACTTGAAGGAGGGCCCTGGGGGTCACCATTAATAGACTGGGTTTGGCCGAAGAACCAGTGAGCTCATAATTTGAAAGGCAGGCCCAGCCTTGCCCAGAGAGCATGAGTCAAGGAGCAGGAGAAAAGCAGGGAGGGGACCTGGCAGCCCCCAGCTGGGAGGAGCTCCCCTCAGTCCACCAGCTGGGAGGGTCCTCTTTGAGTGAATTAATCTTGATACCTAAATGCAAAACTCCATGGCCTTTACCTTGCTGTGTAACTGCAGTCAGTGCCCACTTCTCTGCTTGGGTCTGGGTCTGGGTGTTTCTCTCTATCTGTCTGCCTCTCCCCCTCCCTCTATTCCTCCCTCCCTTCTTCCTCTTTCTTTTTCCTCCCCGTCTTTCCCCCCTCCTCTCTCCCTCCTCTCCTTTTTCTTCCTCCTCCTCTCTTCCCTCTCTCTCCTCTTCTCTCTCTCTCTCTGTATCTATCACTCAAAAGCTTGGCAAATTGCTTTACATGCATTATTATCTCGTTCAATTCTCGCAGCAGCTTTGTGAGCTGAATATCACTTGCATTATTACTACTCATACCTCTTTAGATGAAGATGCTGAGTCAGGAAAGCTAACTTTCTCGCGGGTGATCACCCAGCTAGACGTGAGAGGTCTTTCTGAACCCAAGCCCAGCACTCTCTACTCCACCATACTGTGCTGTAATCTCCCAGTTTCTCAGGCCATGCCGGGTAATTCTTTGCAGAGTTCATCTTGTCACCTCACCAGAAGAAGCCAAAAACAGAAACAAAAAAATAAAAAGACCAAACTCCGAGTCAAAGCCTTCCCCTCCTTCCTCGAAGTGATCTTTTTGATCATTTCTTTTACTTAGAAAAATAGGTTTTTATTGATATAGTTCGTTTTCACATCCCTTGGATGTCCCCCTCTATCCCTCTCCTCCTGAATCCCGAGCCATGCTGTCTGGGCTTCCTCTGACAGTACCATCTGTGCCCAGGCAAATCCTGCCAGAATGGGCAGTAACCAGTCTTTCTTGGGTGGCTCTCCATGACCTCCTGGGTAAGGACCAAGATGGCAGGACTCTCCACTGTTATATCCGGTCCACCTCTCAGCAGAGAGAGAATCACCAACATATGGATTTCTCCTTAGCCTGACCATTGTTTGATCCAAAGAGATAACATATGTCAAAGGTTTTGCAAACCTTAAAGGCTCAATAAATGCTTGGTCTTGTTATTATCTGACACACAGTTGGTCTTTACTAAATGCTTGTTGATTGAGTCATGGTCCCACCTTAATTCCATGGAATACAAACATGGGCTTCCTCCTCAGAGGCCCCAGAGGGGCCTTCTCTAGAAAAAGCCTCATTTTGTCCAGACAGCTATGCCCAGTTCTTATCTCTGCTCCCCCAACTCGTAAGAGGGCATCAGACCTAACATTCATATTCATAGCTGGCCTGGCAGTAGCCAGAGCTGGCCCTGGGGATTCTGTAACTGAGGGAGAAGCAGGCTTTTTTTTTTGGGGGGGGGCATAATAAATTGTGAAGAGGGAGGGAGGGGAGGGAGCAGGACCAATTAGCAGGCAAAGATCCTCAGAGCTGATTCTGTTTAGAGTGAGGGTGCAACTTGGGGGAAGCTGACAGTTTAGGAGGCCCTCAGGTTGGGGAGCTTGTGACTGTTGGGAGGGAGGAGAGAATGAGTATTGCTTCAGTTTCCTCCTTTATAAAATAAGGGGGTTGGACAAGATAACCTCAGGTCACTTCTGACTTTAAATCTATAACCTGGGGAGGGGCCTGTTCATGCCAGATTAAAATGGGGGCCACCAATCTGTTTCGAAGGATTCCCACAGGCCACACATTAACTTTGTTTTAAAAATGTCAGTGTTTTATTGTATTTTTACTTGTTTTGTTAAATACTTCCCAATTATATTTTAATCAGATTTGGACTGCCCCCAGGAATGTCCCAGGTTTGGGGGCAGTAGATGGGAAGCTGTCTCTGGAGTCAGGAAGGCCCAGGTTCTCTGTCACATCCCAGCTGTGACCTGGGAGGTCACTTCAGCTCCCATTCCTCCAGGCAGAAGCTGTCTGAAAGTATATGTTACTGAGAATGTGCCAACTGCATGTTGGTAGAGGGAGTTCCCAAATTCAGATGTTTCCTATTATCAGTAAAATCACAAGCCCAGTCCCTATGCCAATGTCCCTTGAGATACATTGCATTAGTGCTTTGAGACTGGAGATGAGGTGTGCTCTGGGTCTACAGACCTTCTCAGGGAGAGAGGTGGGCATTTCTTTGACTATGATGGCAGTTCACCATGGTCATAGTTCTGAGCCCCTGGTAGCCTGTGCCTTGGGAAGACAGCACCACAAGAAAGAGGTTGGAGGATATTTGAGGGTGGGCCTGTGCCACACCAGATCAAGGGCCCCAGAAAGACGAGCCCCCAGTTTCTCATCTATAAAGTAGAGACCACTGTCTGTGAGCCTCAGTTTCCCCATCCATAAAATGGTCATCATTATACTTGTGCTTTCCATCTCTCAGAGCTGTTGTGAGCAAACTTCTCTATAGACTGGCATGTTATACATCTAGGATGGGCCATGAGCAGGACTTGTTCTCACCATTATCAGGCCACCTGCTAACTCTATGTTCTCCCATGCCCCTAGCTCTCTGTGGCTGTCCAATGGAGGAGGTGGGTGGGTGAGGAAACTTGCCCAGAGGGAGGAGGGACAAGGGAGGAGGGAGGGGAAGAGTCCTCCCGAGACCTTCTGCCTGGCTTCCCCAATCATTTCTCCTTTCTAGAGTAACCTGGGCCCAGGCTCCTACAACCCTAAGCTTATGCCAGGGTATGAGTTAAGCAACCAGTACCCATTTGGTTCTTCTTCTAAGAGGGTGGACCTGAAATCCTACCTGAATTTTGTTGGAAACACAGTAAGTAGGGATTACGTTGGGGAGGGTGGAGAAGGAGAAGATTAAAGTTGCTATGACCAGTACTTAAAATAAGGAGGGGTGAGGCAGTAGGATGCCATCCCACTATCTCCAATCTGGACCTGTGTTTAAGCCATCCCATGCCCTTTTAAGGGGAATAAAAACCCCAACCATCTATCTCACTCTCTCATTTCTACAAGGGAAACCAAACATCAACCACTCATCTTCTTATGTTAATGACAGAGAGAAAAGTAGTTGGGAGCCTTTCTGAACCCATTGCCAAGGGACCCCACCATTAATTCACTGATCTACAGTGGTCAGGAAATAAGGATGTGGGATGGTTGGTGTATTGAATGGTCCTTTGCAAAAGTAAAGAAGTTGGAATCGTAGTTGAGTTATCGTTTGTGGTACACTAAACGTTTACTGATTGAGTACCTGTTATATAGAAGAGGGTTTGGACTTTTCCTGCTGGGCCTTGGAGGGCAGAACTAGAAACAATGCATGAAAATTGCAAAGAGTAAGTCCATTAATAAACATTTGTTAAGCACCAACTGTATTCCTGTCACTGTGCTAAGTTCCAGAAATTCAAAAAGAGGCAAAAGGCACTCTCTCCTCTCAAGGAATTTACAATCTAAAGGAGGAGATAACATGCAAACAAATATAGACAAAGCTTACTATAGACAGCATAAATAAAAAATAACTAAGAGAGGGAAGGCCCTAGAATGAAGAGGGGTTGAGGAGGCTTCCTGTGGAAGGTGGGATTTTAGAAAGTTAGACAAGCTTGGTGCCTCCAAATGAAATAACAACCATGGGAAGACCTTTAATAGGTCGACTGGCACACCTGTTCTGTGAGATCCCATCCCCCCAGTCCCACCAGAATATCCATTGCTCCCTGTTCTGCCTCTGGGGCCAAACAGTGGCCAGAAGAGGTGTTCTCCCCTCTGAGTTCTCTCAAAATCTCAGAATCTGTCATTCTGGGGAACTTTCCACTGGCGAGTCTAGACATCCAACAACTTGGCAGACGCCTGTTTTTGTCTTGCTCCCTTTAGAACCCAGTGGGTGTTGGACGCTACAACAACACAAAACATGAGGCCAGTGATAGACAGCAACGGTACCGGTCTCTCTACCTGTCCAAACCTGACCGCTTTCCATGTGAAAACCACATGAAGGAATCCATCCTACAGTAAGTAAAGCCCAGAGCCTCTGGGAATTAGAGCCTGGGTACTGGGGTAGGTATACTGAGGATGGATGGATGGATTGGGAGGTCTGGGTTTCCAAAATCAGCTTTCAGGAAGGATAATTGAAGTCATATAATGTTAGACCAGCAAGGAACCTTTCAAGAACATAGATCATCAGAGCTATAAGTCAAAAGATCACCCAGTCTAACCTTCTTATTTTATATTTGAAGAACTGAGACCCAGAGAGGTTGTACAACTTTGGCAACGTGATCCTAGGGCTCAGGTCTCCCGACTCCAAGGCCAATTGCTCTGTCCTTTATGGCACACTTCTAAGTCGTGCAGACATTGTTGAGTGAGAGATCTGGACATTTTTGTGGGCACTGGAAAGCATCTCATTTCTTTTCCCTACAGACTGAGGAAACAGAACATTGAGGTTGTTACAATCGTATAGAAACTAAAAATCAGTAGATTTAAGTGAAAGTGTATGAGTCAGTCTAGCAAGATTTATGAAGTACCTGAGTTTTATAACATCTCATTGGGTGGCTAAGGTGCCTTTATGTTTTTCTAGTTCTCACCTTAGCTTTTTCTTTCTTTTGAATTCTCTGCCTAAAGTTGTTCTTGGTTTTAGAGGTGAGGATCTACAGTACTCATAGTATCAGGGTCCCCTGACCTCTGACTGCAAGAGTCCTACAAGTAGGAGAGTAAGGAAGAGCTCAGAAGATGTTGTCAAGTACTCAGCTTTGAGGGTCCTTCTGCATAACACTTCAGATTACAGTGCAGTTTAATTCAGAAGGTTTCCCCAGGAACACACACAGAGCAAAGGGGATCATAGCCATAGACATAGACATGGACACAGACATAGACATAGACATAGACAGAGAAGAGACATAGACATAGACATAGAATAGACACCGACACAGACATAGACATAGAATAGACACTGACACAGACACTGACATAGACACAGACACAGAAATAGACAGTCATAGACACAGACACAGATACAGACATAGACATAGACATAGAATAGACACCGACATAGACACTAACATAGACATAGACACAGAAGTGGACATAGTCATAGACACAGACACAGATATAGACACAGACACAAACATAGACACAGACACAGATATAGACACAGACACTGACACAGACACAGAAATAGACATAGACACAGA
>NW_027185852.1:21403061-21431070 GCF_028583685.1 Petaurus breviceps papuanus | reverse complement strand
ACAGACACAGATATAGACACAGACACAAACATAGACACAGACATATACATAGACATAGACACAGAAATGATTAGGAAGCTACCCAATTAACCAGACTCCCTAGAGCCTCCCACTCTGCCACAGAGAAGGTTCATCTTTCTCTCTTGTTTTTCCCTTGGCAACACAGTCGGCCCTAAAGTGCTAGTTAAAGAACACTAGCCACAAGCCACCAGTTCTTCCTCCTTTCATCGGTTACCTACAAGAAAACAGAGTAGAAGAAAGGTTGATGCCCTCATCAGGATTACTAGTAGCAGCAATTGTCTTTCTGTTGTCATAGTTGAACTGAACCAAGTTAAGATGTATTTGTTGTCATTCAGTTATATCTGACTCTATGTGACCCCACAGACTTTGTCCATGGGATTTTCTTGACAGATTCTGGAGTGGTTTCCTTCTCTAATGTGTCCCTATTTTACAGATGAGGAACTGAGGCAAACAGGGTTTAGTGACTTACCCAGAGTATGAGTAAGTGTCTGAGGCCAAATTTGAACTCAGATCCCTGATACTCTATCCACAAAATAAATAAAGATACAATAAAACATGGATAATATTACATATTGAAACTAAGTCAATATATGGTGCAAGGATACTTATGTATGGATTAGTGGTCCCAGATTCTATTTGAGTTTGACATCACTGGTCTATACTCTTGAGGAGCTTAAAATATAGCTTAGAGAAACAGAGGGCATTCTGGTTCAGACACAATGCTCCATTTCCCATCTCTGTGTATCTGCATAGGGTATGACCCATGCCTCCCTCACCCCTATCCTTTAGAATACCTAGTTTCCTTCAAAGTTCAGCCCAACTGCCATCTCCTACAGGGGACTTTTCCTGACCCCCTCCCAATTATCTTGTATTTATTTAATTTCTTTATTTTGTACACACTTAACGGTATATTTTGTCCATATTAATAGAATGTAAAGGAAAGCCCCTTGTGGACAGGAACTATTTCATTTTGTCTTTGTACTTAGTCCAGTTCCTGGTACATGGTAGGCACTTAATAAATGCTTACTGATTGATAGTCTAAGTCAGGTTTCAGCTGGAATGGATTTGGGCCTTTGAGGTCTTCCAATCACAGATATTCTTATTCAGAATAGGGGTCTTTGCCTCCTTGGTGCCTAATTCTTGTCTGCTGCTATTGCTGTTGAATCATTTTTCAGTCATGTCTGATTCTCTGTGACTCCATTTGGGGTGTTCCTGGCAGAGACACTGGAGTGGTTTGTCATTTGCTTCTCCAGCTCACTTTACAGATGAAGAAACTGAGGCAAACAGGGTTAGTGACTTGCCCAAGGTCACACAGATATTAAGTGTGTGAGACTGGATACGAACTCAGGAAGATGAATCTTCCTGGCTCCGGGTCCAGTGCTCTGTGCCCTATGGCACCACCTAGCTGCTCTTAGTGGACATTTATAAATATTTGTTGAATTAAATTTGACAGGAAGAAACCAGATCTAAGAAGGAAAGTAACTTGACCCCATAGCATTGCAGCCACAACTCAACCAGGTCTTGTCACTGTGAGTCTAGCATTCTATCCATACTTCATCGCTTCTGTTTTCCTCCTTTGTCCAAAGAGGATAATTATCCCCAATATTCTTCCATAAAGCACTGTGGATGAACAGAGTTAGATAGCACATTGGTACAGTGAATGGAGTCCTGGCATAGGAGTCAAAGGTCCTGAGTTCAAATCTCAGCCTCTTACTACAGTGTTTGACTTGGGAGCCATTGCTAATCTTTCTTTGGCCACAATTTCAACATCCGTGGAAAAGGGGCTCCTTTAAGATTCTGTCTAGCTCTAAAGCTATGACACAATCGCTATTATAATGAGCATTTATAGGCCAACCAGTTGTTTTAATCTACTAGTGTTTTCTTCTCCCTCCCCATATTTTGTTTTTGCTCTTTTTAGGCAGCGGCTCATCCCCTTTAACAAAGGGAAGAATTTTCAACCTTTTGATCACAGTTCTGACCCCCCTCCCTCAAGTTCTTCACAAAGATGTCCAAGACCATGGTGTGAGCCATGCCCTCCAGAGAAGCCTAGTGATTCAAAGTAAGGGGAAGCAAGGGACATGGGGGACATAGGGAGGGAAAATTTGGGAGAGAAAGAAGACACCACAAAACTGGGATTTCAGCTCAACACATCGGCCTGGCGCTAGCCCCAGAAATTGGCTGGGACACACCCGGGACACACTTTTGCTTCAAGAAATCAGTTAATGTGAGGTTCCAACGAGAACTCTTGGTTTAACTAGGCAAAGGTCAACCAACCCAAGCAAACTGCAAGTGGGTGGCATTTGGGAAGAGGCCTCCTATCCATCCTTTTTAAAAAAAAAAAAAGATTTTCTGGGTTTTGGTGTATTAAAGTATAGATTGAGGGGAATGTATAGAGCCTGTGTCAGGACTGAGCCAGGTGTATCAGGAAGTGAGTGAGTGAGTGAGTGTGTGTGTGTGTGTGTGTGTGTGTGTGTGTGTGTGTGTGGTCTGGAGATGCTTTCAACCTAACTAGGGCCTTGTGACCAAAGTGGGACTGGGGGGGAAGGGGGAGGAAGGGAGGAAGGAAGATGGTGACAGGCTAGACAGGAGGTAGGGAATTTCACAGGTAACCCATGCTGAATTAGGAGTCAGAGCCCTGGGTTTGAGTCCTGACTCTGTGGTTTACTTGTGTGACCTCACATAAGTCACCTTTTGTCTCTGAGTCTCAGCATCTGCATCTGCAAAATGAGGAATCAGTAACATTGATGCTCTCTACCTCATGTGAGCAAAGTGGTTTGGAAGCTTTAGGCTGCTGTCTAGAAATGAGTAACTGGAGATCAGGAAAAAGCCCTGGAGAAGCCATGGGAGCTGTCCCAGTTAATTCAGCTGCTCTGTTTTCAAGCTGGGATCAATGGCCTCTCTGCATTCTCAGCTCCAAGTTTGTGGCTCTTTCCACAATGCCAGGCTGTCTCTTGTTACACCCCAGAAGAGGGGATGAAGACTTAATACTGTCTCAAATGATATTCTCCTATCCTCTCTACCAATTTTCTGACTTGTCATGATTGAAATTAAGGCAAACTGAGGCACTAAATTTCAAGCATGGGCAATTTATTCATGAGGATGGCTATTACCAATTAAAGGGGTCTTTAGCCCCTCAGCAAGCCAAAAGATGTAGAATGAGGGCAGAGAGATCAGTTTTACAGACAAAAGGAGAAGTATCCAAAAGCCAAAAGGCAGCATCATAGATGGGGGAAACAATCTGACTGGCTACAAAGCCTGTAGCATCACAGATGGGAAAACAATATGATTGGCTGGAAATTTGAAATATGGGGCTAGCAACAATCCCTCCTTCCATCTTTCACTATGGAAAGCTCACTGGTGGTGTCTACCTGTGTGGCTAGTGTCACAGCGATAACAGATCAAACTTTCTCGAAGCACAGTCAGTGTTGCAGAGATTAATAGACTCCCTGGCATCTACCTGTGTCCTTCAAGGATAACAGATTTCCTTTACACAAGAATAGAATAGTAATTAGCAGGAAAAATGAACCTCTAAACTTAATTAACTCAGAGAGGAAATCAACTTCTGAGCTTAACTCAGAGACAAAGAAACCTGACTTGGGAAGTATACAAAATGCTGACAATAATACAGAATAAACTCAATTTAGAAAATGGAGACAGTATCAATTTTATTTTCTCACTATCTATATCCTTCTTCTGGAAACTGTTATCAAGCCTGCAACTCCCTATATCTACTAAGAACCAGTTCATTCCACTTAGGGATCTTTTTTTGACCTTAGTAAAAAAAAAACACAAAAATTGATTATTTTTATTTATTGGGGTTCAACCTACCTGGGTGAGAGAAAGAAAGAATGAGACAGAGAATAAGAGGGATGTTTTGTAGAGATTATCAAGCAGACAGGTAGGTGGTGAGTGGACAGAGAGCCTTGGAGGCAGGAAGAGGGTTCACATCTAACTTCAGATACTGTGTGATCCTGAACAAGTCACTTAATCTCTGTCTAACTGGGCATATTTAGCTTGGAGCAAAAAAGGCTCTGGGGCGACACAACTGTTTTCAAGAACTTGAAGGACTGTGACCTAGAAGAAGCATGGGACTTGTTTGAGAGCAGAAGCAAGAGCAAGGGACAAGCCACTAAGAGGCCAATTTCAATTTGATGGCAGGAAAAACTTCCAGTGCTTAATAACTGTCCAAAAGTAGAACAGGATGCTTTCATTTATTTCATCCTACCCTTCTCCCACCCATGGAGAAATCAAGCAATACATTAATTATACACGTGAAATCACATTTCCATATTAGTTATGTCACAAAAAATAAAAGCAAGAAAAAGTGAAGAAACTATACTTCGATTTGTACTCAGAGTCCGTCAGTTCTGTCTCTGGATGTGGATAGCATTTTTCATCATGAATCCTTTGGAATTATCTTGGATCATTGCATTGATCAGAGTACCTGAATTTTTCACAGCTGATCATCATTACAATATTGATGTTACTGTGAACAATAATCTCTGAGTTCTTCTCACTTCACTTTGCATCAGTTCACATAGGTCTTGCCATGGTTTTCTTAAAGCACCTACTATATGCCTAGTCCTTGTTGCTAGGGGGTGCTAGTCACTGAGGGTACAAACAGTAAAATGAAATGATTTCTGTCGTTCTATTAAGGCAGACAACACATATGAATAACAGAACAGATACTGAAGTACAAGAGAATTGTTGGGGGGGGGGGGCGTTGAGGAGGCGGATCAGGAAGGGTCCCCTGCAGGAAACCAAATATTCCTCAACCCAACTCACATGTGGCAACCTTGATTCGCTTCCCCTCCAGCCTTCACCTCTCAGAGAACTCAGACAGCACCTCCCCGAGGCGGGGACAACCCCCCCTCCCCCTCCCACACACACACTAGCCGCTGATTCCCACAGTCCCCAAACACAAGTCCCATCCCTCTCCTGTGTCATGGTCCTTCAAGTACTGGAAGACAGTTGTTTCCCCAGGGCTTTCTCTGCTCCATGTTAAATATTCCCAGTTAGAAGTTAAGTGACTTGCCCAGAGTCACACAACTTCTAAGGTTTGATTTGAACTCAGCTCTTTCTGCCTCCACTGGAGCTCTCTATCCACCTAGCTGCCTGCTTGATGGTCCCTATAAAACCTTTCTCTCTCTTTCTTTCCCTCCCTCCTCCCCCCAGGCTTGAGAATGTCACAGGGACCACACCTATATAATAGGCTAAACCATACTAACCATACTTCAAGACCAAGCTCAGGAGCCACATCCTAGATTGATGGTTGGATGGAAATTTGGAGACAGCCTAATCCACCCATTGCCTTTTGTAGGTGAAGCTGAAGCCCAGAGAGGGGGTGGGCAGAAGAGCCTTGATTTGAACTCAGGTCTTCTCATTCCGAATTGAGTGATCTTAGGTTCCAGAGGGCAGTTAGGAGGCTTGGGTCCCAAGTGGGCTCAGCCACTCAACTAGCTCTGCGACCTAAAGAAAATGCTTAGGGTTTGGCTTGGAACCAATCTCATCTCTTCTGTTGCTACCTGTGTACCCTGGGGCTTCACTCCTCTTCAGATGACTGTTTTCTCCTTTGCAAAATGAGGGGTTCCCCATTTTCTGTTTGAGGTTTTCTGGGATGCTGCCATAGTTTTGCATAAAGAAAAGTTCTTTGGAAATTGAAGATGTTGATATTGTAGGTTTTCTTGGCAGAGATACTGGAGTGGTTTGCCATTTCCATTTCATTTACAGATGAGGAAACTGAGGCAAACAGGTTTAAGTGACTTGTCCAGGGTCACACAGCCAAGAAGTGTCTGAGGCTGTATTTGAACTCAGGTCCTCCTGACTCTAAGCCCAATACTGTATGCAATATGGTGCCACTTAGCTCCTTAATGCTCTATAAACTCCAAAGTACTTTGAAAAGTATCTTGTAAATTAAAAAATACACTGAGAATGCAAAAGAGTTATGTAAACACTCAAGTACTTGGAGAAGCCAAAGTCCTCAGTAAAACACAAAATAGTCTGGACATGCAAAGTGTTTGGTAAACTCTTAAGAGCTTGAAAAAAATAAATTGTGTTGGAAATGCCAAATTCTCTGTAAAGGCTAGTAATCTGAAAATGCAAAGTCCTCTACAAACTCTCAAATATTTGGAAAATCCAAAGTTCTCTATAAACTCTGAAGTACTTTGAAAATGTAAATGGCCCTACCAATTCTAAATTACTCTTTAAAATACATTAAACAAATAAAACTTTGAAAAATTAAAAGTGCTCTAGAAATTCTAAAGTCTTTTGAAAATATAAATGTTTTATGAAGTCTAAAATTCAACTATCCAAAGTGCTCTGGAAACCCCAAAGTATTTTGAAAAAATAAATTTTGTTTTTTTTTTTTTTTGGAGGGGGGAAGATAGGGCAATTGGGGTTGTGACTTGCCCAAAGTCAACTGGCTAGTTTTTGTGTTAAGTGTGAGCCGGATTCAAACTCAGGTCCTCCTGACTCCAGGGCCGGTGCTCTATTCACTGTGCCACCCAGCCACCCCAAAAATGAATGTTCTGAAAATGCAAAGTCCTCTGGAAACTCTAAAATACTTAGAGAATGTTGGCTGATCAGTAGACTCTAAATCTCCCTGATGTGTCTTGAAGATCCCATTGAAGGAGCTGAAAATAATGTCTTAATCAAGGTATCTATCCATTAATCAAGAAACCCTAGATATATAATGCTAAAAAGTGAAACACCTTCCTCAATGAGCTTATATGCCCACATTAATATATAAAGGATTCGTGCAAAATGAATACAAGGTCATTTATTCAGCAGAGGGAGTTTCCAAACCTGGTGAATCTTGCTCCCTCCAGGATTCTGGTTTTATTCTCATCTTCCTAGAGGGTTCTTAATCTTTTTTGTGCCCTAGCCCCTGTTGGCAGTCAGGTGAAGCCTAGTGACCCTTTCTTAGAATGAGATTTCTAAAGATATAAAACAACATGCATAGGAGTAAGAAGGAATTTCCCACCAAAAGTTAGTGAAAATGTAATTCTTTTCTCCATCAATGTTCTGGATCCCCTGGAAATCTCTCCAGATTCCGGAGAGGTCCATGGGTCACAGGTAAAGAATCCCTAGCTTAGAAGTTTGTATTCATGACTGATCTAATCCTCCTTCAAAGTCCCCTTGGGGTCCCAGCAAAGGCCTAGCACAGAGGCATCCAGTGACAAGGAATTCCTTAGACCTCTTGTGGATGGCAATGATCCTCCCCCGCCCCCATGGAGTCAAGGTCTGCTTTCTCATAGCTTCTGCTCATCCGTCTTGGCTCTGCCCTCTAAGGCTGAGCCCTGCAGGTCGGCCCCCCTCTTTGCCTGTTTCTTCATCTGTAAAATGAAGGGGTTGGACAAAGCCAGTTCTCTGACCTCTTGCAAATCTGGTGCTGTTTCTGACTAAACTGCAATGAACAGGAATGTTTAGGGGACAATAATGTTAGAATTTCTGGCTAATTTAGCAGATGTCGTGATCCTGGAAAGATGATGATGAAAGGGAGAGGTTCCTCAAAATTAGAGAAATCTGTATGTTCCATGGGGCAGCTAGGTGGCACCACAGTGCACAGGGCACTGGGCCTGGAGTCAGGAAGACTCATTTTCATGAGTTCAAATGTGGCCTCAAACACTTACTAGCTGGATGATCCTGGGAAAGTCACTTCACCCTGTTTGCCTCAGTTTCCCCATCTGTAAAATGAGCTGGGAAAGAAATGGCAAACCACTCCATTATCTTTGCCAAGAAAACCCCAAACAGGGTCATATGAGCTGGACACGACTGAAAAAAGACTGAGAACAACTGATATTGGAGAGAACACACCAGAATGGGGGCCTGACCCTTCAGAAATACCCTGGGAACCCTGAAGGGGAAATGTAGATAGGCTGTTTTTAGGAGGGCTGACTCTTCTGTGAGAGTGGGAGTTGGGATAAGAGTACAGGCACTAAGCATGTTAAGTCCTGGGGACACAAACACAAAATGCCAGGGCTGCTCAGGGAGCTTATGGAGAAGGGAGTGGTGCCAGGTGGGATGCTTCCATCCAGGAAATCATGGGCACAATGAATGGACCCCAGGATGGCTGCCTGGCACACTCTTTCCCAAAATGAGGCATCAGTGGCTCCATGGCTGTTCCCAGAGCAGAGGAGGGAAGGAGGGAGGGCAGACGGAGCACAGCCCCCAAGCAGAAGCCAGAGGACTGGGTCGGAGGTGAGAGGGTGGGCTTCAGAAGCTTGGCAGGAAGATGGTCTGGAACACTGCTGTTAGTCATAGCATGAGGTCCTGGTCTGGAACACTGCTTTGTCACAGTATGAGGTCCTGGTCTGGAATGCTGCCTTGTCAGTCACAGTATGAGGTCCTGGTCTGGAACACTGCCTTGTCAGGCATGGCATGAGGTCCTGGTCTGGAATACTGCTTTGTTAGTCACGGTATGAAGTCCAGCTTCCCAGATGGTTGGGCTGAGTGGCCCATTGTCAGCGACTGCCTCCCCAAGTATCTATGAGGCCTCTGACCGTTGTTTAACCAGTCAGCACAGCTTTTATCACCTTTGTCTAAAGAAGCCGTCCATGCTGACCCTCAAAGCCTGGAGACGGAGAGATGTGGCCCAGACAGGAATCAGCAGAAGGGAAACATGGACCAGGTGATGCAGAGCCACCCTCCCCTTCCTTGAGACTAAGCCCCAGCAGAGAGAGCACCTGATGCTGGGCGTCTGAGCAGGGCATATTAACTAGTGAACTCAAGCTGTGCTCCACGGTGAGATGCTTGCAGCAGGACCAGGGAATCCAGGGCACCTCTGCGTCCCATGGACTATGGATCTGCAAGACCCCCTTAAAGAAATCTGGCCTTTGCTGCAAGAAGTCATATTGTTCATGACTGTTCTTGGGAGAACAGGGGTCCCTTGGAAGGGGACCCATCCCTTCTCTGTTCATATGGAGAGGTAACCCGCCTTGGTCAGGTGACCAGGACAAGCTACCAGAAGAACTCCTCTTGTCAGAGCAGCATCAGGGCTGGGGCCTGGAAAAGACAGGGAAGCCCACCACGCATCCCCCACTGTCTGCTCCACCCCCAGGACCAAGAAGATGGGAGACAACACTGGATGGTTCCTGGGTTACTTTATTTGACAACAGCCACACAAACAATCGAGGAGATGGGAAGAACGTTCATGGCTTCTTCACCAGGGCTGCCCAGGCTCCAAGGGCCTGAGGGCTCTCCCCCAAGCTCGCCTGCCTCCTCTCCAGTCTAAGCAGTACCTACCCCCACAAACAGTGACTCCCTTTTCATCCCAATTCTTCCACTAGTCACCAGACTCAGAACACCCAGACCACTCCTGTGGCCGCCACAGGGCCACTATTCCCACACACACTTTCTGCCCGGATCTGGAATCCACCTGAAGTCATAGGAGGCGCCTCCGCAAACACAGGCGGCCCACGGCTGACTGCATATGCTGCACTGGGTTGTGTTCCCAGATAACACATCAGAGAGGTTGGAAAGGAGCTTAAAAACACCTGCCAGACCAGAGTGGGAGCTCAGAGGGCCTTCAGAGCACAGAACGTCAGAACCTGAACAAAGGCTGGATGTCAGAGCCGGAGAGGCCTGAGGCAGGGGGTCACACTCAGCCAGCGGCATCACTGACAGAGAGAACCACAAATTAACATTATCTTAAATATCTAAATATGTAGCTTTTGTTAAATATTTCCCAATTGCATTTTAATCTGGTTTGGGCCCCACTCAGGAGTTTTGCAACAATTGGTCTCAAGTTGACATCTCTGCCTCATAGAGTGTATCAAAGCTGGGAGAACCCTTAGAACAAGGAATGTTAGGACTGGGAGGAATCTTAGAACAGGGGATGGCAGGGCTGGGAGAGGCCTGAGAACAGGGGATGCCAGGGCTGGGAGGGGCCTGAAAACAGGGGATGTCAGGGCCTGGGAGGGGCCTGAGAATAGGGGATGTCAGAGCTGGGAGGGGCCTGAGAACAGGGGATCCCAGGGCTGGGAGGGGCCTGAGAACAGGGGATGCCAGGGCTGGGAGGGGCCTGAGAACAGGGGATGCCAGCTCCTTTGCAAAACAGTGGTGCTGGAGAAGCCTTTAGTGATCACCGGGTCTGACTTGCTCATTTGCTCGTGCTATAGGAGATGCTCTAAGTGACTTGTCCAAGGACATCCAGGGAGTTACATTGAAATGAAGCAGGAACCTGAGGCAAATTCTGAAACTAACTGCTTTCCGATTCTAGATGCCGCACGGACTCTCAATCTGAGGGCTCTTGGAGGCTTCTGGTCACCTTGCGTGAGCTGCACCTCTTGGCGGAATTCCAAGATGGTGACCGCGTCTGAGGCACACGTGCCATTTCCCAGCAGCACCTGGCAGGCTGCAGGGCTCTTCCTGTACGTGCTCCAGGCTGCAGATGCTGACGGGCTAAGGCCTGGGTCACCAGGATGGGCTCAGCTCCTGCTGACGACCTCTCCTCTACAGCAGGTAGAATCATCGGCTTACGCAGGAGACAAGCAGCCCGTGAGGCAGAAGTCCTCCCAGGGGCCAGGGTCATCCCTCTCCCACCAGAGCACCAACAACATCCTAAGCGATGCATAGCACGTATGGTTAAGACACATGGCAGAAGGCATCGAGACCAGAGCTGGGATGGAGCCGCCTGCTGGCCAGGGCAGCCTGGCACCCACAGCCTTTGGCTAGGACCACTAGAGGTTGTCAACATGTCTGAGCGTCTGGACCACAAGCCCTTGTGGGGATGTCTTAGCTAAGAAAGTCTGTGGATCCTGCCAAGCTGGTCTCCCAACAACACAATGAGGTGATTCCTGCAGCCTTCATAACCCTAGGGAAGAGGAAATTCTGAAAACTGACAACTGAAGGGGGTCCTCAGGTCCGATGCCCTTGTTCTGCAGATGGGGACCGTGAGGCCACGCCCAGTGCCTGGGCACAGCTCGCATATCCCCAGCTCCTCCTGCAGCCCGCTCTAGCGTCTTCCAGTCTGGAGCCCCCAAACGAGCTTTGCATAAGTCAGGATGAAGTCAGGAATCAGGACAAGAGGCAGGGCACCTTTTGGGAGGGCTCCTCTCCCCAGGGAAGGGGAGACAAGAACCATCCCAAGCTCTCGCCAGGCTTAGGATTCGTGTAAGGCACTGAAATGAACCGTCGCCAGCCACTGTTAAGAGGTGGGCAGGAGGAGACACAACTCAGGGCTGCAGAAGCCGCGACATAATACTTTTGGTTGGTTTCATGCTGGGGTCGCACCAACGCAGCGCTGTGGTCACTCAGGCAGCCAGGCCATCTTCTTGACTCCACAGGCAAGGCCAACACGGATCCACGCGGCCCCACCAGGCTGATGGCGACTTTCTGGCGTGTTCCAGCAGCATCTGGAGGCTCCCACTCCCTGAGGGAATCGGCTCCAGGACCAACCACCCTGGACAGAGCCATGGGGGATTCACAAAGCAGTTATTAAGTGCCCACTACTAGCAAGGCACTGAGGGCTGGCTCTAGCTAGCGGGGTGGGGCATGCTGCAGTGGGATCTGTGGAAGAACCGTTCATTCGATGCTGCCTGGGTGAGAGGCCTGGACAACAGATGGTGGGCGGAAGCTGGCTGAGGGACGTGGACACTGGCAGAGACCCATGTGCGCCCCAAAGGAGCTCCTCCCTTTCCTGGAGAGGCCCCTAGGCACATACAGGGGCAACTCCTGAAGGCACCTTCCTGAGCCTCGTAAGCATGGTCAGGAGCAATCCAGAGTGCTTCCATGGAACTCTGGCTTTGGGGACTTTCCAGAAGTCTGCTGGCAGGGGGCTGAGAGGAAAAGGCCAGGCCTCTTCATTCTGAGAGACAGGCTGTTTCAAAGAAGGCGGAGCAGGTGGGCAGAGCGGCAGGACCTGACCCAGGCAGGGAAACGCCCTGCATGTGTGTGCCAGGGCACAGACTGGGGCTCAGGGAGGGGAGGCTCAGTGCCGGGCAGCCTTACAGATCTTATCAAACACCTCGGGGAAGGCATCCTGGCAGTTCAATTCCTTGCGAAGCTTGTGGTACAGGGAGCCATCAAACATCTCCCAGAATTCCTCCCGGTCCATGTAGCAGTCGGCATACAGCATCTGGAACCTGGAGGGGTGACAGGGTGAGCGCCCGCACTCAAGAGCCCCCAAGTACCAGGCGCTAAGCAATCTACAATATCATCTTGGGAGACCCTGGAGGGAGGGGCTGTCACCATATTCACACCACCATGTGCAGGAAACTGAGACCAACAGGGTTAAATGGCTTGCCCAGGGTCCCACAACTTGAGGCTGAATTTGAACTCAGGTCTTCCTGACTCTAGGCCTGGTGCTCTACCCACTGCACCACCTAAAAATTCAGGGTTGGCCCTCCACTTCCACCTGGTGGAACTCTAGTCTCACCAGGAGAGGAGCTATGCCTCCCTTCCAGGCAGCCCGCTCCAACCCAACCCTAGGGCACAGCTTCTTCACTAAATGACAGTATCCCAAGTACTTGGATTACATCTGAGCAGGGCAGAGGATAGCAGACAGCAGGCACAAATTTCCATCTTCCAACCGCCCCACACTGAACTTCTCTGTCCGTCTCTTGGCCTTCCCCAAACCCAGCTATGCTGGCCAAGCCCCCACCGACCTAGACAGGACACCAGCCTACTCACCCATGCACGCTTCGGACAAACTTCTCCATCTGCCTCATGCAAGACCTGGCTTCAAAGTGTTTCACCTGTGGCTCTCCATAGGCCCCAATGTCAACATAGAGCTCTGTCTCATCACCCTTGGGGTGGACCATGCCTGGCTGGCTGGGCAAGATGAACGGGCACAGCCAGATGGGATAGACCTGCGCAGGAGAGAGGAAGGGGCCAAGAAGCTGAGGGCTGGGGAGTGGGGAAGAGGAGGGGACCCAAGCCCTGCCAAACCTGACGTCTACTTAGCCCGAAACTCTCCTCTACGTTTCTGAGACACAGCCCTGTCGTGGCTCTTTTTCCACCCTTCACATGGGCTCCTTCTTGGTCTCCCTGACTGGATCTTCATCCGGGTCATAATCACTAACTGTGGGTGCCCCCAAGACTCTGTCCTGGTCCCTCTTTTCCCTCTATACTATCTCATCTGGTGACCTCATCAGCAGCCACAGACTCAACAATGATCTCTAAGCAGACACTTCTCAAAGTAACCTCTGCTGGGCTCCAGACTTGTACCCTCCACTGCTTACTGGACATCTCAACACAGTGACCCATTGGTATTTTAAACTCAGTGTGCCCCAAACTGAATTCTGTCTTCCCATTGACCTTCCCTGCTAATGTCAAGATGACACCATCTTCCCGATCCCCCAGACTCCCAACTCTCAACCCCTCCCTTTCTCTCACACCTCACATCCGGCCTGCTGAGTCTACCTTTGCACATCTCATGTGTGCCCCTTCTCTCCTCTGGCACGGCCGCCACCCCAGGCAGACCCTCCACACCTCTGGGTGACATGATCTCAGAGTCACTTCTACACTTTTGTAGCTGCCTAATGGTTGGTCTCTCTACCTCAAGGCTTTCTCCATTCTAGTCCATTCTCCACTCAAGCTCTCAAACTGGCCTTGTTATCTCCTTACTCAATAAACTCCAGTGGCTTCCTATCACCTCCAGGATCAAATATCAAAACGTCTTTGGTTTTTCCAGCCCTACATAACCCGATCCCTTCCTTTACCTTACTCCACCCCCTTCATCCCAACCTTAGCAACATACTCTGCAATCCCACGACACTGCCTCCAATCCCAGGCACCTTTGTCTGGCTGTCCCTCAGCCCTGGAACGCTCTTCCTCCTTACCTCTGCTCCCCGGCTTTCTTCAAGTCAGGGCTAACCTCCCACCATCTGTAAGGACCCTTTCTTGATCCCCCCAATGCTGCCTTCCCTCTGCTGTTGGACATCTCACGTATTTTCCATCTGCCGTGTTCAGACAGAGCTGCTTGCACATTGTCTCTCCCATTAGACTGTGAGGTCTCTGGGAGCAGGCACTGTGTCTGCCTTTCTTTGCACACGCAGGGATAGAGCCAGAGCCTGGCATGTAGCAGGAGCTCAGTCACTGCTTGCTAACTGACTGTATGACCTTGGGCAAGTAAGCTAACCTTTCTGGATCTCAGTTTTCTCAATTGTAAAATAAGGAGTTTGGCCAAGATGGCCTCAGAGACACCTTCCAGCTGTAGCTCCAGGATTCTCTGCTCCTGTGACACTGGATTCCTAGACCGTTGGGGCCAGAAGAGCCCACAGAAACCATTTCAGTATCGTGTCAGTGAACAGAGTCCGGGATGTGGCATCAGAAGACCCAGGAAGAAGCAGCTAGCTCTGCCGCGAGCCCCCGCCTGGCCTCTCTCTGGCTCAATTTCCTGATCTATAAGATTCCTGCCCTGGTCTGCACTCCTCACTGGGATGGTGTGGGAATCAGGTGCAAGTGTAACTGGCCATGCACTTAGTATGGCTGCAGATGGGTCATCGCCTGGCTTGGCCTCTCACCACGCCCCAGGGGCAGTGCCTTGCTCAAGGGCACCTGGGCCTACCATGGAGTGTAGGGGAGGGTGGCTTACGTGGAGGTCACTGTGGAAGGTCTGGATGGCCCTCTCCAGCACCTTCATGGGGACCAGCATGTCTTGCACCACGTGGTGTTGCTCATACAGCTTGCGCAGGGTCTCGCCTTGGGTCAGCTTCAGCAGGGAGATCTTGGGAGGTACGAGCCAGCCAAAGAGGTAGCGGAAGATGGGATTGTTGCCAAAGGGGATGATGTCCTGGAACAGGAAAGACAGGTGGAGTTGGGGCTATCTCCAATGCTGGGAGGGGTCCTAGGTGAAGGCACTCCCAGCATGCTCTCCCACAGCAGAGGAAACTCAAGTCTGCTCCAAAAAATCCAGGGCAGGGCAGGGAGTCGGCCGCCTCCCATCAAGCCCAAACTCCACTTCCCTATGGTGAGAAGGGCTTTGTCATGCCAAAGGGACTGCCTGCCAGACAGCCCTCTGGTGAACTGAAGACATGGCCACGCCCCAACACACCTTCTTTTCTCCAGGCTAACCCTCTCTAATTTCTAACTGCTGTTCTAGTGCCTAGTACAGTTTCTGGCACATTGGAGGCATTTTAAAAATGTAGGATGACTCAAAGAGTTCCTTCAACTGATTTTCATATAGTATAGTCAACATTTCTCCTAAAAAGTGGTGCCTTCTAGTGGACGCGATATGCCACGTACAATCTGGCTAGGGCCAAAAGCTGCAGGATCCTGCTTCCCTACCTCTGGATGTGATGCCTGTCTAAATAGAGTAAGACTACCGTGGTTTGGGGGACCGCTTGGTCACACTAGTGAGTCTGTGGGCCACTAAACCCTTTGGTGTTTTTGTCTATCTCCTCATCCTGTACCTATTATGCAGATGACTTTTTGAACTTTGGGGCTGGACTTTACATTTTCTATCCTCAATAAATCTGATCCTAGTAAATTCACCCCATCATTTCAGTCTGTTGGGGTACCTCTCATGGGTAAGAGACTAATACCAGGCTGTCCATCTCCTCAAAGATGGGGGTCCCAGAAATCTTGGTGCAGTTTTAAGCTATTAAAAATTCAAGTTTTAGGATACCCTATGGACAAGGCTCCCAAGGAAAGTGCACTCGTTGGACTCCTTCCTCAGAAGGAAGACCCTCCCCACCTAAGGAAAAAACCCCAAGACAAAGGACAAATTCTAGAGTCCCACCTCTTGACAAACTGGAAAACATTCTTTAATGAAGACTGTGTGTGTGTGTGGGGGGGGGGGGCGTGAAATTTACCACAGCCCTAACCTTACCTGGAGCTCCCAGAAAATGCTTCGCGTGTGACGGTGGTAATAGTGTCGTAAGGGGATGTACTCCAGCCCCTTCTGGTCTTTCTTCAGATACTCCTCTACGTGCTTGAAGAACCAAGGCTTGTAGTAGTCACCAATTCTGTTCAGCTGAAGGGAGGGAAAAACAGGAGTCCAGGGGGCTACTCAGATTTTTGAGGGCCGTGGTGGGGGAAGGTGAAAATGGGACCCATGGCCCTTGTATTTTTTGGGCACTTGGCATTTTTTCAAAGTGGAAAGAGCTAAGGATCAGAGAAGGGGTCTAAGCCAAGCCACTTACTGCCTCTAGGCCTGCTGCTCTATGAAATGAAGGAAAAGATGGATTAGACCAGCTTTTGACTGTTCTATCAAGGTGTCCCAAGGTCCCAACCAGCTCTGACATCCCCGTTCTAAGCTCCCTCCCAGCCCTGACACCCCCTGTTCTAAGCTCCCTCCCAGCCCTGACATCCCCTGTTCTAAGCTCCCTCCCAGCCCTGACACCCCCGTTCTAAGCTCCCTCCCAGCTGACATTCTGTGTCCTATGGTTCTTTCACCTCTCTTAATTTTATCATCATTTGTGAGCAGGGAAGGAGCAGCAGGACTCACACATCTCCCATGTTCCTTATCTCCTGCCTGCCATTAGGAGTCAGAGTATTTTGACCACCCATGTCCCTACTAGACCTAAGGGCCTGGTAACTCTGGCTGCTTGACTGGATCCTGCTAGGACCTCCACGAGAGGACTGCTCGGGGGTTCTTGGGGCCAAATCACAGAATACTACACATTAAACAATGCCCCCCAGGGCTGAATTACACAGGCCCTGGCCCACCTGCCAGGACTGCTATTGCTAGGGCATTCAAAGGGAGGAACATCAGGCTGCCTCTATCCTTTGCTGCTTCTTGAACATGTTGATTTAATTCAATGACGCCTGCATTATGGGTCAGCAGTGTGCCAGGGACCTTGGCCAGACCTGGATCCTCCAGGTGCCAGGAGCCTACAGGGGAAGCACGTACACAGCAAAGTCAATGCAAAATCAACCTGACACAGAGAGCGCTGAGGGGGAGTCAAGGCTCCTCCCTTCCCATGTCCAGTGTCAAAGTCTAGAAAAGGAGCCCAGCCTGGGAACAAGGGGGAAGGGGAAGGTGGCTGGACATGGCTAATGCCAAGTCGCTCACCCTGGCTGGTCAGAACACAGAATGGACAAGGGGCACAGCAGTTAGTGGGGCCTTGGCTTGGTCTCTGCTCTAGGAACCCAGCCACTCGAAGATGAAGGGGAAGCAGAGCCCACCCTCCAGGAGCTGATGATCTATCCATGGACTGGCCTCTCCTCAGCAGAGCCCCAAGACGAAGGGCCCCATTTCTGAACAGTGGGAGCTGAGCAGGGAAAGATCACCCACAAGTGAAGGGATCAAAAGGCACTCCATGAAACCCCCCACTTCAGGCAGCTGGGTCCCATTCCCCCAGCCAGAAAGTTTTCCTTCCTCCCAATCCCAGTGATAACAGTGAGCATTTATAAAGTGCTGCACCAACTCTAAGGCCTTGTTCAAACCCCCCCCCACCCCCGCAACAACAGTGAGAGGTCATTGCAATCACAGGAACCAGGCTCAAAGTGGTTAAGGGACTTTCCCAGGGTCATTCAGCTAATAACAGTATGAGACAGGATTCAAACTCAGGGTCTCTTGACCTCCAAACCCAACACTATCCATTGGCCCACCCAGTAACAGTGAGTCTGTATCTGTCGAGAACGTGGGACACTGAGGGGATGGGGGGGAATGGGAGACAGGCATAACCCTGTCTGTAAGTCTGGTCAGGTGCGGTGTGTAAGAGTACATGTGAGAGCTGGGAAGTGGAGGCCAAGGTGGGGCCTGCCTAGTTGCCCGAGGTGGACATGGAGCCAGGACAGAGAGGGCATAAGCCAACATGGAGGGCAGGGGACAAGCCAAGCCAGCAAAAGTCTGTCCAGCAAGTGGCAAGGCAGAGCCCTGAGATCCTCACTTGTGAGCCTGGAGAGCCTGGCTCTGGACAAGGCACATGTGGATTAGACCCTGCCTGCTCTCTTATCTCCCAGGTCCCGAGCACGGGCCCCTAGACACAATCAGGGCTCAAGCACTAATCAGCAGCATAAGCTGGGCCACAGAAGCACCACGGCTCTGCGGGGGGCTGGCCGTGATGGCAGGGACGCCAAGACCCCGACAGGCGGTCAGCAGGCCCTGCCACAAGCCTTCAAATAGAGCAAGATTTTTAAAGGACACACACCTAATTCTGCGAACCTCCAAGGCTCAGGGTCGGCCACTGTGACTGTCATTACCATTACAAGGAATTTCATTGTTGTTCAGTTGTTTCCTTCATGTCTGACTCTCTGTGACCCCATGTGGGGTTTTCTTGGCAGAGACACTGGAGGGGTTTGCCATTTCCTTCTCCAGCTCATTTTACAGAGGAGGAAATTGAGGCCAACAGGGTGAAATGACTTGTCCAGGGCCACACAGCTAGGAAGTGTCTGAAGCTGGATCTGAACTTAGGAGGATGAGTCTTCTTGGTTCTCAGCCTAATGCTCTGTGCACCCTGGGCCCCCGAACCCCCTTTATGAAGGAAAGGCTTCTAGAGATACCATTCCATTCCCTGCCACTGAGTCACTGAAGAGTGGAAATCGCTCAGAAGGGGGTGAGAAGAGCTGGGCTGGAGCAGAGCTTGGACCCTCACTCACAGTCTTCCCAGTCCAGTGCCCGTGGCTTGGCCAGCCCCTTCTCTGAGCCCGTGTCCCCATGTAAAGGAGGGACAGGGTGCAGGGCACCCCTTCTCTGGGCATGGGGGGCTTTCCTCCCCTCCCCAACCCCTGCCACTGCTTCTCTAAGATTTCCCTGTCTTCCTCCTTACTCCTTGTCTGTTCATAGCTGTTTGCAGGTTGTCCTTCCATTAGACTCGAAGCTCCTGGAGGACAGCACCTGCTTTTGCCTTTTCCTGGGTCCCCAGGGCACATAGTTTTTTAAAAAAAGAATAAATGCTCATGGATGGACTGATGTAATTCAATTTTCTCATCTGGAAAACGGAAAGCGAGGCCCCAACTCAGCTATTCTGACTCCAAGGCCAGATTGTTCACACCCCAAAGGTAAACCACCCATGACTGTGGGATGTACCTAGGTGGGTAGTGTGTCCCTCTGACCTCAGTTTGCCTGCAGGAACCCCTGGGCTGGCCAGCCCTCTCCTCCCCACCCCTTCCCTTTCCCTGGCCTCCTGTGAGGCCGGCTCAACCGCTTGGCATTGTGCTGACACTCTCCCCCTCCAATGAACAGCGCCCACTGGGGCTGGCAGCAGGCCACAAGCCTGTCTGGATGTTCATTTGTTCAGATGCATCAAGACTCTCCGAGGGAGGTCCTGGGGCCCTCAGAAAGAAAAGAGGCCGATGGCCGTTTGTGTGTGGTTCCTGGACAGGCGTCTCACCCTCCAGGTCCTCTTCCTCTTGTACAAAAATAGGGAGTTTTGAACTTGAAAGAGGCCTTTCAGGGCCCCTCCAAATCCAACAGTCTGGCTTTTTATGCTTTGTCATTCTGCATTCTATGTACTCTCCCTGCCCTGCCATCCCCTGTTCTCAGGGCCCTCCCAGCTCTGACATTCTAACTTTTAAGGCTCCATCCAGACAGTGTGTATGTGGGGGGGGGGAGGGGAAAAGGGCCAAGCCTGCCCCCTTTCTGAATACGATTCTGAATTCTGAAGGATTTCCTGTAGCTGCAGCCCCGGCAGAGCCTGGGGTAACTTAACTGCTGCCCCCTCCCTGCACAGTGACCCCTGCCTTCACCGGCATTCACACACCCTGTGCCGCACTGTTTGTTAACACGTCCCAGGCAATCACTGCCAGCTGCTAAGTCAGCAGCAAAGAATGCCTGGCTTGTTTGTCCCACTGGTTGGAGTTGGGGTTGGCAGAGCAAGGTCAGCGGGGGCTGGGAAAGCCGTGGCTCTGTCCCCAGGCAGGCGGAAGGGATGGCTGGGGGCAGTGGAGGAGGAGGAGTGGGATGCAAGCTGGCAGCCCTGGAGACTGCTGGCAGACGGCAGACCTTGCCCTGTCACTGAATCAGAGAAATATGGGCTAACAATCGCGATGGGCCCTGCACACTCTCCCAGCTCCCTCCCACACACCCCGGCCCCTGCCCTCCAGGGCCCCTGAGCGCCACCTGCACCTGCACACTCCCTGGGCTCTCTCTCCAGCTCCTCCCTGTCTCCTGAGCCTCCAGCTGCTGCCCCTTTCCTGGCATCACTCTGCCTGTGGTTGCCTCCATCCACTCAGCTTCCCATTCTTCTCAATCAGGCTGCCAGCTCCTGCAGTTCTCCTCTTTTGTTTGCATCTCTCACCAAGCTGAGCCTTTTCATCGGTCTTGTCCTGGTAGACTAGAATGTGGCCCAACTGGTCTCTCCCCTATATGCCTTGCACATGATGCCTCCAAGCCTGTGCCTGTGCCGGCCAACATCAAGACCTAGCCTGGTTCTCTGGGGCAGTGCAAAGTACCCTGGATTCACCCCCTGGCTCAGTTATTGACTAGTCGTGTGACCTTGAACAAGTCACTTAACTCAGGCCTCAGTTGCCTCATTTGCAAAACAGGAATCTTAAGCCCACACTGCCCAGGGCTGTTGGTCAGGAAAGCCCTCCCACAGATACATCCAAGGGCTCTTCTCTAGGTACACATAGGCCCTATTGTTTTATTCAGACCCTGAGGCCCCCCCAAGGACAGAGAGCACCTTAATCAAGAGCTGTAGGGAACCTCAGAGGTGACTGGTCCTCCCACAACTCTAGGGGCGGAGTGCTCAACACCAAGGAAGACAGCACCATCCATGGGGTTTAGGGGAAAGGTCAATGCATCTGAGGCGACAGGATCAAGGTTCAAATCCTGCCTTTGTCACTAACCACCTGAGTGACCTCTCCACACCTCAGTTTCCTCATCTGTAAAATAAAGGGGTGGCTCTAAGACTTTGACCCTCAACCTATGTCAGGGAAAAGGCATTGTAACTGGAAGTGGGAACAGCGGGGGCTAAGCCCCATGGTGAGACTTGTTAGCCAGTTGGGGGGCCCTTGGGCCTCACCCTCTCTGGGCCCCAGGATTCAGTGTCTGCTCTGTCCCTCTCAATGTTACTGCTGGCAAAGTGCTTCACGAATAGAAGGGAAAGTGGAGTTCTTGAGGAAGGCAAACCTCTTAGGACATCAGAAATGGAAGGCTGCTTAAAAGTCACCTAGCCTGATGCCCTTGCTTAACATACAGGGAAACTGAGGCTCAGGCAAGGAAATGACTTGCCCAAAGTCACCCATGCACAGCATGCATGTCAGTGGCCTGGCTGGAACCCAGGGCAGTGATTCCAATCCGCTCGTCCCACCATGTGACAGGCCGGACACCCGGACCCTCCTTCTACCTTGCTCAGATCCACGTCATCCGTCATGACTCCCGTCATGATGACTGCCTCGTCCACGGAGTACAGCAGACCTTCCACAAAATGGTTCTCTTTCCGTTGGGACTCCTCAGCGAACTTGGAGCAGATTTCCTTCAGGCCGCGCACGGGCTCCAGCCGCAGCTTCACATACTTTTTGGCAGGGATGATCCGGATCTCCGCAGCCACCAGGAAGCCCAATGTGCCACAAGACCAGGGCACAGCATAGAACAGGTCCGAGTTCTCCGTCTGCAACACAGGGCCCACAAACACACCCTTTCACCTCTCTGTATATCCCCAGTGCTGTGGGCCTGGCACACAGCAGGTGTATAAACCAAGCTGAGTCAAGAGTGCAGGAAGGAGGAAAGACCACTGGGTGGAGGCATGGCTCTATCTCCCCCACCCTGGCTCTGGCCAATGAAGGACTGGGCTAGACCACCTCCAAGGCCCCTCCCAGCTTGTCAGCTTCCTGCTCTAAGATCCCTTTGGTTCAAAGGCCCTGGAGGTAGGGGCAGTTTTCACTTTGTCTGTGTATCCCCAGCACCTTCTCTTAAACACTAGCTGCTTTGCAATGGATACTCCGTTGTCAAAGGTTGTTAAGAAGACCATTCCTCCCAGAGACCAGGCCCTGCTGTCTTCCCTCTATGCCTCCCCACTGCCCAGCAGAGTTTGTGGAGTGAATGGGAGGCACTGTGGTGAAGACTGTCAGAGGCACGCGGCCCAGCTCTGCTCTGCTCAGGACTCCCGGGATGGACGCCACTGTCCACTCCCCGATCCCATCCCTTCCTTTCCCTTCCCTTCCCTTACCGGTGTACACCGCACAAAGCTCCCATCGGACAGAATCAGCTCGTAGGCCATGCAGATGTGCTGGAACAGCCCAAACCTATGGGATGAAGACTCGATGCCGGTGCCCATGATCAGACCTCCTGAGTGCAGAGACACATGCTTCAGGCCCCTGGCCTTCTCTGCCAGGGAAGCCGTGCTCGGCAGCCCAAGGCTTTGCCAAAGAGGTCACAGGGGGCCTATGTTTCGGAGTCAGAGTACTTGTGCTCAAACCCAGGCTCTGGGCCTTACGACCCACATCTTGTTAGGCAAACTAGTGAGTGGGTTAGACTGGACGATCTGACCTCTGGGCTCCCTGTGGGGCCACAGAGATGGCAGCAGGCCCGGCCCACCCAATTCTCAGAGGTCGTCTTGTCCGGCCTCCCACTTTATATATGCAGAAACTGAGACCCAGGGATACTCTGTGACTTCCCAAACATCAGACAGGTGGCCCAGGCCTGGCCCCAAAGCCCTCGCAGCAACAGCTAACCCTTCTGAACCTGCTCCTGGCACCAGGACACCTAAGACCTCTGGATTGTCCTTTCCAAGTCTAATCTTCCAGAGAGGGGTTCTGAATGTTTTCCTAATTTCATCTTCATAACCCTGTGCATTCTATTTCTGCCTTTTAAAATGTGGTTCTGAGAAGAGGGCCAGCACACATGTGGGGGAGAGTCACCTGGCCTGGGGAGACTTGACTCACACACAGAGAGAGCTAAAGGGAAAGATCCGAGACTTGGAATCAGCATCACCTTCATGGCCTAGGTTTCTCCACTTGTAAAACTGGGCTAAGAGCCCCTCAAGTGCCTGGCTCAGGGGAGTAACCAGGACAACTAACCCTGCAAACACCAGAGACACACAGGCCAAGATTAGCACCTGGGGACTCACTATACCCTCTCAGCCTCAGTTTCCTTATCTTCAAAATGGGCTTATCTCAGTGTTGCTGAAGCACATGGAAACTGCCAGGTGAATTTAAAATAATAACCAGTGTGATGATTAAAAAGAGAAAAGTCACGAGCATTCGTTCTGAGCAAACTACGGACCAGGGATGTGTTATACATCAGAGATACAAAGCAAAAGCAAACCAGTCCCTGTCCTCGAGGAGCTGACAATCTAACGTCACGTGTATGCACATGTGTGTCACGTACAAGTGCCCTAAAAACACACCCAGCACCTGAAAGTCTGGTCAAGTGCTCTATGAATATTCCTCTCATCACACAGACCTTGTGATGACCAGAATAAGGTGCTATTATCATCCACATTCTCCAAATGAGGAGACCGAGGCTTGCTGAAATGGAGTCACTGGGCTAATCACACACCAACCAAACGGTCTGAGGCAGCATTCGAACCCAGGCCCTCCCGACCCCAAGTACATCACTCTGGCCACTGTGCTTCCTAGAGAGACATCCACTCATGAAATAAGGGAAGAGGAGCCCCAGGAAAAGAGGAAGGTGTAGGCATCTGCTGACATCTCCAGGCCATCTGCTTATATCTGAGCTGAGGAGAAAAACCCTGGAAGGAGGGGAAGCCCTGGCTCCATGCTGGTCTAGGACAGAGGCTCGCAGCTTGTACCTGGGCCCCCGAGGTCAGGCACTGATAGGCTCCTTCCTTCTGAAACAGCCTCTCTGCACACAGACAGACCTGCAAACACACATGTACTTGTACACGCATGCACACGTGGCCACCAGAATCCTAGGCTGCAATGTTCTCACCTCTCCTACCCTCTCTGATGCCATCTGGGCTCAGGCCCTGCTGTCTCGGCCTCCCAGCTTCTGTCTGGCTCCCTGGGCATTGCAGGGGCCAGGAGTTCCTTCCTCTCCCTTCTGGTCTGTCTGTCTTAGCTCGCTGCTTAGATTACAATCAGCACCAGGACCTCAGCCAAGGAGACACCTGCTAAGAGATTACGGGCTGTGCCTGGCACCATGCCACACTACTGCCATGGGGAGAACACGGACCAACGCTGCCCATCACAGGCTTCACCTGGGCGTCCTCCCCCACCTCTGTGCCAGCCAAAGACGCAGCCCAGGGTCATGGTGAGCAGGGTCCTGGGCCTGGAAAGCCTCAAGGAGCTAGGCCAGCCTCTTTCTTTCACAAAAGGCAGGTGAGGGGCCATTTGTCAGGTCCAGTCCCCTTTCCACACTGTGTGGGTAGCACGCAAGGCTCTGGTTTAGACAAGTCAGGGAAACTAAGCTGCGTAACAAAGCCCTGATCTTCTGGTTCTGGGTCAGAACCCGCATCTGCTTGGCAGTGCCACGACCCCCAGTGGAGGGGGCAGCAGCTTCCTGAGTCTGCTCACCCTCCCAGCTGCCACTGCCTGGCAGACCGTCTGGCTTCCAAGCCTCTGCTTCTGGGCCTGGGCTCACACCTAGTACCCCCTCCAGCCACTTGTTTCCTGGAAGGTAGCTCCCTCCTGGATCACCTCCCACACCTCTGACCACTCCTCAGTCTTTCCTCCACCCTTCTCAGCAGAGCCATCACTGATGCCTCTCCAATGCCCTCATGAGATCACAGGCCTAGAGCTAGAAGGGCCTTACAGACCGCCTCATCTCAACCCCAGGCTGGGGAGGCAGGGTGAGGCCTGTGGGCCCCTCCCCCAAACCCCAAGGTTATCTCTGCCTGGGCTTCCTGAGGGCCTCCCCCACTCACCATGCTCCTTAGAGGAGGCTGGGTGGTGCAGTGATGGGTGCACTCAGGACCCAGGTTCAGACCCCAGGGGGGCCTCAGCCTTCTCATCTATAAAACAAGGAGGCTAGGGGTGCCTAGGTGGCACAGTGAATAGAGCACTGGCCCTGGAGTCAGGAGGACCTGAGTTCAAATCTGGCCTCAGACACTTGACACACTTACTAGCCATGTGACTTTGGGCAACTCACTTAACCCCAACAGCCCTCCAAAAACAAACAAAGAGGAGGCTAAGCCTGACAGGCCCTTCCCTGGAGAGCCACGTCCCCTTGTTTCACTGAGGGTGACACGGGTTTGAGAAGTGCAGTGTCTTGGCTGAGGTCACAAAGGCGGGTGGGCCTAGTACACTCTCCAACTCCAGCCCTGCCTCTCGAGGGGCCTGGCCGCCTCCTGCTCCTCCCTGCTTGTCTCTGGGGAGAGCTCAGAAGCACTTTCATTACTGATGGGTAACTTGGGCAAGCCCCTTCTGGCTCATCTGGGATGGGTCAAGTGGAGTCCTGCCTGGGGGCAGGCTGGGATCCTTGGGTATCCAGACTCCACCCTCCTTCAGGGGCTCCTGGACAAGCCCCGGCCCAGGGCCCGTTCCACCCCCCCACCCTGCTCCCCCCAAGACAGCACCGCCTCACCTACTGTGAGGTCATCCAACTCAGGGAGAACCGGCAGAGTCCAGCCGACAGAATTCAGCAGAGCTGTCACCTGCCCCATGGTGACCAAAGGCTCCACAGAGACAATCTTAATAAAAAAGAAAAGAGAACTGCTATGAATGGGGCAGAGGAAAACAGCATTCACACAGCACCACCGAGGCACTAAATGCTTTACAAACACGACCCTCACAACAAACCCAGTGGGTGTTGCTATTATCCCCATTTAACAGGTGAGCAAATTGAGGCAAACAGAGGCTAAGTGACTTGCCTAGGGTCACACATGGTGGGTATCTGGGGCTACATTTGAATTCGAATCTTCCAGACTCCAGGTCCAGCCCTGCATCCTCTGCCTTCAATCTAGAGGCTTCAGGACACAAGCCTTTACCACCTGCTAATAAACAGGCCAGCTCACAGCCTCAAGGGAGACCTCCCACCTGCCCAGCAGGCCCAGCCAGCACAGAGCAGGGAGAAGGCCCAGAGGGTCTCCAGGAAGCCTCAGGTCTCTGCCTGCCAGGATCTGACTCTGGCTGAGGGAGGCCTCCCCTTCAGAGCTGAACTGCAGCCACTCAAGCCTTCCTGCTCCAAGGCTGGCACCTACTTTCTCCAGGCCTGTTTCCTGCCAGTAAAATGGGAATAATTACAGTCCTGCCCAGCTCCCGAAACAATGCAGGTGAAGGCAGGTGCAGACTGCAGCACAAAGGATCTGGGGGGCTCATTAACCTGGTCTTTAAATCCAGGATGCGGTCAGAGAACAGACTCCTGGGGAGCTGCCACGCCCTCCTGGGAGTTCCAAGTCCGCTCACTCACCTGCCGCTTGGTGTCCACTTCCAGGATGTCCATCAGGTTGATCATGATGTTCTTGTGGGTTTTCTTGTACTTCCCGACGCGCAGCGACACCGTGAGCCAGCCTGGCCGGCCTGTGCACATGAAGGTCTTGCTCCCTTCTTCTTTCCATTCCCGCACCTGCAGGGCCCAAGGGGCAGGGGCAGAAGGCTCAGACAAAGCGTCCCCCTAGGGCAAGGCTCTAAAGAGACCACCTTCCTAATCAGTCGAGCCAAAGGCATTCATTTCATCCCTACCGGCAGGCACTGGCCCAACACTAGAGATGATACCAAGGCAAAATAAAGAGGCCGGGCCTCCAGGAGCTTACACTTGTTGGGGGAGCCCACACCAAGTGCACAGCACACAGAGAATAAGCCCAGGATCATCTGGAGGTGGGAGCAGGACCACAGGCCTCTCGTGGAAGGCAGTGATGGAGCGTCAGTCTGCACTAAAACAGGGAAGTAGAAGGGGAACGTGAGCCATGAAGAACGAGGAGGCCGGTACAGGAACTGCTGAGTGCCTAAGTGGTAGAAGCCACTGTTTACTGAAGATAGGGCAATCTCCTGGTGGAGGGAGTACTCTTACTAGGACTTCCCCACATTGATGAGATTACCCCACCCCCACAAGTTGGTTCCTCTCTCCCCCTCAAAAAAAAAAAAACTCCAAATAAGCCCGGGGATGGCCAAGTTAGGCTAGAACCCCAGGCTTCACTCTAAAAAAGTGAGGCTCAGAATGGATTTCTATCAATGCTTCCTTGTGCCTGCTACTGGGACTATCACTGCCCCAGGCCAGGACAACAGGTGGCCTACAGAAGAGTGGGTGTTGTATGTGCTGAAGAGCTTCTAGTCCCTGGCACCTGTGGGTGGGCCCACTGCCTGGCTAGGTTTCACCCAGTCCTCTCCACACTAGTGAAGCTGACTGTTTAAACTCTGAGCCTGAAGATCCAGGATCCTGGGGCTCGACAGCAATCTCCTCTGTGACATGTGCTGCCCACGCCAGCCATCTCCACTTTCAATGTAGCTCTCACTGATAAAGCATTTTCCTGCCCTGACCTCGGCAGAAACCTGCCTCTCTGGGATTTCCTGAATGGCCTAAGGGCAGGGCCTAGGTCTCTCTTTTATTAACCTCCCTCTAAAACAGGACCTATGAGAGGTGCTTATCAAGGAATTCCTGAAACATCAGATAGAGCAGGCAGACCCAAGATGAGAGGCCCGGAACCTTCTCCAGTTAGGTAATGGGAGAGGAGAGTCCACTTTAGGTCCCTCACTTCAGTCAAGATCTTTGGTTTAGAGCTGGAAGTGATCTCGGTGGTAATCAAATACAACCCCCTCATTTTACAAATGGGAAAAATGAGGTCCAGAGAGGGGTGACTTGCCCAAAGCCCCACAAGGCAGAGCTAGTTTTTGAAGCAAGGTTTCAACTCAAAATCCTCTGCCCTTTCGACTTCCTGATGAGCAAAAGAATCTAGAGCTGGCATTCAAGTCCCTTCATAAGCTGGACACCCTCTCTTAGGAATGGACTTAATCAGAATGGACAGAATCCCTGAGGGATGCCCTTCCCCCACCCCCACTTTCCCTATTTGGTTACCTCAGCCCTTTCTCTTCACTCATCTGCAGAGTAGCTCCCTGGAGCTTAGAGAAGCCAATTAGTGAGGGAGTGAAACTTCCTGTGATGATGAAGGATTTCACCTAGCACTAGCATGGTTCTCAAGTACTTCCAGCTGTGCAGGTTGGCTCTCCTCTCGGCCCCCAAGGCAGGAAGTGCAGGGCTTGGGGAGGCCTCACACTGTCAGTTTCACACAAGGAGCACTCTCAGATGTCAGTTTCACACAAG
>NW_027185852.1:21395947-21403051 GCF_028583685.1 Petaurus breviceps papuanus | reverse complement strand
GCACTCTCAGATGTCAGTTTCACACAAGGGACACTCTCAGATGTCAGTTTCACAAGTGTTCATCATGGCTCAAAGGAAAACAGGCTGAATGGTGAGAGAAACCTTAGAGACCCTCGAGTCCAACACCCTTATTCTACTGAAGTATAAGCTAAGACTTAAAAGAGGGGAAGTGACTAGTCCAAGGTCACACAGTGTAAATCGAAGAGTTGAGATTCTGGAGTCTTCAAGGTTGGCAAGACAAAGGGCCTTGACCTTAAACATTCCATTTCCCATTAGCTACACTGTAGGGGTTTTGATTCTATCAGTACCTTCTGGCCCCCTTTTGTATAATGTCTTCCCCCATTAACTCCATGAGGGCAGCCACCGTCTTTCTTTTCCTTATTCATTTCTTCAGCTTTTAGTACAATGCCTGGAACATAGCAGGCAATTAATAAATGCTTTTTGATTATTGTCTATTCAGCAGGTAGGTGGCTGGTAGATAGAGCACTGGACTGGGAGTCAGAGAGACCTGAGTTAAAATCTTGCCTTGGATGCTAGCTGTATGACCCTAATTCACTTGAACTCTGTGAGCCTTAGTTTGCTCATCTGCAAAATGGGAATAAAAGCCCCTAAGTCTCAGGACTGTTCTAAGGGACACATGATATAATACTCATAAGACACTCTGTAAACCTACAAGGCACTCAGGAGGATTCCTGACAAAGCAGCCTGGGTCATGAGATGACAGTGTCACCGGGGAACCTCTGGGGTGGGAGGCCAGGAAGGCAGCCCAGATTTGTGGCTGAGAGACCTGGGTTTGAATTCCACTCCCCTCTTTGGGCCTCAGTTCACTCTTTAAGAGTTAATTCCAATCCCAGATCAAGGAGACTGAATTTGACATAAGTAAGGTCCTGCTCTCCTCCTGCCTACCTTCCTGACTCAGCTCAGATCCTACCATGTGCCAGCCTTTCCTGGTCAGAGCAGCTGCCATAGATATCCTGGTTATTTACACATCAGAGTGCAAGGATCTCAAGGTTACATTCTAATCAGGAGATACAACTTCTACATCAAAGATAAACGAGCTAAGAGAGTGAGAAGGGAGTGAACTCTGCAGCCCCAAGGACATCTTGGGGAAGAGGCAGTGCCTAGAATGAAGCCAAGGCATCTGAGCACTGCAAGGAGGAAGGAAGGCACTCCAGCTAGAGGACACAGCTTATGAAAATGCACAGAGGGGAGATCAAAGCTGGAAGGGACCAAGAAGCAACTAGCCTAACCCCCTCATTTTACAGAGGGGGAAACAGACCCAGTTTGAGTGGCATACCTGAGGTCACACAAGCCATAAGCATTAGAGACAGGATTTGAACCTAGATCCTTTTACTACAAGTGTGTGTGTGTGTGTGTGGGGGGGGGGTCTTCCTGGTTCATTTTGAGGGAATATCACACTTGAGCACCCACCCACCAACAGCAAGAGAAGTTACTAAAGCAGCCTCGGTGGCAGATCTCAGAATCCAGGGAGTGGCACAAAGCTGGGAGGTCAGAACAAGGTTGGGGGCTCAGGGCCTAGAGTTTGAGGGGATTCAAAGCCCCAAGAGTGGGACCAGGTGTTCTGCTGAGAGGCTCCTGGAAGCTGTGGTAGTCAGGGACCTGTCCAAGGTCCAGGGGGTGGGGCTGCCTTATCTAACCAATTCCACCCAGCCGGGCTGGTCTTCCTCCACCCTACTGGGCCAGGGCTTGACAGGAAGATTTGAATGGAAGCCCTCTCCTCTTATTTGCTTGCCAACCCAACTCATACCCATTGTTACAGGTTCAGATTAAGTCTAATGTCTCTGGGAAACCCAGAATTTAGGAGAGGAAAAAACCATAGGAACACCTGGCTTCAAATCCTGGCTCTCCACTTACTTAACAAGTCTCTTCTCCCCTGACAAGGCACTTTAATTTTCTGAACCTCAGTTTCCTTATCTGTAAAATGAAGGGATTAGATCTTAGAGATCGTCTAGTTTTTCACCCCTTCTTATTATAAAGGAGGAAACTGAGACCCAAAGATAGGATGTGGCATTCGCCATTCTCACCCCCAGGTCAGAAGGAACTGGGGTGAAATTCAGGGTGGCAATTTGTAAGCCTTTGAACACCAGAGAAATGGGATGCACTCTGTCTTCCCCCTTTTCCCCTCAGCAGCTTTTCTAGGCTCTACCAAAGCCTGCCTCTGCCCTACATCATGTCACGGAGCATTATGGCATTACCTAAAGCCTACAAAGTCAGGTCCCCCAGTCTGTATGAGGGCAGGGCTAAAGTGGCTGGGTACTCTATGGTGCCTGGGCTTGTTCTCTGGGCATCTTCTCACCAGCCCTTCTGCAATCGAAAGTAAAACTGCCATTGCTGCTAGAAAGGGGGTGAAGCCCTCCATCTCTTGGACTCTGCAGACCACAATATCCCTCCCTGGCCAACAAGCCCCCATTGAGATTATTATCTACTCTTCCTATTCAATTGGAACTTTCTGAGGCCAGGACTGGCTGCAAGGTTTTAATTTGCATTCCCAGTGCTTAGCACAGAGCCTGGCAATCAATGGAGCAGTTAAGAGCCATGTGCCAGGACCTAGTGATGCAGGTACAAAGAATGCAACAATCCTTGACCTAATGACCACCAGATGGAAAGACAGGGAATAGAGCCCAGCACTGGATAAAGCCGTGTTTTTAGCAGCCCCAGCAGCCAGCTCAGGGCGTGGCACAGGGAGGAAGTGCATTGCCATCACTGACATACTGGGCTACAGCCTCCCTCAAGTCCCCTCCTGTCTCCCAGCCAGCCTCCAGCTCAGCACAGACCAATGTCTTGATATGGCATCACTGGTGAAGGCTCATCTGTATCTGCCCAGTTCCTCCTCTGGTGTCTTAGGGTTTCCCAAGCTCGTCTACATTGGCCCATTTCAATAAGGCCCCACAGACCATTTAGTTCACAGGCAGGTCCTCATCTGCCCCAGTTTGGGGGTGGGAGGGCTACCTGTGGCATCCCTCCTTTGGCCTCTGTGAAATTACATTACAGCTGCTAGGGATGGGAAAAGAAGCAGTGCAGGTGCTGTAGTCAGATCTTGGTACAGCACCGATGGGACCCGAAGTGTACCATGAGCCTCCCCCTGCTCCCCAACCCCCATACACAGTTTCCCTTTCAGTGAAATAAGGGGTGTGGCTGACTAAGCTGGAGCTCACTGCTCCTGGGACAGCCCTTCCTCTGATGGGTGGGCGGGGTGACCAGCCCACAGACAGCTCCAATTCCTGCAGTCTCACCTCAACCTTTTCTTCCCCAGGACAATCAGCTCCAACTCCTGGGCCCTGTTTCTCTTTCCTCCTAAGGCCTCTCTCCCACCTGTGAGCCCAGAGGTGCCAGGCTCCCCAGTGTGGCAAGTGATCCAAACAGGAAGGAATTTGGCGTGGGGAGCTGAGAGAGGCGGCTCCCTGCTGGGTCAGATACAAAGTAAGTATCAGTCCTTCAGGCAGAAGCCAGTGAGAACACTCCCTCTGCCTGAGGGAGATCCTAGCTCCCCACCCTCCTCACCAAGCAGGGGCTTCCAGGAGTGGCTGTGGCTGGAAATATGCCCAGCTCCCCCTGAGCAGGAGGCCACAACTGACCAGAGGCAAAGGCCAAAGTCACTCCCCACACACAATGAAGTACAAAGGTCACAACATTGACCATGGGAGCTGAGTTCAAATCCCACTGCTGACACCCATTGGTTGTGTGACCCTGGACAAATCAGTTCTCAGTGCCTTACGAAACCATCTGAGGTGCAGAACAGAAACATGAAACCACAGGTCAGGTTTTTAAAAAATAAATACAAATACAGAGGCCTCTGATGCCACAATGGATAGAATGCCAGACTGGAGTCAGGAGGACCTGAGTTCAAATGTGGTCTCAGACTCTTCCTAGCTGTGTGATCCTAGGCAAGATGATTAAATTCTGTTTGCCTCAGTTTCCTCAACTGTAAAATGGAGGTAATATCAACACCTACATTGTAGGGTTGTTAGGATGACCAAAGGAGACCTTAGCACAACACTTGGCACACAGCAAGTCCTATGTAAATACTTTATTCTTTTCCCTTTTCCCCAAATTAAAAACATGGAAAGAGGCCTGAACTTAGAATCAGCTACTCAATGGAGTCCAAATCCTGACCCTTGGCCACTTGCTATCTGTCTGGCCTCAGTTTCCTGTGCAGGTCTGTGACTTGCAGTGAGCACTGTCATAGGCTGTTAGAGGGCTCAAGAGAACTTCCGCTCCCTGGTGGGGACAGGGCCTTTGTAATACACTGGGCACCTGGTGAATTCTGCTGCATCACCAAAGCCCTGTCATTTGGATGTCCTAGGAGCCTCAGGAGGTTTGGGGAAGGGAGGCCCATTTCATAGATAAGAGAAAGCAACAAACAGCACACAGCCCAGGACCAGAACCAGGGAAGCCCTCCACAAGCCCACTCCTACGAAGTGCCCACTCCACATCAGGCACTGTGCCAAGGACAAAACCAGAAACTGAACCTAATACTCCTGCCCAAGGCTGGTGCCTTGTGCATTAACACTGGCACATGGGCTCTGCCGTCCAAAGGGAAGCGGAGCCGCATAGCCCAGGGCCTTGGCAGGCAGCCCATGCTCTGTGACCTTGGTGGGTGGACAGGTGGTACCTCCCTTGACAGCTGGGTCATCCACAGGGCCTGGTGCCCAGGTGGCTCTTCTTCTTAGTCCAGCCCCATCTACGGTGCCAAGCCTATGGGCACTGGCCTGGCAGGGCCAGAAATGCCCACACCACCTTCCCCTTCTCGTGCTCCAGAGGGAGCCAGGTGCCATCCAGAGGCTGCCAATGCCAGGGGCAGACAGGCAGAGGGAGTGGAGTGAGAAAAAGGTGCTATACACATAAACAAAAAGCAGTGGTTATGCTTAGTAGGTATCCTTGACCAAACCCTTCCCCCAGACCTCTGCCTTTTCCATTTATTGGTTAAGTGACAGTGTTTAGTGATATCACTGAAATCCCTTCAAGGCTGAAATACTACATTCACTAAAAGGATCCATCTACCAACAAGCACTTAATCAATCGATATTTTTAAGGGCCTACTGTGTGCCAGGCATTGTGCTAATCCGCTTTACAAATATTATGTAAGTGCTATTATTATCTCCATTTTATAGTTGAGGGAACTGAGGCAAACAGAGGTTAAGTGACTTGCCCAGGGTCACACAGCTATGAAGAGCCTGAGGCTACAAATGCACTTCCAGACTCCAGACCCAGGGTTCTGAGCACTTAGGCACCACCAGCTGCCTTTGACTTGAACCCAGACCTTCCTAACTTTGAGACCAGCTCTCCAGACAACTAGGCCATTTCCTATACAAAGAAAATGATTATAAGAGTCAATAGGATTTTGATGCTATTGGGAACTGCCAGGTGAGGAAAGCCCCTCCACCACAGCCAGGTAGCACGTTCTCTGCAACTAAGTTGACAGCTGCCTAAGATCCTTAGAGATGAGGGTATAGTGTGTGTATAGTGAGGGTATAGTGTGAGCCAAGAACCCAGTGCTGAAGTGGGGTGAGCCCTGGTCAGGAAAGTCACTTTGTCATTCCTGGGATTCAGTTTCTTCACTTGTAAAATGACATCACAACTTCCCCAAACCTTTACAATCCAACTGGCCTCAGGAAGTTGTAGAGGGAGAAGTACTCAGTAGTCCCTGAGAATGACAGTAGGCAGCTCTGCAGGGAGAAGCCCAAGGCCTCCACCTCCTTCAGGCTCCAAGGACACCCAGAGCAGTGGAGCTCTCTCCTCAGAAGCTGTGACCGGTGCTGGCCAGAAACATACTGGAGATGCTAGAGAAATGGAGGGCCCCCCCCCGGACTGTCCTTGGGGGCCTCCTGCAGCCTTCCTTATGGGGCTCATGTCCTTCCTTAGCCTCCCCTCAGCTAGCCTGGAGAAAGCCCAGATACACAAGTGGGGGAGAAGCATGTCAACACCCCTTTCATCCCTGAAAAGAAATCTCAGAGTAACCTCTTCCTGGGCCCCTTTGGGCCTCTCCCTCCACCCCCTCCACGACTCCCTCTGCCAAAGTTCTCTGTGGTGACGGACCTAGAAACTCAAAGAGCTTCAGGATCAAACCTCTCCTTTTTCGGATGAGGGAATAGAGGCTGGAGACAAGAAGTGACTGGCCCAATGTCACACACTGGCCAATGAGTGCTTAGGCACTGCTTCTGGCCCCTGAAATGATTCAGAATGGGGGTCCCCCACCCCACTCAAAGAAGCTCCGCGCTCACCCCCATCCCAACACCATGTGGAACTGAACTCGGGAGCTCCCTGGCCCTGAAGCAGCTTGTGGTAGGGTCCTTGGAGGCCACGGGGGGAAGAGGCATCTGCTTCCAAACTCCCCTCCGATAGCTAAATTCTCCCTCCTCAAACCTGGAACAGACGAGTGCATGGCCCACATACGTCCGGTTCCTTTGCCCCGTCTCCCAAAGTAAAGGCAAGCGGGGAGGGGTGGTACCTCAGCACCTGACCCTAAGGGGAGGAGATGCAAACACATCTGAGGGGAGCGGGGGAAACTCCTGCACTCCTCGGGGAAACTGCGACGGGAGGAGAGAAGGGCTGCTACCAGGCGGCGGAGGACAAGGCACTGAATGGGGGCAAAGCAGAGGAGGGGCTGGCACACGGGGACGGGGCACGCGCTCCCCCCAGCCCCGCGAGCGTCCCCCACCTGCTTCTGAATGTCCCGAACCCGCTGCTCGTGCTGCCGCGGCGCGCTGTTCAGCCGGAACACCACCCAGGCGCGCAGGTAGTAGTAGATGTCGAAGATGAAGGACAGCGGCAGGAGAAAGAGGCAGACGAACACCCAGCGCTGATGGATGATGACGAACTCCAGCCCCTTCACCCGGATCCAGAGCAAGAAGAGCAGCGCGCACACGGCCAGGGACACGGCCGGCTCCATGGCGGCACGCGGGGAGCGCGCTGCGGGGCCCGGGGGCGCTCTCTCCGCGCGCGCTGCGGGGCTCCGGGGGCGCTCTCTCCGCGCGCGCTGCGGGGCTCCGGGGGCGTCCTCTCCGCGCGCGCTGCGGGGCCCGGGGGCGTCCTCCCCGCGCGCGCTGCGGGGCTCCGGGGGCGCTCTCTCCGCGCGCGCTGCGG
>NW_027185852.1:21364621-21395937 GCF_028583685.1 Petaurus breviceps papuanus | reverse complement strand
GCGCGCGCTGCGGGGCTCCGGGGGCGCTCTCTCCGCGCGCGCTGCGGACTCCCGCGGATGCTTTCCCCACGTCCCGTCCCGGGGCCGTGCGGAGCAAAGGTTGCAGGAGTATCCGCCGGCGGTTGCGGGACGCAGATGGGGGAGGAGCGAACCCTAAATGCGCCGCTCGCGCCCTCTCCTCGCCCCGCCCAGGCCCGCAGACACTCTCGGCCCGGAGCCGGTCCGGGCCCCGATCCGCCTCCCGATTGGCTCGGCTTCCCCAGGGTTCGGTGGGCCGAGACCCCGGCGCTGCCCAATGGTGAGGCGCGGAGAGGATCGGACCAGGAGCGGGGCGCCTGGATTGGCCGAGCTCTCCCGGAGCGCCCCGCCCCTCCCCCTCCCACCCGGCTTCTCCTGGAACCGGTCAGACCTCGCGTGCTCCGGGGAGAAGGCGGGGGAGGGGGCGACGGTTGTGGCTGTTTAACGATGTCAGCCCCGTGTTCGCGGGCTGTGCTGCCCCGGGGAGAGCGAGGAGCTCCCGAGCAGGCAGGGAGACTGAGGGCGGGGGGAAGGAGGTAACCCCGGCCTGCCGCTCCCTGTTCTGGAGAGGAGCCTATGGCCCCAGAGGCGGAACATATCCAAGCCCCTTAAAACTCGATGCCAGGCCCATAGTGGGAGTTTAATAAATGCCTGCTCCCTTCCCTTCATTTGGCTCAGCACAGCCTTGTGCAGATGGGAGGCAGAAGGAATTTAGAAAAGTAACCAAAGACCCCAGGGTCTCGTGGGGAAACTGAGGCCCAGGATGGGGAGATGAGGTCAGAAGAGAATGGCTAAAAAGCCCGTCAATAAAACACGGAGAAAGCAAAAAAGGAAGTTCAGAAGGACACACAGAATAGCGGCAGAGTGGTTACTGACTAACTCATTTTGATACACATTAAAAAAAAAAAAACCCACCTGGCCGTGTAACCTTGAGCAAGTTACTTAACCCCAATTGCTTAGGGGCGGCCAGGTGGCTCAGCGAGTAAGAGCACTGGCCCCAGAGTCGGGATGACCTGGGATTGAATCCGGGCTCAGACACTTAGCACCTACCCAGAAACACCTGGCCGTGTAACTGTAACCTTGAGCAAGTTACTTAACCCCAATTGCTTAGGGGCGGCCAGGTGGCTCAGCGAGTAAGAGCCCTGGCTCCAGTGTCCAGGATGACCTGGAGATAGAATCCTGGGCTCAGATACTCAGCACCACACCCAGAAATAACTGGCGGTGTAACCTTGAGCAAGTTACTTAACCCCGATTGCTTAAAGAAAACAAAAACAAAAAAACAACCTTGTAAAGAAGTCAACAGTATCACGTTTGATACTAACATGTTGATGTTTGTCAAGTTTGACAATTTTTAAAAGGCCTTAAAAAGTGTGCTAGAAATGTACATGACTGCCTATGTAGACAACGAGGCTTCAATCGAAAAGTGGGGGGATTAGATTTCAGGAAAAGCCCTTTAGAACCACCCCAAAACAGATCAGGGAGCCCCTGCCTTGGGGGTCTCCAAGCAGAAAACTGATGGACCCTTGTCAGGGATGTTGGGAAGAGGAACTGACCTAAGGAATGCCAGAGACAGGTTGAATTAGACACCTCCTTCCACTTTAGATCTGTGATTCTGATTGCAAACAGGGGGAAACTGAGGGCTCCCCAGAAAAGGTGATCTCCTGGGCTCCTGGAACAAGCCTGGCCCTTCCAATCCTGTTTCCTGGTTTGTAAAAGGAAGGCATTTCCCCTCAGGGTCCTAAGAGTTGCAAATATAATTAACCCTATGAATTACCTCCCTAATTAGCTCAGGCAACCTCCAATGAATCATTTCTTCTCTCAGGGCCTCAGTTTCCCCTTTCTGAAACTGTAGAGAAAGGGAGTATTGAGTTGGGAGATCTGGCTCCAAGTTTCTTGGTTCTGGTACTTTAGAAGTCAAGTAGCTTGGAATACTTCTGGTTTTGCAATGATCCAAGCTCTGACTGTTCCTGGTTAGCTAGGGTACCATGGGATATCTGGTTATACAGTAAATACAGTTAACTCACCCATCCCCCAAAAAGAAGCATAAGGTTTCTTCAGAGAGATGAAAATAAATATTGTGAGGCCTGAGGGGAAGAAATGATACAGGGGAATCAAATGGGGGAGGAGGGCTGGTACTCTTACTCATGTTGGATCTGGGTTAAAGAGAGAACACATACACTTAGTATAAAGTCTTCTAAATTTATAAAGAAATAAGAGGGTGAGGGTACAGGATGGTGGGGGTGTTGGAATAGAAGCATATATACATTAAAGGGAATGGGCATAGAGGGGGGTGTAAAAGTGTTCTAAACTTTAAAAAACCAAGAGGGCAAGGGGATAGGGCATGGGAAAGGGCGAGGGAGGGATTCTTGGAGGGGGGTATAGGTTAAGAAATAAGAGGACAAGGTAGTGGGTAGAAGTAAAGCAGAGGAATGAGGAGGGATAGGAATAGGGTGAGAAGGATAATGAGGAAAAATAAAAATGGAAAAGGAGAAAATATACAAGTAATTGTAGCTTAGAATGTGAATGGGATAAATTTACCCATAAAATGGAAACTGATGGATTAAAGTTTTGAATTCAACAATATGTTGCTTTCAGGAAATGCTATAAAAATGAGAGATATACATAAACATAAAATAAAAGTCAGGAGTAGAATTATGTAAAAAAAAAAGCAGTAGTGGTAATCATGATCTCAGACTAAGTTAAAACTAAAATAGATTTAAGTAAAAGAGAAAAATGGGAAAACTACACTGTGTGTCTGTCATATTATTCAATATTGTTTTAGACTATTTAAAATAGTTAGACAGTGAAAAAAAAACCTGAGAGTATACCTGCCAAAACAGACACAGGAACTATAGGAATATAAACACAAAACGCCTTTTATACAAATAAAGTTAGATCTCAGTAATTGAAGTAATATGTATTGTTCAAAGAGTAAGTAAAGCCAATGTAATTTTTAAAATGACAATTATGCCTAACTAATCTATTTATATAATGTCATCCCAATTAAATTACTAAAAAAATTATCTTACTGAGTTAGGAAAAATATTAACAGGGTTCATTTGGAAGAGCAGAGAGTTGGGAACTTCAAGGAAACCAATGGAAAAAAAAGATACGAAGGAACCAAATTCAGTAGTATCAGACCTTAAATCATATTATAAGGTGAGAGCATGGTTGTTCAACCATTGTTGAAATAAAATGGATAATTTTGATAATTTTAAGTTAAAAAACATTCTTGTATAAATAAAACCTATGTAGTCAAGAATAGAAGAAATGCAGAAAACTAGGGGAAAACTCTCATAGACAATCTCTCAGCATTTGATTGGGCTGAATATTGGGGTGGTGTAGGAAATGATGAGCTGGTGGATTTAGAAAAAACAAAGACTTGGACATGTGAAGGAAGAGCCTATCCACCTTCAGAGAAACAGATGCCACTCTTCCTGAGTGACTCCATGGAGTTTTTGGAATGAAGGAAATCACTGCAGTTTCTCCCTGGATTTCTTGAGCATCTTCTGGTGTGGTGGGACTTGAGGTTTTTGCTGAAGTATGTGTGAATGGACTAGGCAGCTTGATGCTGTCCAAGCAGCCTTCAGCTAGAAGCTCCCCATGATTCTGCTGTGTCTGAGGGCCTTTCCTCATCCTCACCCTTCTTGACTTCCCTCTATCATCTGACAGGGCTGATCCCATTCTCCTTCTGTGGACTCTCCCCTCATTTTTTGTGACATGATTTTCTCCAAGTTTTCCTCCTACCTGTCTGACTATGTTTCCTCTGTCCCCTTTGCTGGCTCTTCATTCATGTCACACCTATTAACCCTGGGAATCCCCCAAGGGTCTGTCTTGGGTCCTCTTGTCTTTATCATCTACTAGGGGTGGGGAACCTGGGGTCTCAAGGCCACCTGTGGCCCTCTAGGTCCTCAAGTGTTGCCCTTTGCATCCAAACTTAATAAAATCCCCTTAATAAAAGTAATCCCCCTAATAAATCCCCTCAATAAAAATAATGAAGGGGATTTGTTCTGTGAAGTTTGGATTCAGTCAAAGAGTCAATATTTGAGGACCTGGAGGGCCACAGGTGGCCTTGAGGCCACAGGTTCCCCACCCCTGTCTCACCTGATGATCTCATCAGCCCCCCCACCCCCACCCCGGAGTTCAGGGGTTCAGTCTCTTTGTGAATGGTTCCTAGAGCTACATATCCAGACTTAGTCTCTCCTGAGCTCCAGTCCTGTGTGACCAAATTGCCATTTGGACACCTCAAATCGTATGTCCCCAAAACGTCTTAGATTCAACATGTCCAAAATGGAACTCAACATCTCCACTGACTCCTCAACCCTCTCTCCTTCCTCACTTCTCCATTATTGATGGTCAGCCAGGCTCTCAAATCTCAGGGCCATCCCTACACCCTCACTCACTCATCCCAGGTCTAATCCACTGCCTGCCAGATGTCATTTTTCTCTTTGCAGTAGCTCTCATTTCTGTCTCCTTCTCTCCACTAAACTGCCACCCTGGTTCAGTCCTTTATCCTCTCTTGCCTGGACAGCTACCATCTTCTAACTGGCCCCTCTGTCTCAGGTCTCTCCCCATTCTAGTCCATGCTCCACTCCTGTCAGAGCTCAGGCCTGACTTTGTGTCTCCCTGCTCTGATGAACTCTACCAACCTCCAGAATCCGATGCAAACCCCTTTGTTTGGCATTCAGATGTCTTCATCACCCGGCCCCGCCCTGATTTCACATGCTTTCCTGGGCCACAACCTTCTGTCCTCCATCTGTGTCCTTGCACTGCCCTGAATTCCTGAAATAGTCTCCCCTCTCACTCCCCTTCTGTTTCCCAACAGTGCTCACTCCAGGAGGTCCTCCTCAGGCCCCCAGGGGGCTAATTGGTTCCCTCTATTGTGCGTGCGTGTGTAGACAGAGATAGTACCACCCCCTCCCCCCTTTAGATTGTGAAGCATTTCTTCATATCTCCAGGGCTTTGCACTGTGCCGCACAAACAGTAGGAGCTTAATAAATGCTTGTTGAATGGATGGATGTACCAAGAGTTTGACCAATAGTGTGGGCCTTAAGTAGCTTAAATAGCCTTTGTCCATTTGAAGACAGAAAAGAAAGTTTTAAAAACAGAAGCCCGGAGGGCGGCCTCCTGGGGAATGCCCTTCCCTCTCCTTCCTCAAGATTCCAAGGCAGGCTTTGTTAACCGGAGCCTCTGGTTAACCCTTTCACTGCCCTTCGTGCTGGAAGTGGAGGGGGCTAAGCTTGTGGGTCCTGTTTCCTTCCAGTGAAGGAGAGGTTTGAGGGTGAGAGTCTGGGGAGAGCCCAGATCCCAGCTGTGTGAGGGGCTCTAAAAGGGACTTAAGAGCTTACCAAGTCCAACTCAGTCATTTACAGATGAGGCAGTGGAGGCAAGGGAAGGGAAATGCTTGGGCCAAAGTCATACTGAGGGCCTGAGGTGGGATTTGAACCCAAGTCTTTCTGATTCCAGTACCCTATCAACCATGTTATTTGGTCTGCTTCTGTAGTTTTTCAGAGGAAGAAACTGAGGTCCAGGGTGTGACTTGCCCTTCCTAAGGTCACATCACACAGGTCGAAAAAGCCTGGACTAGGATTTGAACCTAGGACTGCTGAAAATAAATAAAGCATTCTTCCCATTGAGGAGACAATCAGTCTGCCAACTTCCACATTTTGTATTCTCGTAGTCTGTGTACCAAGGTCCCCCCCACCCAAATTCTAACATCCCCTGTTCTAAGGCCCCTCCCTGCTCTGACATTCTCTGTTCTAGCATTTTATGTTCTAAGGATTCCTGTAGCTCTGGCCTTCTGTATTTTAACATTTGATAATCTCCTTCACTGGATTGGTGCTTAAGGAAGCTCAGCCCAATCTTAAACCACTAAAACCTGGGAAAGAAGGCAGGGCTTCCCTCTGCTCTGGGTATCTCTGATGCTGGAGGCCTTCAGGCTACTATTAGTGACAGACTTTGGGGGCACTCACTTTTTCTCCATTTTTAGAGGTCTTCAAGCCTAGGCTCGATTTGCCATCTTCTTCCTACCCTTCACTTTGTAATTTCTTGGGAAAAGTCTGGTATGTCAATGGTCAGTTGCTAAACATTTATTGAGTGCCTACTTTATGCCCGGAAATCTGCTATACTCTGGGGACAGTGCCTACCCTCAAGGATCTCAGCATCTGTGGGGGAGAGAATGAGCGGACAAGGGGAGTGGCAAGGATTAAGAGGGGCTGGGAAAGCTTCCCTCTGGGGGACTTGAAGGAAGCCAAGAGGTGGAAGTGAGGGCAGCCAGGGGAGATTCCTGAAGCTATGTGTGCAAGGACTAGCCAGGAGACAAGAGTCACTGGATCCCAGAGGACATCTCTGGGAGTAAGGTGTGAGAAGACTGGCCAGCAGAGGACATTCTATTGTCCTGAATGTGGTAGGGGGCCACTGGGGTTTGTTGGATGGGAGGGGCTGTGGCTGAATGGAGGCTAGATTGGAGTGGGGAGAGACTTGAGGCAGGCAGACCCCCCAGCAGCCATTGCAATAGTCTAGGTGGAAATTGATGAGGGGGCTGGCAGTGTCAGAGGAGGGAAGGGGTCCTATTGGGGAGATGCTGCAGAGTTGATGCAGACAGCCCTTAGCAACAGATTGGATAGGGGTGGGAGCTGAGTGTGTCACCTAGCTTATAAATCTCAGGGACTGGGAGAATAGGAAGGGGGCGAAGGGGGAGGGGAGAGGGGAGAGCATAGGAGGGGAAGATAATGAGTTTGGCTTTGGACATGTTTATGTCTACTGGACATCCAGTGGGAAATATCTCCAAGGTGGCTGGAGGCATGAGACTAGAGCGAAGTAGAGAGTTGGGGCAGGATGGGTAGATTAGATAATCATCAGCAATATTGATGGTCATGAAATCCGTGGGAGCTGATGAGATCACCAAGTGAGGTAGTACAGAGGGAGAAAAGGAGAGGACCCAGGAGAGAATGCTGAGGACACCTACAGTCAGAGAGGCATGATCTGGAGGAGGATCCAACAGGAGAGAAGGAGTGGTCAGAGAGGGAGGAGGAGAACCAGGAAAGCACATGACATGCAGTGAGAAACAAAGACAGAGAGACAGTGGCAGAGAGAAGCAGAGACAGAGAGATAGTGACAGAGAGAGACAGAGACAAAGAGACAGAGAGACAGTGGCAGAGAGAAGCAGAGACAGATAGTGACGGAGAGAGACAGAGACAAAGAGACAGGCAGAGAGGCAGAGAGACAGAAGGAGAGGTGTCCTTAAACCTAGGGAGAAGAGAGAATCAAGGAGAGATCAGCAAAGGCTGCAGAGTGGTCAAGGGGAATGATGACTGAGCAGAGGCCCTTGGCTTTGGCAGCCAAGAGATCATGAGGAACTCTGGAGAGGAAAGCGCTGGTGGAATGATGACATTGGAAGCCTTATTGTGAGAGGTTTAAGAAGACAGAGGAGAGAAGGTGGAAGGACCTGCTGTAGACAGTCTCATTTTGAGGAGTTTAGCCACAAAGAGCAGAAGAAATACAGGGCAATAGCTGTCAGAGATGGAAGCATCAAGTGAGGGCTGTTTGGACTCAAGAAAGTGATAGAGAAAATGTTAATAATTCAGATTAAACTTAAAAGTGTGTTGTCCCTACGCACACACGCACAATTCGCACACATGCATACATACACGCACACACATGTACACACTGACATACATGGATATATCTCAACGTGCCAGAGTATCAGCTGGGGGCACACGCCCAGCCCTGCCAGGCAGAGGAGGTCTGGTCAGGAGCCCTGGTCTCAGCCAGCCCAGGACGCTGAGGAGTCAGGTCAGTGCTTTATTCCAAGAAGGGACCCTAGAGGGGTTGGTGTTTATGTAATGGTGCTTTGTGACCACCCAGGATCAACCAGGAAGGAGGTACCCATGGGAGGGAAGCAAAGACCTGCTTCTGTGTTCCCCTGCCATGTGGGTGGGGGCAGCCTCTGTCTGCTGGCCGTGTGGCAGAAGGGCCTTCATCTTTACCCTGCCAGACTGGGACACTCTGGCTCTTTCTTTCCAGCTGCCTTTCATGCAGGGGTGAAGGTCATGTTCCTCCCCAGCATGGGCACCATGTACTAAGCTGAGTGGGGGGAAGGGCTCCCTGCCTCCCTCTCCCTTTTAAGGCCTGCAGCTCCAAACATCAGGCCTGGCATTTGGGTCTGTTTGTTTGTCCTTTTCAGTAGAGCTGTAAATGGCAGAGTCCCCTGACCCGGGAGTTTAAGCTGGCAAATTTGGATCCAGGATTCCAAGCCAGACTCAGCGGGCAGCCCAGCCTGGAAGCTAGCACGGAAGGGGAGGATAAGGGAGAGGGGGAGTATTTCTGCCCTCCAGGTATTGAGGGGAAAAGTTTGCATGTTTGTTCTTGCTGTACTTTTTTTTCTTTTTTTTTTTTTAAAGCAATCGGGGTTAAGTAACTTGCTCAAAGTTACACCGCCAGTTATTTCTGGGTGTGGTGCTAGTATCTGAGCCTGGATTTGATTCAGGTCATCCCGACACTGGAGCCGGTGTTCTTACTCACTGAGCCACCTGGCCACCCCTAAGCAATTGGGGTTAAGTAACTTCCTCAAGGTTACACGGCCAAGTGTTTCTGGGTGGGTGCTAAGTGTCTGAGCCCGGGATTCGGTCTCCAGGTCATCCCAACACTGGAGCCGGTGCTCTTACTCGCTGTGCTACCTGGCCACCCCACTTGCTGTACTTTTGAGATAAATATTCCTTTGCAAAAGGCAATCTGAGTTTTAAGGGCTCACATGGAACTGGGGCTCTGGAGCCCTTAGAACTGGGGTAATGCAGTCAGAAGGACTGGAGTCAAGGGCAGAGACTAGGCATCTCAGCTCCCTTCAGGTTAGCAGAGAACCTGGTGGAGGGGATGTAACTGACCTGCCTTGAGGCAGTGGGGGCCAGGGTAATGACTACTTGTCTGTGTTGGGGACTGGTCGTTAAAGCTTGATTGACTCCTTATTAGTGTGCCAGCAGCCCTAATGAGTGTGTAACAAACTTTCAAAAGTGTCTCAGATGCTTCCTGGCTGTGTGACCCTGGGCAAGTCATTTAACTTCTCTAAATCTGTTTCCTTCTCTGCAAAAATGAGGATCGTACCAGTACCTCCTTCACAGAGGGAGCATGAGGCCCAAATGAGAGAATATTTATAGTGCTTTGCAAACCTTAAAGGGCTGTAAATATGAGAGCTCTAATTAGGACACCATAGTGTACAGGGTGCACAGAGCACCAGATCTGGGGTCAGGAATACTCATCTCCTGGGAGTTCAAATCTGGCCTCGTACACCAACTGTATGACCCTGGGCAAGTCACTAATCCTGTTTGCCTCAGTTTCCTCATCTGTAAAATGAGTTGGAGAAGGAAATGGCCAATAATAATATCTTTGCTAGGAAAACCCCAGATAGGGTCATGAAGAGTCAAGTTCAACTGAAATGACTGAACAAGAACTGTGTAACGGTATTGACTGGTCATCCCCAAGCTTGTGGTCGCTAGGCAGCGTCCCAGCCCTGGGGAAAGATGGATGTGGTAACCCAGGGGGATATCCCCACATACAATGGCTTGGAATCCCCTGTCCCTTTTTCTCAAATACATGGATGGGGCCAACTTGAGACCTAATGGCAGTTTGAGGCAGTTAATTGTCCTAGGGAGAGAGAATACGCCCGAAGGTAGACACATGGTCATCAAAGTAGCCAGAACGACAGGCTGTGGTCAAGGTCATAGCAAAGGGGAAAATAATACTAACCCGGGGTTGTGTATTCATGGAGAAGGAAATGGCAAGCCGTTCCAGCGTCTTTGCTAAGCAAACCCCAAATGAGGTCATGGAGACTTGGACACGAGTGAAGAAATGGCTGAACCCCACTCTGCATGGAAGGACCAATCTGTCAGATGTGGTTTTGTTTCCAATCAGCTTAATAAACAAGACATTCTGTTTTGGAAAGAGTCTCCCGTGCCTTTCTGCCCCAAGAAAATGTCAGGTACCATTTGTGGAAACCTTGGAAAAGGAATGGATATCCTGAGATCCATCCTGCGTTAACATTCCAGAGCTCAGCCACCAAGGGTCTCTGCCATTACTACTGGGCTGCTCCCCCTCCCCTGAGGAATCAGTGGAGTCTTTCCCAGGGATCTATATCAGAGGAATGGGAGGTGATGAGAGTGTTTCCTGTGAGTGGAAGAGGGCACCTACCAAAGGGTGAATTCTTCCAGTCCTTCAGGGAATAAAGAGAGGTAAATGCCTTTTGATCCATTCATTTAATGAAAAGCTTTTTTGTACTCAACACATCATTCACCTTTCCCAGAAGGCTTTTCCCAAGAGTCTGGAAAGCACTTTAGAGAAAAATATTATTTCTTGATGCTCCTAGAGAAATTGAAAAGGAGGATTTTTAAGAAATGTTTTCACAGTCACTAGTGTCAACAAATCCTAGAGGCTAGAGCAGTTCCATGTCGGGGGCAGTCTCAGGGGAAAAGGAAGACGATCAGTTTAGTGGTGAGTAACAGCATAAGGTGTCGGCAAATGGCACCTTGGCTGAGGCAAAGTCTCAGCTGAAGGCAAGTCCCTTCATGGCCACAGCTTCCTAGCCATGCCCGCCAGCCCTTCTGCTGCAAGGACTCCATTATGGGGCTAGATGAATGTTGGCATCTAAAGAGGGTAACCTGCAGTTATCTGGAAAACCTGCTGTCATGAAACACACATTTCCTGTGTCATTGTGGATGTGAGACCTGACCAGCTATGTCTACATAGAATCACAGCACCACTTCTACCTCTGAAGGTCAGAGGAGCCTAGACACTTAGACAAGTCCAATCCTCTTGTTTTACAATTGAGGAAACTGAGGACTAGATGAGTAAAGTGACTTGCCCAGGGTCACACAGATAGTATGTAGGAGAGCTACATGCTCTGCCTCCAAATCCAGAATTCTTCCCACTTTACCCTCTACATGCTCTCCTTTATCACCATTTTTACAACAGTATAAAGCAGAGATTTTTTTTTTTAAGCAATTGGGGTTAAGTAACTTGCCCAAGGTCACACTGCCAGTTTTTTTGTGTGGGTGTTAAGTATCTGAGGCCAGAACGATCCGGGGTCCTCCTGACTCTGGAGCTGGCGCTCTTACTCACTGCGCCCCCTAGCAGCCCCATAAAGCAGAGATTCTTAACCTGGGGGCTAGAGGCTCCTTAAAAAAATCCTTTGAGAATTGGATTTCAGTATATTTGGTTTTCTTTGTCATCCTGCATGATTGATTTTACGCGTTCAATGACATGATTCTGAGAAGGGTCTCCATTCTGAGAAGCGGCTTTCCCACATGGCCAGAGGAGTCCAGGACACACGGGAAGTTTAAGAATAAGCCTTGGTGGGGTAGCTCAGTGGCGCAGTGAATAGAGCACCGGCCTTGGAGTCAGGAGAACCTGAGTTCAAATCTGACCTCAGACACTTGACACACTTACTAGTACTGGTACTCAGTGCCCCAAGAAGGGACCCTAGAGATGTTGGTGTTTATGTAATGGTGCTTTGTGATCACCCAGGATCACCCAGGAAGGAGGCACCCATGGGGGAGAAGCAAAGACCTGCTTCTGGGAAAAAACCTTCTGTGTTCCCCTAACACATGGCTGGGAGCAGCCTCTGTCTGCTGGCCGTGTGGCAGAAGAGCCTTCATCTTTAGCACTGTCAGACTGGGACACTCTGGCTCTTTCTTTCCGGCTGCCTTTCATGCATGTTCCTCCCCAGCATGGGTACCATGTACTAAGCTAGGAGGAGGGAAGGGCTCCCTCCCCCCTCTCCCTGTAGCTCCAAACATCAGGTTTGGCGTTTGGGTGTGTTTTGTTTGTGTGACCTTGGGCAAGTCACATAACCCCAATTGCCTTGCCTTCCCCCCTCAAAAGAAAAAAAAACAGGCCTTGGAGTTTGATGTTGAAGGCTAATGATACACTGAGAAGACTGGGTCTCATCAATGCATGCAACCAGACTTGATTGTCTGTTCCCCAATTCAAATGTAGGAGTGAATACCCCCCCACTCCAAGCAGGTCTGTTACTTTTACCCTTCCCTCAGCGTTCTCTGCTGTCCTGAAGGGATAGCATCCTTGGGGGTCCAGTCTCTACCATTTGCTCAAGTCCTTGCTGAGTGCATTGCTTCAATTTTAGGGGCTCCAGAACCTTGGTTCCATTTAAGCACTTAAAAGTCAGATTGGCTTTTTATGTAAGTTCTGTAGCTCCAAGAATCAGGCTTGGGGTTTGGATCTGTTTTGTTTGTCAGATAGTGAGGTCCCTGACCCAGGAGTTTGAGCCAGGCTATCTTGGAGCCAGGATTTCAAGCTGTCAGATCAGATTGTGTGTGCGTGTGTGTGTGTGTGTGTATGTGTGTGTGTATTGGGGGAAGATTTATGGCCCCCTTGGAGAAGAATGTTTGCATGTTTGTTCTTGCTGTACTTTTTAAATAAACATTACATAATTACTGTAGTGATGGAGAACACAGGCTGTTACCGAAATCTTCACAGATTCTTTTCTATTTTTGGTCTCTTTGCTCTCCTCTGTTCCATTTAATCCTTAAAGGGCTTTTGGATGATGTGTTTTGAGTCTGGATCCTGCCAATGCTCCATGAAATCGCAGCAGTTCATGTCTGAGGTACATGGGACTATTTGTTCAGCAGTCTCTTCTCCCCGCCCCAGGATCTTTATCTTGGCAGGGAATGTCTAAAGAATCCAATGGCCTGTTTTGTGTTCACTTATCTATTTCCTTATCCACAGGAGCCTTTGACTTATTTGTGTCATGCCTTTTCTATGGTGGCTGCAATAAAGTTTGTCTTATATGCAATAACCATTTCGTGCATTGAGTGTCTATGTGGGAATGGGGAGTCTGTTACCCAATTTGGGCAGAAATCTAGACTTAGGATTTTTTTTAGAGATATCTGAACCAAAGAAAGAAATTGACCCTCCAGGGTTCATCCCCAGGACTGGAACCAGCTTTATATGATACCAGAGCTTCTTGGTGTCTCTGTGCCACGAGTCAGTCAACCAACAAATATTTATTAAGCAGTTATTAAGTTCCAGAGACTGTGCTTGCTGTTTTTTTTTTTTTTAAGTAATAGCAAGTGCCGCGGCTTGTGTGAGCCTTGACATTAGAATTTTTTCTCTGACTACTTCAATTATTTATTTTTATTTGACCTGTAAGCTGGAACATTCCTGGGAGATTTTACTTTGTGGTTTCTTTCAAGAGGTGGGTTCTTTCTATTTTGACTTTGCCCTCTGATTCTATTAGGTCTGAGCAGTTTCAATCATGATTTTTTTTTTAATATAGTACCTTTTTTTTGTGGTCCAAGTTCTCAGGTAATCTGATGATTCTTAGATCCTTTCTTCTTTACCCATTTTTTCAGCCAGTTGCTTTGGGAACTGTAGCAAGTAGGCTACCTGAACTTGCAGGTTGGGTGCCCGTGGCCTCATTGGCTCCCTCTCTTTCCAGGGTTCCAGAAGTAACCCTGAAAGTTTGGGGTGTTTCTCTGGTCCCACAGTTCATGAGCCCCTATCTGATGTGTTCCTCTAATACTATGCACCCAGTTAACATTTGTCTAATATCAATCATCAATTAATATCTCCCCAATAACAATTTGACCAGTTGCTATCTCCTTGATATCAATTAACCAGGTAATATCAATTTGCTTTTACAAAGGTGTATTTACTCAGGGAGGATAGCAAGACCAGAAGTACCAAAAACATCCTCCAAAGCTGGGGTACACTCTATCCTCCCTATATACCTGCTTGGCCCCTGAGAGAATGGGGTCAGATGGGGACTCCCCCAAATTCTTCCCAGCAAGAACACAGGGCACATCTAGGCAGGGCACAGCTGAAAACGAACTGTTCACTTGGTGGCTGGATATTGTCTTACTGCCAGGTTAATTGACTGACTGACTCCCCTGAACTCCACTGATGCAGCTGCTGGAAGACTGAGAGAATGAATTGCAAAGCACTAGGGGTACAAACAAGTGAAAAGGAAGCTTCCCTGCCCTCAAGCAACTTACATTCTAACACAGAAAGGGAAGGTAAAAAATGTGGGTGCAGAACAGTAGAGTCCAGGGAACAGGGCTGGCCCATCTGGGCCCTTTCCCAAACTAGAGGTTCCAGGAAGAGCTCACCAATGGAATGAGGCGCCCACAGCAGCAGAGTCAGGTGGAACCTGAGGCATGGCGACTTTAGGCTCCAGTTGCTGGACCTCTGGTGGCTCTTTGAATGTCTCACAACTCACAGGGTCATAATCTGATCCAGTTAGCCTCTGATCCTCATTCGCCTTAGACTGGGAAAGAACAAAAACAGCAGAGAAAGAACAGCAGTGACATGTGATCATGGCCACATGGTAGCCCGGGTGAGAGAAAGGAATTCTTTTTCCTCTTCACTCAAGAACCAGAGAGAGAGAGAGACGCAGAGATGGGGACAGACAGATGCAGAGGGAAGGAGGGGGGAAAGAGAGGAAAAGGGAAGTGGGGAAAATAGAGAGGGAGATTTCATCTGTTCATCCATCTCTACAACTACTTAAATGGTTTTTTCATTACCGTGCAGTAAGCCAGCAAAGAAACACAGAATACCTGAGCTTGCTCTGAATGAGAAAGGTGAAGGAGCTTCTAGACTCAAACCCGTGTGGGCTGTTACCAGGCAAAGCATATTATGCGTGCCCCCAGTTAGAGGAGATGCCTTAAATTTTTGAATTTTTTTTTCAGTTTTTCAATTTTTGTTCCAGTCCTTTTTGCTGTCTCCTATAGTCACAGATGTCTGTCAGGTTCAATAAGAATTTCAAGGAGTATGTCATTGGAGTAAGAAACCCTGCTGTCCTTAGTTCTTCCTCTGAGGCTCTCATTTCCTTTCTGGGTCTTTCTTCCAAAGTAAAGGTTCTAAACTTTTCCTGTGTCCTGGACCCTTTGGGCAGTTGAGTGGCATCTACAGTAGTAGAGATGACAAGATGTCCAAGGTGAATGGAAAATGGTAAGGAGTAGAGGGAACCCGCTGCCTCCTGAGACAGCCAGTGCTGCTCTGGGACAGATCTTTGCCACTCGCTGAATTCACCTAACACTCACCCTGCATTTTTGGCTTTGCAGCATCTCTCCAGGACCCCTAGTTCAGCTTTCAGTTTAGTTTCTTCATCTGTAAAATCAGGAGGTTGGGGTAGATGACCTCCATGGTCCCTTTCTGCTCAAGACAGAGGAACCTATACCTTGCTTATGGTCACACAGTCAGTAGAGAAGAGGCAGACCCAAGTGTTCTTGGCCTTAGGACTTCTCTGGACTCCTCAAGCAGCTTCTTCTCTTTGGTGAATAAACCCTAGAAAATTCCTTGTTGTGAACTGCAGTGGGGCAGCAAGGAGAAGAGGAGGAAGAAGAAGCTGGTGAATCAGGCCTTAAGGGATGGGGACAGCAGTTGCAGAAGGGGAGGCAAGGTGACTAGAGATGTTTCCCACAGAGCTATGTACCCCAAGGTGCCTGGCAGGTCCAGAGACAAGGAGGCCGAGAGGATTAGGGCCCTAAACTTTAAGTCAGCTATTAGAGCAGTCTAGATAGAATTGACAAGGAAACGCTCCAGGGTCTCTGGCCAACCAGAAGTGGTGAGGCCTGGGGCCTAGATACCCTGGTACCTCTTGGGTTCACCCTCACAATAGCCTTCACTGGGTTTCTCATGATTAATTGTTGACTTTTAATCAGTTGCTATCTTTGACTCTCAGCTGGTCCTCTCTAGCCCCAATCCTCTCTAGTCATGTGAGAAACTGCTTCTTTGGATGGCTTTTAAGGAGTCCATGAATTTGCATGGGGAAAAAGTGACATTTTTATTCTCATTAGTCACTAGGTGAAATTTAGCATTTCTTTCTATTGTGAATAGAGGCAGTAAACAACATTCTGAGAAGGGGGCCATAGGCCTCATCAGGCTGATCGCCAAGAGTTTCTGGATCCACAAAAAGGTGAAGAGCCCCTGTTTTCAGTGAACCTTAAAGGATTATTTTCATCATCATTGGATTGCCCAAAAGTCATCTGTGAAAGCCCTCCTGCTTCTAGGGCAGAGTGCACACTCTCTAGGTCACAGACTCTCTCCCTTCGAGAACATAGCTGACAAAAGGCCCCCAGGGTCTTCTCCTCTTCAGGCTACATGCTCCCAATTTCTTCAGCGGATCCTCATCCGGTGTGAGATAGTCCCTTCACCATACAAATTGCCCACCTCTGGCTGCCCTTCAGCTTACTAACGAGTTTCCTCAAAAGTGTCCTGCAGTACTGGCAATAGTATTCCAAAGGGGGCCTGACCAGGGCAGAGGACAGAGGCACACTCACTGCCTTCAGCCTAGAGACTGTGTTTTTTGGTACAGCCCAAAAGAGCAATAAGCCTCCTGCACGTGGCCCCTTTGCTCCACAAATTTCCCAGGGTATCTCATCTCAGCCCCAGATCCAGGTCACCTTTCTCCAGGGTCCTGGGGGGGTGGGGAGGATTGGGAGTCTTTCTTACCACATCCACCTGATTGGCCTTGGTCTTGTCTTCTGTCCAGATTCCCTACCCTTCCTGCTGCAGCTGACTTCCTGGGCCTCTTAGGATTCAACATTATCACCCACTGTGAGGTTGAATCTCAAGGAATGATCTTGACCAGTCCATTCCAGCTCCCTCCCTCAATGGACCTTTCTCCAGCCAATGCTATTCTGCCTGGACTCATTCCTCAATGCTTAGCATACCCTCCCTCCCTCCTACCTTCCCCATCCTAATGATTCTAAACCCCTAGGTGTTACCCAAGTCCCCCCCCAACCCGGTACCCTAAATGCACCACTCTAGATCTCCCTGCCCCTTCAGTCATGCCCTCTGGAACACCTGTCCCAAGGTGAGAAACTTGGTTTCCTATTACGCCTCCTTTCCCCCACCTTCTACCTTCTGGCTTTCCCTGAGACCTGGCTTCCTCCTGAGGCCTCAGCCTGCCTGGCCACCCTTTCCAGCATTGGTTTGTTCTCTCACTCATTCCACCTTCCTTCCCTCACCCTTGGAGGCAGTCAGTTGGACTATTCCTTGCTCCCCATTCATTTGAAATTCATCTAATGAAAGTGTAGTTATCTATGGACCATCAAGACACTTGCGTTCCTGACTTCAGGGCCAAGCCATTGGTTGGTCTTGCTGACTCTGGGCCTCCTCCAACATATACATTGATGCTCCTTCACATGTCTTAATCTCCTCAGTTCCCAATGTACTTATATCTATATGCCCCCCCCCCTTGCCCACACATAGAGTTAGCCAGCCCTCAACTGTCACCACTTCAATATTCTTGGACTCCAAAATGCCCTTATCTGATCAAAAGCTTTTATCATTGCATCTGTTTTGTCAATCCTCTTCTCTGTGCTCACTGGCCCTCTAATCTCTCCACCCACATCTCTCTCCCAGACTATTACTCCCAGTTTCATGTAGTATAACATCACCTAGATTCTCACTGGAGCAAAGCAGTCCCAAGGATCCCTGTCCGAGCTGGGTAGCACCCAAGCCTAGCCTAGACTCTGCTTTCCCCAAGCCTGGGGTCACTATTTGGGGACTTCTGTCCAACTTCTGTAGCCAGCAACTGCCAACCACTGCCATGCACAGAACATGCAAATCAGTCCCCCTAGAGCATCAGGGCACCCTGAGAAAGAAACAGGAGAGAGTGTGACAGGCATTTCAAACCACATCACCCCCTTCTTGAGGACCACTTTCCCTTAGATCTTGGTGGAGACAACCCAGGACCTTGAACCCAAGAGCTTTGAGCATACAATGCTTGTTACCTAACACCCTTAGCTATTATTCTGACAGGCAAGCCCTGGGAAGAAGCAGTGGGAATGACATTGAGGAGGGGGCATAAGCATCTCCTTGACTGCTGCACCCTAAGCACCTTGGGACTTTTTTTTCTTCTTTTTTTTTGTCTTTATTAATTTGTTTGTTTACTTTTAGTTTACAAGATTCATTTCCACAATTCCTTGAGTTTCAAATTCTGTTCCCCTCCCTCTCCTCCCCCCCCATGGCAGCATGCAATCAAATATAGGATCTTCAAATACTTTCACATTAGACATTAGTCAGGTTATAAAGAAGGATTGTATCGGATGGAATGAACAATGGGAAAGAGGAAAAAAAATAAGAAAAAGAAAGAGAGCAGGTAGTTTACTTCAATCTGCTTTCAAACTCTGTTCTTTCTAGTTCTTTTTCTGAATGTAGACATCTCTCTCCATCATGAGTCTTTTGGAGTTGACTTATTGCCCTGCACTGCTGAGAAGAGCCCAGTCTATCAAAGCTGGTCATCACACATATGTTGTGTCTGTAATTGTGTACAAATTTCTCCTGGTTCTGGTCTTTTCATTCAACATCAATTTGTATAAGTCTCTCCAGGTTATGAAGTCCATCTGCTCCTCATTTCTTATAGTGCAATAGTATTCCATTACATTTATATACCACAACTTGTTTAGCCATTCCCCAATTGATGGGCATCCCCTTGATTTCCAATTCTTTGCCATCACAAAAAGAGCTGCTACAAATATTTTTGTACACATGGGGCCTCTTCCCACTTCTATGATCTCTTTGGGATTTAACCCTAGAAATGGTATTGTTAGATCAAAGGGTATGCACTTATTTATAGCCCTTTGGGCATAGTTCCAGATTGTTCTCCAGAATGGTTGAATCAGTTCACAACTCCACCAACAATGCATTAGTCTGAAAACTGCCTGTTCATATCCTTTGACCATTTATCAATTGGGGAGCCATGGGATTTTTCAATCTGACTTGCAGAAATTTGAGACAACCCCAGGGGTGTTGTCTCCCTGTTAGACTATGAGTTCCCTGAGACCAGGAACCATCTGATTTTTCTACTTCTTTACTGCTGTTTCTTCTCCCACCCAACTTTCTCTCACCAAAGCCAGGAGTGGAATTCAAATGCATTCCCTTGCACATAGCTTTATATCCCATGATTCTATGATCCAAAGAATAAATGCTTATTAAATTGGGTTCCTTTTAGTCATATTTACATAGCCACAAATTTTCCACTATCTTATTTGAACTTCACAACAATGTTATGAAGTTGGTGGTATAATGGACTCTCAGGGAGTCCTTTATCCCTGAAACCACATGACATTTACCATTGGTCCCATTAAGTCACCACCAGAAAGTCCAATCATACCTAGAATGTGGGATCCAACATGGTGCTAAGTAAGGGGGATGTACCAAACCATAGGTTAGACATTCCATGGCTCAGCAACAAGGCAGTTGTTGGGGATACTGCCTTGTTCCTCTTGTGAATGAGTATCTTGGTATCTGTCAGCAACAAAAGGTACCTCTGCCTTTGTCCATTTTCACAAGAACAATTATAGCACATGTTTACATGTGACTTTTAGATTTGTAAGCACACTTTCTTCATGACTATACAATGTGGCAGATAGATAGGCTGACCCTGAAAGCAAAAAAGACAGAGACAGTCGATGAGGAAGCCAGGGATGATAATGGATGAAAAATCCATGAGTTCCTTCTTCTTCCCAATGGGATGCTTTGCTAAACCTTAGCATTGGCCCTTATTTATCTTCTCCTTTGCTCTGATGAAAACATAGCCCTTGTGCTTGCCATGGCCAATCCTTCCTTCCACTTGAGCCTTTGTCTCATCTCCTGGCTCCTTTGGGAGTTTTCTCCCCCAATCAGCCGCTCTTCCTCTATAATATCAAAACTCTCCTTATCCACTGTTTTCTACAGTTGTGCCTAGATCCCCTCTATCTTTGTTTTTCACTTTGTTTTCTCTTTCTTTTTGGTTACATTTTAAGTTTTAAATTATCTCCCTCTGTCCCTCCCCACTTCACCCTAGAGAAAGCCACCTTTTGATTTGGATATATAAGTATATGTCAAACTATACTATGAGGACTTTTATTTATCGGTTCTTTCTCTGGAGTGGATAGCACCTTCTTTCATAGGTCCTTTATAGTTGATCTGAGCATTTATATTACTCAGAATAACTTGGTTTTTCAAAATGATTCTTTAAATGATATTACCGTTATTGTATACAATGTTCTCTTGGTTTTGTTCACTTCACTTGTCATTTTCATACAAGTCTTTTCATGTTTTCTAAAACCAACCATCTCATCGTTTCTTACAGCACAATAGTTTTCACCACAATCATACCACAATTTGCCGAGCCATTCCCCGATTAATGGGCATATGCTCAATCTCCAGTTCTTTGATCTCCTCCATCTTCAAAAAACCTTTAGTAGACCATACCATTTCTTCGTGCTATTATTCTATATCTCTCCAGCCTTTTTCTCCTCTCTTTCTTCACCCCTTTACGGCCTGGCTTTTGCCATCAACTCTAAACTGAAATTGCTCCCTCTGGAGTTACCTGAAATCACTTCATTGTTATATCTGAGTGTTTTTTTTCAGTACTCATACTTCTTACCCTTTCTGTATCATCTGACCCTGTTGACCAAAAGCTCCTGGCTCTTCTCTACTCACCAGATGTTGTCATACTGTCTTCTTATTCTCCCCGTTCCAATCTACTTGCCAAAATAATCTTGCCCAAGCACAGTTTTAATCAAGTCACTCCTCTACTCCAGAAGCAACGTTGACTCCCTATTGCCTTTAGGGTAAAACAGAAACTCCTCAGCCTGGCATTTGAAGCTTTTTGCATCAGACTGTAGCCTGCCTCCCCAGTCTTCTTTCATATTCCCCCCCCTTCACACACTCTATGTTTCAGTCAAATTAGTTCACTAGCTGTTTCCTGTACAAGATGCTTCAACACCCCCCTTCTCTCTTTGCCCCAGCCGTCCCCCCTGCCTGGAATGCTCTCCCACCCCACTTGTGCCTCATGGAATCCTGATCCTCCAAGACTCAGCTCACACACCACTTTCCACACTTTCCCAGGGGAAGCAATAGGGTAGTTCTCAGTTGGCCATGCAGAGAACGCCCTCTTCTGGGCAATAGCCGCATAACATCACTATGGCTTGACAGCATGAAGCCAGTCTTCTGTTCTCTGGAGCGCCCCGGGGGCTGCACTTACCCCCTCTGTGACTTTTCCATAGGCTACAGGGAGGTTTGGTGCCCAAACATCTGACGTCACAGTCCCCAAAGGCACCTTGCCAGAGCTATAACTAACACAAGAGGATAGGGGCTTTGTCCCAGGGTGCCAGCATCCAGGGAAGGTGATGAGATCTTTCTCCCCGTAGGGCTTCTTTCGAGTTATGGAAAAGACTGGCTTTCCTATTGCTCCTTGCTCATAACTCTGCATCTCTTGACTCTGGGCTTTTGTTCAGGCAGTCCCCCATGCCTAGCATGCCCTCTCTCCTCACCTCTGCCTCCTGGCTTCCTTTAGGACACAGCTCAAATCCCACTTTTTTCAGGAAGTCTTTCTTGGTTCCCACCCATCCACCCACTGCTAGTACCTTCCTTCTGAGATTGCCTTTCATTTATTCTGTAAATTTGTTCTCCACTATTTTTTGCATGCCACGTCCTCTAGTAGAATGACCTCCTTGAAGGCAGGGTCTGTGATTTTGTCTCCCCACCCCCATTTCCCCAGTCCTTAGCACAGTACCTGGTAAATAACTGATTAATAACTTTCCAACCTCCTCAAAGATTTCTCAAGAAATTAGCTTTGTAATGTTTTACCTTAAGAGTAAAGACAGTTCTCTTGGGAAATAAATTTTCATTATTATCTTTCTATCTTCTCAAAATTTCTCTAAAAACCATCACCGTTCACTGTCACTCTTGAATGGGGGTTGAACCTAGGGTCTGTGAGCTTTTTTTAAAAATTGATAACTGTAATTCAGTACAATAGGTTTCCTTTGTAATCCTATGTATTTTATCTTATGCATTGCAGGCATTATTCTGAGGTGTCCCTAGGCTCCACCAGACTATCGAAGTGGTACAAAGAGGTGAAATGCCTGCTCTACAATGGCAGTTAAACCATCAGTCCCTTAGAAGATGGAAAGTGAAAGCTCAGTCACTTTGCTTATGACAGCTAAAACACAAACTCCAGATGACAGTTAACACTCTTTATCTGTTCACAGGTTCCTCATGGACCAGGCAGGAGGATCCAGATGGGGCGGCTGTTCACGTTTCAGTATGAGCGTTTACACCATAGGCTACAAATCAAGACTTGATTTACCATTTCGTTGATTGAATGGACTTTAAAAAGTGATGGGGAAAATGTTCATTTAAGCTAAATTTAAAAGTCTAAGGTGGGCAGGTGGTTCTGCCACCCCTCCCCCCAGACAGTTGTTAAATATTTACAGTATACTCCTGATCAAAGTTACACACACACACACACACACACACACACACACACTGATTTCTCCAGGAGTGACAGGTGAGCCATCACTGTTCAAAAGAAGCAGAATTCAAAAGAACAAAGCCTCTTCAAGAAAGAGGAAAAGCATGTCCAGAATCTATGTGAGGGAGACTATTGAAACACATGGTACAATTGACTGATTGAGGAGGGACTGTAGGTCCCTCACACCGTGAATATAGAAGTGAATTCCATGGCTCTGCCTGAGAACTCATGGGTTGATGTGTGTAGGGAGGTCAGCCACCACGTGCTTGATGCTCTGATATCAATGATGAATGGATGAATGGATGGATGGATGGATGGATGGATGGATGGATGGATGGATGGATGGATGGATGGATGGATAGGTGGATGGATGGGTGGATGGATGGATGGGTGGGTGGGTAGGGAGGCAGATAGAGATAAATAGAAAGAGAAATAGAAAAAGAAAGGAAGGGAGGAAGGCAGACGTTATTCAGTACTGATTATATTCCAGGCAATGTATTTTAAAATAATAAATATAAAAATTTTAAATTTAAAAATAAAGAAGAGTTACAGGCACAATTTAGTTCACTGCTTCCTCAGTACAGCTACTCTCTCCACCAACACTGATCTCACCTCATCTGTGACTTAGTGAGTACTTCTTCATGAATTTCTGTGACCTATGAACTATGCACTCCTAAACAAATTGTGTAACCTCTCTGAATTGCAGGCTCCTCATCTGTGAAGTGGGGACAAAGGGAGGGAAAAGTTGGGGCCTCTGACTAATCTGGTGAAGACTTCAAAATTCAAACAGTCTGGTTTTGTGGAGAACAATCAACCTACCAATAAGCATTTAAAAAAAACAGATTGTGTACCAGACACTGTGTGTGGGCAGGGGATAAATAAAACTAATACTAACATAATTAATGTGCCATGGATTTCTTCTGGCCCGGCTCTCTGAGTGTTGAGGAGGCTGCCCTCCTCCCCACTCCACGGGTTCTCCAGTACCCAGTAGGGATGGGGGAATCTCTCTTCTGTCTCATCACTGGGTTCTCCTATTTCAGTGGGGGCACTGACTAGCGCCCCAATTCCATTTAACCACTTAACATCAGGTTGTTGCTGTTGAGCTGTTTCAAGCATGGCGGACTCTTCATGACCCCATTTGGGGTTTTCTTGCAAAGACTGGAGTTTACCATTTCTTTCTCCAGAAGATCAGATTAGTTTTTGCAGACGGGTCTTGGCTTCAAAGGTCTAACAGAATAGACAAAGTGTTTCCTCCAGCACTTTAAGGGCATAATCCCCTCTCTACCCCTTCAGGCTCATAGTTCAGCTTCAGTCCAACCAAAGTCAGTTCAAAGCCCCTGGGTCAGTGTCCCCAGGGGTCAGCTTCTCGGAGCTTCCTTCCTGGGCTGGTGGCGATTTCCAGCCTGGAATCCTGGCTTGCTCCAAGGTCGCCATGGGCGGGAACTGTGCTCCCTGCACCTAGAACCCAAACCCAGACCAAAAGCCAGGCCCAATGTGGCTTCAGGAGAGGGGGAGGGAGAAGTGGCCTCCAGGCCCTGCCCCTCCCCACCTGCTGTGAGAAAAGAAGCGCTCCCTCCCACTCTGACTTAATCAGGCGGACAGTTCCAGCTGTGCAGCCAGTGAGAGGAAAAAGGAAGACTGCCCCTTTGGTAGATTGTCCCCCCCGCCCCCAATTAGATATCAGTCTTCCCGGGGCGGGGGGCTGTCCTTTACCTTTCTGTGTATCTCCAGCCGCCTGGCACAGTATCTGGCACATAGTAGGTGCCTCATAAATGTTTATTGATTGACTGACTGAAGACCCTGAGGCAGAACTATTGCGGCGGTAGAGATGAGAGGCCAGGGACATGCCCTGGGCTGGCGGGGGAGAGGGCGGGGAGAAGCGGCAACTGCTTACATTTTTTTGGTGGGGGGCGGGGGGGGGGGACCGGGAGGCCCGTGAATCCCTCGACAATAATAAAGTAGCTCAAAAGAGGCTTGATTGTGTGGAAGGAGACCGGGCCAATGCCGCCGGACCGGGCCAGTCATCATTGGGGCAGTCCCTGAAGTGTCCCTGCCCCTGCGTACTCACACCTTCCCTGTGGGTTGAGTCTCTCATTAGAATATAAGCCCCTCGAGGGCAGAGACCTCTTCACTTTTTCCTCTAGCCCCGGGGCCTGGCACCTAATGTTTACTTAAATGTGTATTGATTGATTGCTTGGGTAATGAAGCACTTAAAAACCCAACAAAGAGAGCAAGAAGTCGGGAAGGAGACTCAGACAAGCTGGGCGATACTCCACCCCCCCTCCCTCTTAAACCTTCCATAAGAGTTCACAGCTTCCCATTAAATCCTCTGTTCTGTTCTTTAATGAAACGTTCGTGTTTGTTTTTAAAGTTCATACTCAATGTAAGATTGGGGGCTCATAGTATAAAACTCCACCAGGAACATGGAGAAAAACAGTCATGTGTGTCAGCAGTGAGTTACGGTAACTTACGTGGGGGGAAACTGGTCAATGAGGGCCCAGGACTGGGACCTTGGGGAGATGTGGGAGAGGGGAGTGGAGGGCGCCTGCGATCCCTCCACCGCCTTGCATGGGTGCAGAGAGGCCTTAGGGCCAGATGTGGAGATGGACTTGGAGATCCAGCAGAGACCCTGGCTCACTTTCTTATTGGCTGTGAGGGGTAAGGATGACTCAGTGGACCAGGAGTGCTGGTACAGGGTGTTCGTCCCCGAGTGGTCGCCTTGGGATAGGACAGACCTGTTTGTGGTTTTTTTCTTCGACAGAGACCTCAGAAGAGGAGGAGCCACCAGCTACTGGGCAAGGGCCAGTCCCAAGGAGCATGGAACCTTACCGGCCCAGCACCTGGGTCCCTGAGCCCTGCAAACAAGGAAGCAGCTTGGCCATTGGCTAAGCCACACCTGCAAGTGAACTTGGTGGGAGGGGAGGGGAGAATGGCTTTAAGTAGGAGCTCCCCATCCCCAGGGGCTGAGGGGATCGTCCTGTCAGTTAATATCACTTTGTAAAAGCTGATTGAAGTTAGTTGGTTACATGATACTGATCATTGGTGATTGATGTAGGGGAAAGCACACTTAAATAGGGGTGTGAGACGAGCACCCCAGGGGTACTCCTGGAACCCCAAGGAGGAGATGGACTTGCCCTTGCTTTGGGTACTCAGATGTGCATGTGGGTTGGGAGAATAAGTCCAGAGTAAATGTGAGTTATACCTAGATTGTTAAGAAAAACTTGGACATTGTTAAGAGAGGTGGGATGCTGAGATGTTACTTTTGCCCTACCTTACCCTGGTCAGGCAGCCTCTGGAGTGTGGTGCTTACTTCTGCAGAACACATTTGAATACAATAGCTAGCGGGAAAAGCCGCTAGGTGGAGCGAAATAGTGAGCTGATCTGGGAGGAGAAGGATTGCCTAGCAGTGAGGACTCAGTTGGACCCATAAATTTGTGGTGTGATTTTAACTTTATTCAACAGTATGTGTTTGCATGAAGGCGGTGGATTGTGGGAGTAATCCAAGGCTGAGGCAAGATCAGTGATAGGGTGAGGGAGTCAAGAGAAGAAGACAACATAGAGTTGAACAAAGGGGTCAAGATGGGGAAGGGAGGAGAATGAGGGATTGTAGGTCACAGTGTAGATAAAGAACAGGGTTTGGGGTTGCAAAACAGACAAATCGAATGCCAGAGTTTATGAATATGGAAGAGATGTCTTCATAGGTAATTGCAAAAAAAAGAGTATGACCATCTCTGTGTGTTGCTGAGGTGGGGTAGAGGTCATGGGAAATGAGTAGACACCTTTATCATACCCCCATTTTACAGATGAGGATACTGAGACTGAGAAAGGTTCAGAGACCTGCTCAGGGTCATTTAGCTGATAAGTGTCTGAAGTGGCATCTGAACACAGATCTTCCTAACCCCAGGTCCAGCATGCCCCCCACTGTACCCACCACCTAGGTGCTAATACTTGCCCTATCAGCCTCATGGGGCTTCTGTGAGAAGAGTGTTTTGTCTCTTTGGACTTAGGAAAATATGAATGGCAATAGTTTATTACTTTTGTTGACAGTGGCAGATTTGGCACCAAATTAATTTGCTAGGGATTCCTCGTAGGGAACTTGGCACATTTTCAGTCAGACTAATGACATTCCAGATATGAGCAGAAACAGTAGGTGTTCAGGGACACTCAGGCATGTCCCAGATTCCATGACGATGTCTGTTCCTGCGATGTGGGCTGGAAGTAAAGAGCAAGGCTTCGTGTGTGGGGGGTATATGTTTTAGCTTGTTACCTATGGTCCCAGATAAAATCATAAATACCCTGTAGTGATTCACTCTCTCAGAGCCCTGGGCTTTAGGTGAGGAACATGTGGCAACACAGATGTAAGCTCCTCTGCCAAATGGAAGGGACCATTTCTGTGTCTGCTTCTTTGTGGATCTCTGATGTCCCCAGGGATTCTCAACCTACTCACCTACAAGTCTTACCACAGCAGTCATAACTTAGGGCTACCTTTGTACTCTGGAAGGTCCAAAAGGGGAAGGGAGGGAGAGAGATGATTGGCTGCCTCCATTTCCCTCCTTCCCTTTCTTTCCCCTTCCTACATATTCAATTCTTGCTCTTCCTCCTCCATTTCCCTCTCCCATCTCCTCCATGTCTCTTTCCATGCCCATGTCCATTTCCATCTCCACCTACACTTTTTCTTGTTTCCACCTTCACCTACTTCTCTTTCTCCTACATCTGTATCTTTCTTTCCCAATATCTTCCATCTTCTCCTTCATCTTCATCCCTATGAAATAATATTTGCAAAGTACTTTTTAAGCCTTAAGCACGATGTAAATGCCAGCTATTGTGATTATCTCGGTCTTTTTAGCTTCTTTCTAATTCTCTTCTGACATTGCGTCTCCTTTCCCTTCTCCACTCACACTTTTCCCATTCTTATCCATCTCAGTAGTCCTCTCCAGTGTCTCCATGAACCTTACTCTGCCTAAGTACTTCCTTGGCATTAAGAAATGGGCCATTGGCAGTCATCTCTATAATGGGGGAGGAAAAGTGCTTCTACATTTTAGAACTTTCTGACCTCACAACTTCATTCTCATCCCCATGCAATATGGTACTTGTGGAAGGGGGCCTCATCTATACCCTAAACAGTCTGAGTGGACCCAACTAGGTGGGCTTTGCTCCCAGGGCAGACCCCTGACTGCCTTTGCCTTTTTTGTATTTGCTATTTCCTGATCTTAGGGGAATGGGAGCCCTGAAAGGCATGGTTCCCAAGGGCTATGTGAATTTAGATTTGGAGGACCCATTAAAAGTGGGCAGCTTCAGTGACCCCCAGAGGGCAGTGGCTCACAGCACCAGAAATTACTGAATGTTGTTCTAATCATACTGTTAATACACACTGATTTTTTTGGTGCTTAGCATTTCTTTCTATGTAGGAGTAAGCTATATGTCCCATATCCAGTTCATATTGGACATTGAGCAAACTTTTTTTTACTTCCCTTTCAACCTCCATTTGGGAAAACATACTTCCCAGCAATGACTTTTACTGTAACCAGCATCATCTCTAGGAAACCAGGCTGGTGTTTGTTCTCAGACCAACTTACTGGCTCCTTTCTTGGATCCTGTCATCTGTCCAGTTCTGCACACCCCCCTATTCCTCTTTGCACATTTTAGTTTCTCTCTATACTGTCTGCTTTGGTGACCAGAGGCAGGCAGCTTTCTCCCTTCCCCATCCTTTTTTTTTTTTTTTTTAGTTAAAAGCCCTTTGGATCAGATTTGCAAGACACCAGGAAAATACATTCTTACCATTTTTGCTAGGGTCCTTATATTTTATGGCATGGTCCTTAAAAGCAAGCCCCAATCTCAGACACTATCTTTTTAGCCAACTGTTTACTTCCTGCAAGCCTTGGTCCCCTTCAAATCATCGTAAAAACTTGCCTAATTAAGCAAACTTTCCAGTGAGCTGGGTGGGGCTGGAAGGAGATTTTTTTCCAGTCCTAGTGAAGTAAATCACCTTTGCTCAACTTCCTTCAGGAGCCAGAATCACCCACATCTGTGTAGCTGACTTGCATCGCACAGGGCCCTGTGCATGGTAGGTGCTTAACAAACGCTCATCGATTGGTCTGCTGTATCCTCTCCCTTTACTTACCGTCCTGTAAGCATCACGAAGCCCAGGATCATGTCTGATCTCAGCTTTGTATCTCCAGTACCTACCACAGGACTCTGCGCAAAGCAGACTTTTAAGAAATGCTTGGTGATTTGAAGATAGAGGATTATAAGATTCAGAGTTGTGAGGTACCTTAAAGATTATTAACTATCACTCCTTCATATTACATGGAAGGATTGGTCAGAATTCCCTCAATCCATCTGATGAGAATACTAAAATCATTATAACATATGGTAAGGTTTCCAGTGACCAGGGCTGCACCACAATTATTGATTGGCTGGCATTCAGTAGATGGTCTTCTAGGGGAAAAGCTAGACCTTTGCTCTGGCCTAAAAAAGTCAGCCAGTGACTCCCCCCTGCCTTTTTCACCTTTTCCCTATTCAGAGAGTAGACTAGGGTATAGTCTTGAGGGATGGGGATGCCTGTACATATACCAAGTCTCTCGCAGTCCCAGAGATTGTTAACCCACAGCCTTCCTTGTTAGCACAGGGAAGAAGCCGGAGACCTGAGAGTGGGTGTTTCTGGGTGGTGGTGGAAGCATCCTGCAGAAAGACATGGCAGAGGCTACATGCTTATTATGCATACAGCTGAAGTGGGGAGCTCAGGCCCTGAATCTCATCTTCCTGTACAGAGGAGGGGCAATCTCCACTTCCCAGGCAGTGAGAAGCCGTAATCTGCCCCTCTAGCTGAGAAGAGAGATTTCTTAGGGTACCTCAGCAGCAGGGGCTGCCATGAGGGTGATCTCAAGAAAAAGAGCTCCCATATGGCCCCTGCAACTGTCAATGATGAGTCTGTGAAGGAATGAGTGCAGAGGATTGTTGGTCTGGTCCTTGCTATTACTGTGGATGCTTCAGATGGCACAGACCTGACAAGAAGAGGGTTTTCTGGGGACCCCAAAGGAAGGAGAGATGGACTTCCAGAAACCAAGAGCTGGGAGTCACCCCTTTGTCACTTGGACTCTGAGTGTAAGCCCACTTTCCCTTGTCCTGGTGCAAGAATATGTCACAGACATTTGGGCAGATGTCAGTTAGGGCAGCTAGGTGATGAATGGATAGTGCTCCAGGCATGGTCTCAGGAAGACCTGAGTTCAAAACCAGTTCAAAACCCTGGGCAAGTCACTTCATCCTGTCTGCCTCAGTTTCCTCACATGTAAAATGAGCCGGAGAAGGAAATGGTGAATTCCTCCAGTATCTTTGTCAAGAAAATCCCAAATGGGGTTGTGGAGAGTTGGACAAGATTAAAAAATGACTTAAAAGATGAGCCGGAGAAGAAAATGATGAGCATCTCTATTATATTTGCCAATAAAACCCCAAATGGGGTCCTGGAGAGTCAGACACAAGTGAACAAGAATAAATTGTACCAAGTATTCTTCCTATTTTGTCATTCTCGTTCAGTTATTTCAGCTGCCTCTGACTCTTTGGGACTGATTCTTCCTATACCACTTCAGTAAAGACCTCGATTTAAAAGTTAATTAATTCTGACTGACTGATTGATATAATTTGATAATCACCTGGGGAAGGACACCAGTGGGGGCTCATGGGCTTATGGCACTAAGACAAACACCCCTCCACAAAAAAACCCTCAAGGTTATCGAGGAAATATAGCACCCAAGCTCTGGGGGCCCAGCCTGACATGGGGCCTGGGGGCTAGGAGAATAATCCACAGCCCGTGCTATATTTTTGTATCCCTAGAACTTATGCTGATTTTTTTTTCTGATTTCAATTTATTCTTTTTTTTCAACATTCATTTATCTAAGATTTTTAGTTCCAAATTTTCTCTCTCCCTCCATTCCTTCCCCCTTCCCCAAGAGAGCAAGCAATCTGATATAGGTTATACATATATAATCACGTTAAATGTATTTTCACATTAGTCATGTTGTGAAAGGAGAATCAGAACAAAAGGGGAAAACCATGAGAAAAAAAAAAACAGTGAAAATAGTGTGCTTCGATCTACATTCAGACCCTATAGTTCTCTCTCTGGATATGGACAGCATTGTCCATCATGAGTCTTTTGGAAGTGTCTCGGATCCTTGTATTGCTGAGAAGAGCTAAGTCTATCATGGTTGATCATAACACAATATTGTCGTTTCTGTGTACAATGTTCTCCTGGTTCTGCTCACTTCACTCAGCATCAGTTCGTATAAGTCTTTCCGGGTTTTTCTGAAGTCTGCCTGCTCATCATTTCTTATAGCACAATAGTATTCCATCACATTCATATACCACAACTTGTTCAGTCGTTCCCCAGTTGACGGACATTCCTTTGATTTCCAATTCTTGGCCACCACAAAAAGAGCTGATATAAATATGTTTGTACCTGTGGATCCTTTTCCCATTTGCATGATCTCTTTGGGATGCAGACCTAGCAGTGGTATGCCTGGATCAAAGGGTAAGCACAGCTTTATGGCCCTTTAGCAATAAGAACTTATGTCTACTGAGTGATCAGGTGGTTGGTGGATTCTTTGTTCCAAGAACAAATTTGTTCTTATGTCTGACACCCTAAGGCCTTATCTAGCTCGAACTCCTCTTCGATCTGTGTTCTCTCAGCTCTGACCTTCTAGGTGCTCAGATCTCCCCCAGTTCCGTTCTCTAAGGTGCCACCCAGCTCTGACATTCCATGGTGGAAGGTCCCTCCTAGCGCTAACATTCTGGGTTCAAGGTCACTTTCAGCTTGAATGTTCCATGACTCTCTAATTTCAGCAGCAGTTTTGAGAGTGTTGTGTGCAGGGTGACTTGTAATGAGAAATGCCATCCAGCCGTGGATATTCATTCAACAAGGTCTTATTAAGTTTATGCCACATGTCAGCAGCTCCTACGACTGGTGAATCCAAGGACAAAGCCCAAACAGCCCCTGCCTTCACCCAACATGTTGTGATAGTAATGGCAATTAAAGATTCCCCTGTATTGGCTT
>NW_027185852.1:21346675-21359621 GCF_028583685.1 Petaurus breviceps papuanus | reverse complement strand
GAGGAGGAGGAGGAGGAGAAGGAGAAGAAGAAGAAGAAGAAGAAGAATCAATATAGTTCTCACAGATGCCATTCACATGAAGAAAAGGGGGAAGGGAATTAGTCTTGATACAGTGCCTACAGTCTATCAGGAGCTGTGCTGATCACCTTTGACAAATAGTGTCTCATTTGATCCTCACAATAGCCTATTATAACCTCCTCCTCCTCCTCCTCCCTTCCATTCTGGAAGAGGACCAAAGTCTTCACAGAAGGTGATGTCTTGACTGGCAAGTGAATTGGATTTCAGTGAGACAGGGTTGTGCAAAGTCACTAACCTCTCGCCTCTGGAGCCATCTGGGTCCAGTGGAAAGATATAGACCAGGACAACTGGAGATGGTCCTGGATTTGGGGGAGACCTGGGTCTTTTAAGCTAAGGTCTTTTCTGGGTTTGTCTGGGGCAACACTCAATCAGTGATTAAGGCTAGGTAAGAAGTGAGGCAAAAAAAAACGGCCGCTTTTACCCTGGGATAGGCTTCTCAGAGGTTCTGGCCAGAACAGGCACAATTGCCTTTCAAACTCACTCTGAGCCACCAAGACCCAAACAAGGATGGGGTGAGGCTTGGGCTGGGACAGACTGCTGGTCAATCAGTCAGAGCCAGAGTGATCTGGGTTTAGGGCACGGTCAGGCAGCTCCATTTGAATCCCAATGAGCTTTATCAAAGCCTGGTTTTTCCCTGGGCAAAGAGATATTTCAGCCAGGGATCCCAACCCAGAATCTCCTTTACCACATACTCAGGCAGAAGACGTCATCCTTCTGACTCAGGCAGACCTTTAGTGAGCTCATCATTGCCTGAGGCGACCCATCCCATCTTGGACAGCTGGGACTATTGAGAAGTTTTTCCTTATCTCTAGCCAAAACCTTAGCTCACAGCAACTGCCACCCACTGCTTCTGGGGCCCAGCAGAACAAATCCCATCCCTTTTCCTCCCAGAGTTCTTCAGATAACTGAAGACAATCACAATCTCCCTAAGCCTGGTCTTCTCCAGACCATCCATCTCCACTCCCTTCTAGGGACCCTCCTCTGGCTGGCATAGTATTCAGTCTCCTTAACAACCACACCTTACAATCATGGAATCATGGGAGAGCTGGGAGGGATCTTGAGGATTAGTTGATTGAACCCCCCGCATTTTATACCTAAGTCACTAGCAGGACCAGGTCTGGAACCTAGGGCCCCTGCCTCATAGCTCATGTACTGGGCTACTGTACTACTGTCAACTGTGCCCTCATATGACATGCTTCTTGTATTCCCTTCAAAATGTGGATGCCACCCTCCTCCTCAAAAGTCTTCAGGGGCTCCCTATTGCCCCTAAGATCAAGTGAAAACTTCTCATTCTGACATTTAAAGCCCCATGTCATGAGGTTCCCAACCATGTCTCTGACTCATTTCTTGTTTCTTCATACACACTCCATCACAGTCAGGCCAGCTAACTGTTTCTTATCCTGCCCCAGTGTCTTGCAACAGATTCTCTTTCACAAGTGAAGCATAATTCTTCCTTCCCTCCCTTTCCCTCCCCTCTCTAGAATCCTGAACTTTCTTCAAAGTGCATCTGAGGCCTTACCTCCTAAGCAGGTCTTTCCTGATCCCTACAAAAGAGAGTAACTTTTGCTTCTTGAAATAACTCTGCATTCACATTTATTTATCTATATGTATTTTCCCCTCAACTCCTCGGTTAACACATAAGCAGTAGAAAGTAAAGATGCTTTCTTTTTTTTTTTTCCCTTTGTATCCCTCCATACCTAGCTCAGAGCCTCACACACACAGCAGGTAAAGTAAAAAAATATCTACTGAAATAAATTGGATTGAAATGTAGTGATTTTGAGTACCCTCCTTTCTATTCCTTTCCCTTCCTCAGAGATTTATTAAATTTCTGTGCATTCCAGGCAGGGTGGAGAGCTTGAGCCCAGACAAAAATGAGCTGGTCTGAATGGGTCCAGAGGTCATTAACTGTGAGAAACCAGGGTAGGACTAACCAGATGAAGGAGCTTGGATGAAGGTCACTCTTCCCCTGCCTGGAGGATATTTGGTTAGAATGTAGCCAGGGAAGTTGTACCCTGCCCAGAGAGCTGCCTTAGGCAAGCGTAGGATTTACAGTACGTTCTGAAAATAAAACCCTGATTTATGGGCTTATAGATCATAAGGGACTGTAAAGATCATGGGTATAGGACAGAATTTTTAAAATTAGCTAGTGTTTGTATAGTGCCTTGCAGTTTACAAAACACTTCACAAAATATCTCATTTTATTTTATCCTCAAACAGGCATGGGAAGTAGATGCTGTCATTACGTCACATGGGACAATATTTATAGCACTTAATACAGTGCCTGGCAAGTAGTGGGTGCTTTATAAATGCTAATTATATTGTTGTTATTATTATTTTACTGTTGTGGAAACTGAAACAAACAGAAGTTAAGTGACTTGCCCAGGGTCACATACCTAGTGAGAATCTAAGGTTAGGTCTTCCCAAATCCAGGTCCACTGCTCCATTTATTCACTGGATCACCTAGCTGACCTCCAAAGTTCAAAGTAACAAGGGCAGAAATACCAAATGGGTATGTGGTTAGAGAGCAATTTATGTGAGCAGAATCTGGGGGTTTCAGAGGCTTGAAAGCTTGCTAAGAGCTAACAGTTCAATATGACTGCTTCAAAAGTATAGTACCCAATGCCAAAGAAGTCACAGCCCCACAGCTCTCTGCCCCAGGTAGAGGACATCTGCAGTCTGGGTTTTACCACATGTTAGGACAGAGCTGGGGCTGGCCATAAAAGCTAACCAAGATGGTGAAGGGCCTCGAAACTATTTCATACAAGGATCTGTCAAAGGAAATGGGGATGTTTAGCAAGGGGGGAAATAAGGGTCATCAAGTATTTGAGGACAAGGAACTGATCTTGGTTGGCCTGGCCTTAGAGGGCAGAATAGAATTAGCAGCAATGGTTGGTGGGAGTTACAGGATGGCGGGTTTTAACACTTACCTTCATGCACATGCCCGGGAGGATGAGTAAGGACCATTCCCATCTCTTCTATGGCCATCGCTACCTCTGGCTCTGCCTCTGTCATTACCTCAGGCCTTCACAGGTGCTGCTGCCCTTATCCCCTGGGGAGGTGGCATCCAGGGCTAACACTAGTTATAGTAATAAAGGCTTTGCGGGGCGGCCAGGTGGCACAGTGAGTAAGAGCACCGGCCCCAGAGTCACGAGACCTGGGATCAGTTCCGGCCTCAGATACTTCACACACACACACACACACACACACACACACACACACACACACACAAAACTGGCTGTGTAACCTTTAGCAAGTTACTTAACCCCAATTGCTTAAAGAAAAATAGAATAAAATAAAAAATAAAGGCTTTGCTTTGGGCTTCCCCTCCTAACCCTGCCTCCCCCCACCCACATTCTGGCAGCTTGGGTTCCTAGAGCTACCTAGTTCCATCTCCCTTCAGGGCTCTAGGGTTTCAGTGAGAGGTCAGGGGGTGATTTTCTCTAATGCTCGAGCCCCCATTCCAGTGTGTTCTCCCCAATATCAACCACCAGTTATCAGCACCCCATGGGTTTTTTTTTTGCTGTTATTGTTTTTAACTAGTTAGCATCAGTTGGCTTTACAAAGGATATTCACTGAGAAAAAAATGCAAGAATAGGTAACAGTGGGGCTCACTCTCTCTTATACCATGGAGGTCCCTGGGGAAGGTGGGCTCAAACCTGAAGCCATTTCCATCGAGCCTTCACCCCAAGTTCACTTCTGAATTGGGGCATAGGGATAGATGGAAGCTCCCTCTTGCCTGCCTTCACTGTATGCTGGGTCAAACAGTTGCTTGGGGCCTCGACCCCCACTGCGTGGGCTGGCTTCTGAACTTCTGCTGGCTCCCGCTTCTGATCCGTCCAGCTCACAGGGGCACTGCCATCTTCAATTCTCCCTCACTGAGATGCAGGAAAGAACAAAGTCAAGAGCAAGAGGCAGAGGTGTGTGTGACAGCCCTCCTGTCCACCTCAAGCAGCGCGAGGCCAAGACTCCATTGAGAGGCAGCCAGGCAGGAAGCCAGACGGCCAGACTCGCCTTGGTCAATTAGTGCCTTGAGAATGCTCCTGTCTCAGTTCTGGCTCGGTGGCTGATCAATGGCCCAGTGCTATTGTTCATCTTTAGCAGGCTGGAACCAGTCACAGAATGCTTGTGCCTGCTCCAAAGGGAAGCACGTGAGAAGCGGGATCCCCGGCTTGATGAGCCAGCCTACACGGGCTGGCAGCAGGGAGAACGCGACACGCGTGTCGGCCAGGCCCTGGCATCGCTAACAAAGATAGCTGGCTTTTGGAGAAACCCTTAGTCTTTAAAGTTCACTATCTCACATCATCTTCAAAACAACCATGTGGGGCAAGCACCATTGCCATCATCATCCCTATTTACAAATGAGGAAACTGAGGCAGACAGGGTGAAGCGACTTGCCCAAGGTCAATGCTCATGTCTGAGGTGGGATTCAGAATTCGACCTCAGGTGTGACCTTTCTCCAAGTTCAAATCTCTAACCATTACCAGCTTCTGGGGATGGAGGTGGGCTTGTAATTTAGGGGAGAAGGGACCTCTCTGACATCACAGTCTTGGCCCTTGCTGTGGCCCTAGCCCTGATCTGACACTGGGGCTCTGTGTCCCTGAGATTAAAGGCCTCCTTTACCATCCACCCTCAGGGGCTGGCACCCTCCTCACAAGGGTTATGATGGAGAAGAACAGAGGACTGAAAGAGACATCCCTGTCTGGAATCTTTAGTCTCCTTTTTTCTTGGCATTCCTTCCCTCCAGGACTACCAACCAGTCAATTCCTTATTTTAATAAACCAATCAGCTGGCATTACTGCTGTCTTACTAATAATAATCATATTAAATTATACTAATATAATATAATAATGATATTAAATTCCAGCCCCCCTGAGGTCCCCTTGGCTTGGGCTGAAGCCCCTTGCTATTTTCCCCTCCATACTCATTCTATCTAGCCCTAGCTCTGTCTTGGCCCTGCCATCTTCTGCCTGCATGGCCCTCTGTGAACTCTGGAGCCCCTAACCTCTCTTGAACAGTTTCCCCTCCCTGCTGGATCTCTTTCATCTTCTTTCTCCCTTCTAGAGCTAATAGACATCCAGCTTTCCGGGAACATGCTAAGTTACTGGGACCTTTTCCAGGGCATGGTGTTTCCAGGGCATTATTCTCATGCCCCCTGACACACTTGTCCAGAAGGAGGAGGCAGCATGTTCTTTGTTTCCCCCAGACCAGGGGTGGGGAACCTGAGGCCTCAAGGCCACACATAGCTCTCTAGGTCCTCAAGTGTGACCTTTTGACTGAAATCAAACTTCACAGAACTAATCCCCTGAATAAAAGGATTTGTTCTGAAAAGCTTGGACTCACCTGAGGACCTAGAGGGCCACATGTGGCCTCAAGGCTGCAGGTTCTCCACCCCTGTACTACACTATTCTGCTTTATTCTACTTCATTTCAATAAAACACCTTTTCTTTGAGCTGATTTTATCAACTGGCTGATTATTAAAGGCAATACACTGGTAGGGGCTAATGAGTCATGGCTTTAGTAGTTCCAACCTGTAAGGTACTTTAAACACGGAGTAGGGGACCCAACCTTCAAATACAGATTGGGGAAAGGCTAGCCTCACTACACTGAATAGCGAAAGACCCAGAGGAAGACCACCATCATCCTGCGTCCTCCATGGAGGAAAGACTTTGACATGAAGCTCACAGGGTGGGGGCCCTTTTGCTAGAGTTCTCAAGACATTCGCCTTAAGCACAGTGTAGCTTTTCCTGCTGGACCCCTTATAGAGTTCTGAATCTTTCTTTCCTCTTCATGCCCCCACCTGTTCTTATCTCCCAGGGCAGAGACTCCTGCCAACTGTTGCTATCCCAGGAACGATGCAGGGTGGATGAGAAAATGGGAAATCTAAAATCCTTCTGACCCTTTGAAGCCCCTCCTCTGGCCCAGGGATGGGGGAGGAGAGCCAGGCAGAGGCTGAGATGCTCTCTCCCTCCCCACCCCAAGGTGACTCCTTGTTGGTGGTTTGGCCTGCACTGCTCCCTGCTGGCTTGCCACTCACTCTAGTTTTGGTTCTGAAACCAATTCAGCATTTTCTAGAAGACCCCCAGGCTACGACCAGGTGTCCTTAGTCAGTCAGCTCCTGAGGGAGGGGGCTCAAGTTCATGCAATGCCTTTAGGGCATCTTTGACAGATTGGAAGACCTGTGGTTTCATATAGTTAAGGAACCAGGGCACCATATCTTAGCAAGTTCCTTAAGTGAGACAGAACAATGGTTCTACATCCCTATCCTTATCCATGGCCCGCTGTTGCTTTCTCAGTAGAAAGACCACTCTGAGAGGTCAGGAATTATTTCTTTGCTCTCTTGGTCTCTCCTCAACATAGGACAAAGCTGGGCACACGAAAGGTGTTTAATAATTGCTTGTTGGATTAGATTGAATTGAATGCTAAAACAAAAGGCACCAATAAAACAGTAAAGATCACATTTTATAACAACTTATTAAAAAGACAAGATAATTCTTTTAAAAGTGGGGCAACTAATGAGTGTGAATCCCTCAGTCTTCGGTCTCATGGGGCTCTATTCTAATAACAACCAATCACATCTGCTCATAGGGATTTAATGTTTACAAATCGCTTTCCTCAACACCTCTGTGAGGGAGGCAGTGAAAGCATGATTTTCTTCATTTTACAGATAAAGAGACTGAGGCTTGCAGAGACTTTGAAGGACTTGTTTAAGGTCACACAGCTAGGAACTGAGGCAGGAATGTGAACCAACATCTCCTGATACCAAGTACCAGCATCTGTCATTTACTACCTCTGTGCCCTTAGAAGGTCACTTAAGGTCAGGTGCACCCAGTTTCCTCCTCTGACTGTGCTTGGAGTCAGAAGATATGGATTCACTTCCTGGTGCTCCCATTGACTACCTTGTGAGCTTGGACAAATTCTTTTTCCTCCTGAGACTCAGTTTCCTCTTATGAAAAAAGGGGTTGAGAGTAGAGGTCCTTGGGTCTGGATTTCGGACCATATCTAGGCTGGTAGAGTTCCCAAGCCCAACTTGGAGAACCAGTGGGGAGTGAGAGCTCTGTGGGAGCAGGGGGGCTCACCTGGGAACTCCCGAGTCCTCCCTCCCCAGGAGCTGATTCATTCTCCACCAGTCCTTTGGAGACATTTGGATGAACTGGAAAAACAATCCATCTCCGAAGCTTGAAAATAGACAACACCCTTTAAAATTGGTTACTGTCAGCAGGCCAAGATTTTCCCTGTTTGCCTGGCGAGCTCTTCTGATTACTGCTCTCCCAATTGTTCTGAGTAATTGGGTAACTGAGCCTCGTACATCCTGTAGCTGTCAGACACGACATCGGGACAGCCCATGGAGCCCGTGCTTGGCTGAGAATTCCAGATTACTTGGGAGGGTCTTAGAGCAGACAACGTCCAGGCTGGGAGGGACTTCAGAGCCCAGAATGCCTGAGCTGAAAAGAGACTGAGAAGGCCTTTACTTTATGACAACAGCTGACATTTTTAAAGACTCAAGAAGTGTTTTACTTATCTCATTTGAACTTCAAAACAACCTCGGGAGATAGGCAAAAGGGAATATTTCTGTAACACTTACTGTGTGCCCAGCACTGTGCTGAAAGTTTTGACAAATATTCTTTCATTTGATCCTCACCCAACCCTACCAAGGTTGGTGCTGTTGTTATGTCCTTTTTATAGTGGAGGAAACTGAGGTAAACAGAGGTTAAGTGACTTGTCCAGGGTCACACTAGTAAGTGTCTGAGGCCAGAGTCAAACTAGAGTCTTCCTGATTGGGAGTCAAACCCTCTGTCCACCAAACCACATCTCTTCACCTCCCAAGTCTACTGCTACCTAACTGTGAACCTAGAGAAATATTTGCCAGTCCACAGCATTTTGACTATCCCAGGCCTTTCCACCTAAAAACTCATTATTAAAAAAACCTACTGACCTGTTTACTTATCCCAACTATTCCTTCTCCCTCAACTATAGACTTCAGAGAACCGAGATACTTCACCAGTCCACGACACAGTTAGATTTGGGAAGGATTGTAGGATTATAGCTCTAGGGCCAGAGGGGCCCTCAGAGGTCAGCAAGTCCAGGCCTTCATTTTACAGAAGAGGAAATCGAGGCCCAGAGATGCTCAACTCCTGCTCTCAGACCAGGGGACCTCAAACCCCCTCAAACACAAAGTTCCTCAAACTCCTCGTTTTCCATGCCCTGCTTCCCCAGCCCACATCAGCAGAGCACAAAGATGGTCACACCCTTGACCTTGCTATCACCCACAAATGACCCAGAATTCTGGAAGTGCTTATACAATCACAATCTATTGGCTTTCCATCCCTCCCTCTTTCCCCCTACAAAATCCTCTTCTTCCTCTACATTGTAGATTTCTCTCCAATCCCTTGGCCCCTTAATTCTCTCCCAGGACATCTCCCCTGCACTGGCCACTTTCTCTTCTTTTCTCCATCTTGGCCCCTTGGTGAACCAATTCCACCCCACACTGTCCTCTTCTCTTGAATTTCCCAGCCCCTGATTATGCCCAGTCAAGCCTCAGCCCCTCCCCCACAATCACCCAACAATCATCACATTAAGTCTTACACACATGCAGTTTAATGGAGGTGGAGAAAGCACACACCCATTCTGACTGGGTCCACTACAGATCTGTGTTAAACAATCTCACCTGGGCCCTCCCTGCCGCTCGGCAATCCTTACCCCACATTCTTAACACAGGACCTTGCTTCATATTTTACAGAAAAAATTGAGACCATTTCTACTATTTCACTGGATGATCTCATCAGCTCCCACTGTTTTAGTCACCATCTCATGCTGATGATTCCTGACCACTCTCTGCTGACCTCCAGTCTTGCATCTCCAGCTTTCACACATCTCAAGCTGTTTGTCCAGTAGACATCTTAAACTCACTGAACTCATCATCTTCCCCCAGAGACCCTCCTGCCACCTGCCTTCTCTGTTATTGTAGAGAGCAATGCCGTCTTCCCAGTCCCTTGGGGTCCCGAGCCAGAAGTCATCCTTGTCCAACCCTCTTCACCACATCCAAGCTGCTGCCAAGGCCTGCTGCTTTCACCTGTGCAACACCTCTCCAATACTTCTCAGACACTGTCCCCACCTGTGTGCAGACCATTGTTACCTCATACCTGGATTATTGCAATAGTTGCTGGGGATGGGAGTGGGTCTGCCTTCCTCAAGGTTCTCCCCCTCCCATCCATCCTCCATTTAGCCACCAAAGTGATTTTCTAAAGCAAAGGTCTGATCATGTCACCTCCCCTGCCCACTCTGTGGCTCCCTATCACTGCCAGGACCAAACACAAATCCTCTGATTGTCTTTCAAAGCCTCCACAACCCGACCCCTTCCCACCTTTCCGGGTTTCTTAGCCCTTGCTCCCCACCTCGTACTCCTGGCTGTTCCATGAACAAGACCCTCCATCTCTAGGTTCTAGGCATTTTCTCTGCCTGGCTCCCTTCAGGGCCCAGCTAAAGCCCCATCTCTTACAGGGAGCCTTCCCCGATCCCTCTTAGCTCTGTGATTTCCTATTTATTCTGTAAAGAGTTTGTTATATATATATTTGTTTGGATGTTGTCTCTCCCATTAGAACATAAGCTCCTTGAGGGCAGGAACCATTTTTTGCCTCTTTTTGTATCCTTAGCACTTTGCACAGTGCCTGGCACACAGTAGGTGCTTAATAAATGTAGATTGGTTGGTTGATTGAATTGACTCGGGATCATAAAATCACAGACTTGGAGTGGGAAGAGACCTCAGCAGCCATCAAATCCAGCCCCTCATTTTACAGATGAGGAAACTGAGGCCTGAAGAGCAGAAGGGATTTGCTCAGAGTCATACAGGCTGTAAGCAGCAGAGTCAGGACTGAAACCTAGGTCCTCCATCGCTGGGGCTTAGGCTGATCACTAAGGGGCCTTCCAGATCTGAGGCTGGAAAGTTAGGGTTTTGAAAAATAAAGTATTTACTTCTAACATTCCTTTTCTTCAATTTGAGTTCCGAATTCTCTCCCTCTCTCCCAACCCTCCGGCACCCATCGAGAAGGTGAGCAACGTGACACCAGTCACATGTGTAAAGTCATGCAAAACATGCTTCCGTAGACGCCAGGCAGCAAAAAGAAAAGGGAGAAAGAAGAGAAGAGAAGAATCTGCTCCGCTCTCCCCTCGAGCTCAGCAGCACTCTCCGGAGGCGGCAGCATTTCTCACCCCAGGTCCTTTGGAACAGTGGTGGATCGTTACATTGATCAGAGTAGCCTCGTCAGTCACAGCTGATCCTTGCAATATTGCTGTTATCATAAACAGGGAGCTCCAGCTTCTGCTCCCCTTGATCTGTGTCATTTCTTATAGGTCTCCCCAGGCTTTTCTGAAACTATCCCCCTCCTTGTTTCTTATCACACAATAGTATTCCATTACAGTCAGACTACAAACTTGTTCAGCCATTCCCCAATGGATAAGCATCTCCTACATTTCCAATTCTTTTCCAATTATTTTTTTTGCCACCACAAAAAAAGCTGCCATAAATATCTTTGTACAAACAGGTCCTTTCCCCTTTTCCTTGATCTCTTTGAGATACAGGGGTATTGCTGGGTCAAAGGGTACACACAGTTTTATTGACCTTTGGGCCTAGTTCCAAGTTATTCTCCAGAATGGTTGGGTCAGTTCACAACTCTACCAACAATGTATTAGTATCCCCATTTTTCCATGCTCCTCCACAAGTTGCCATGTTCCTTTTCTATCATGGTGGTCAATCTGACAAGTGTGAGGGAGTATTTGAGGTCCTAGAATAATGATAATGCTGCTCAACGTCCCCCAACACACACACACACACACACACACATCTACACAGCCCTTTATAGACCTCTAAGCCCTTTCATGCCCATCCTTTCACTTCCCTGGGATGGAGGACAGGTAAGGATTATTATCTTATCTTGTAGACAAGGTTGAGGTGAGGTAAGTAACTTTCCCAAGTCCCATTCCATGAGGCCCAAAAAAGTCAAGATACTTGCCCAAAGCCACAAATCCAATGAGTGGTGGCGGGAGCCTGTCTCTCCTGCTCTTACCTCCTCCGATTCTCGTGACTCCTCTCAGCTTCCATGGCTGCCCTTTATTTTTCTCAGAAATTCTGGAGGCAGACAGAGTGACTGATTTTTCCAGGAATCCTTGATTCTTTTTGTCTCTGCCCAACCTCTTCCAAGGTCACTCTAGGGGAGAGGGCGCCACCAAAGTCAGATCTTAAGACTTTCTTTTGTTTCTTCCATCAGACAAGATTTCCTCCTGACAGCCGATTTCTCTTGCCTTGTGCCCCTTCTGCTGTCCCTGCCCCCAGCCCCAGGGGACTGCCAATGACACAGGGCCCCAGCAGTCCCAGAATAGTGCAGGAGAGGCCCCAGGGGAAGCTAAGGACTTCGGAGGAAGTAGTGGCCTTGAATTTTATTAAAGCTTTCTTTCCAGGCTTCCCGTTTTAGAAACAGGGACTGACTGACTATGGCAAAAGGGAGCCACTTCTGGTCTCTCCCCTGAATAGCCTGTCTGGCCATTGCAGAATTCCAGGAATCCCAGGCTGAGCCTACAAAGTCCTGGGAATCTGGGAGCTGATGGCAGCCACCCTTGGCCCTCTGAGTGACCAAGAGCTCTTTGGGGCAAGGGTTCCAAAACATCTGGCAAAATTTGTTAGGCTTCTGAGTGGGAATAACTCATTTATTGTTCTCCAGTGCCCATCCACTGTGATGCTTAACCTCCTGGGGCAGTGTGGTGGGGGTGGTGAATGGGCTGACTGTGGAATCAGAGAAGGTTGGTTCAAATCCTAACTCAGCCACTCATTATCGATGTGACTCCCAGGCCTCCATTTCACTATCTGTAAAATGGACAGGTTGGACTGCATACTACCAGCTCTAAATCTGTGATTTTTATGTGGTCCTATGATATTCTTCTAGAGATTTCATCTTAACCAAAAAACAAAACAAGACAAAAACAAAAACAAAAAAACCACACACAGCTTTTTCAGGGAGCATGTTAATATAAAAGTACTATTCTCATTTTATGGATGAGGAAACTGAGGCTTGGAAAGATTAAGCGACTTTCTCCTAGTCAAACAATTTCATCGGCAGGATAGGAACCCGGGTCTTGCTGGTTCCATGTTTAGCACTCTATGCATTCTGCATTGAGAAGCATTCAGAAATTCTCTGATAGAAGTTCTATAACATACAATCCTCAGGGTCTTCCCTTCCGAGGTTGATTTTCTTTTGAAAAGATGACTAGGTCGTCTTTTACCTGATTTCTTACCTAGCCTTAATCACTGAATGGATATTGCCTCAGACAACTAAGACCTGGGAAAGACCTTAGCTTAAAAAGGCCAAGGCCTCCCACTGCAACTGGGGTCATCTCCAGTGGTCTTGACTACATCTTGTCACTGGACTCAGACAACCCTGGAGGAGAGAGTGAGGCTAATGACTTTGCACAGCCCGGCCTCACTTGAATCCGATTCACTTGCAAGAAAAGACATCCTCCTGATATCATCGGTCTTCTAGAACAAAGGACAAACAACAATGAAATGCTGACTCATCGAGTCTCTAGTATAACATAGACAGCTAGTAGATAGAGAACTGGACCCGGAATTAGGAAGACCTGAATTTAAATCCCACCTAAGATGCTCCCTAGCTGTGTGACCCTGGGCAAGTCACTTAACTTCTGTCCACCTGGCTTTCCTCAACTGTAAAATTAGAATAAAAAATAGCACCTACTTCTAAGGGATATTTTTAAGGGTAAAGTCAGGTGATATTTGCAAACTTCTTTGTGAGCCTTAAAGCACTATATAAATGCTAGCTATCATTATTCTTTTTTTTCTTTTTGGAGGGCAATTGGGGTTAAG
>NW_027185852.1:21339268-21346665 GCF_028583685.1 Petaurus breviceps papuanus | reverse complement strand
GCCACTTCCTAATAAATGATTGAATTTGTCCAGAAACAAGGAACCACAGATGCAATGTGAGAAAAGTGGGAAATAAGTAAGACTTGGAAAGAATAAACCTGGGCCAAATCCCAGCTCTGGTGCTTTCCATCCATTGGACTTGGGGCGAGTCCTCACTTCTCTGAGCCTCATAAAATAAAATATAAAGACACTGGCATTGCCTCCCTCCCAGGATCCTCCCAAGGAAACTGCTTGGAAGACTCTGAGGGGTCCCAGAAACGGAAGCTGTCATTATGAGTTGCTAAGGCAGCCCAGTCCACCGTGGGACCCCTGTTATTGGGAAGAAATCCTCCCTGACATCAAGCCTAAATCTATCTTTTGGCAACTTCCACCCATTGTTCCTGGTTCTGCTCTCCAAGGCCACACAGAGCCAACTTTACTTCCCCTGCCATATATATGTATGCACATAGGTGGGACAGTGTGTCCTAGGCTTTTGCGGGAAAGGTTTTTACTATACCATACAAGTAATTTCTTTTGCTACTGGCTGATTGTTAAGGGGAGGTACACTGACAGGGGCTTGAGAGGTACTCCTATTACAATATCTTTACTAAGACGTTATATATAAAATGAGACCATTGATTCCAGTCCAAAGGAAATAGGCAGTTCAAATTCAAATAATGGGACTTCACGGCATTCGTGATTTGCACTAATTGGGACCCAGCTATAGTAAATATCATTGGAGAAAATTTTCTTTCAAAAGCCTGAGGCACACTCCTCCATAATTACTCCTCGTGTCCTCGGGAAGAGAACACAGGGAGAGAGGCTGCCAACCATGTGTGGCAAAGGTCCCTGAAGTCTTCATACTCCATCTCTCTTGGTAGGATCCTCATGCTGGGATATAGCCCCTCTGACCTCATCCCCTCCCTACTCACATACATTTCTCAGACACTTTCCTACTCAATAAGCTCCAGCAGCTTCCCTTAACCTTTAAGAACAAATGCAAAATCCCCTGACATCAAAGCCCTTCATAACCTCCTCCCCACCCCCTTTACCCTCTTCTTAGACCTTACACTGCCCCATGTATTCTCCAATCCAGTGACACTCCCAGCACAAGACACTGTCTCCTGACTGTCCCCCATCCCGGGCCATCCCTCCTCATCTCTGCCTCTGGGATTCCCCAGCTTCTTTCAAGTCCCAGCTAAAACCCCACATTCTGTAGGAAGCCTTTCACAACCCCCCTTAATTCTAGCACTTTCCCTCCATTAATTGTCTCCATTTACCCTGTGGTAGTTTGTATTTCATTGTTTGTGTACTTTCTCCCTCATTAGATTGTAAGCTTCTCAAGGGCAGCGACTATGCTTTTCCAATTTTGTGTATCCCCAGTACTTAGCACACTGCCTGGCATACAGTAGGTGCTTAATGAATGCTCATTTGCTCCTGGAAGCTGCCTCCTGCCTTGTGTTCCTGATTCTCTGCATGACATGGTTGATATGGGTGGGGAGAAGAGAGAAAATTCATTCCTCCTCCCCATTCCCATTGTCTGCCCTCTGGTTAACGTAAAGGGGGCTGCCTCCACAAAATGCTGGATTCTTCCAGCCTCCAAAAATAAAACTCCAGTTGCTAAAATTAATCCAGTATTTAAAGTCCCCAGAAGTGTGGCTAGTTTGTTTTTCTATCCAGTCTCATTGTTCTTTTCTGGGGTGACATCGGTTGAGAGGCAGAACAAAATTGACATATACATGTATATCTAAACACATCCATAAAACCGGGTGCATTTGCAAAAGTTTCTTCTCAGCGGTAGAAAGAATGATTCCTTGGAGTTCATCTATATCGATCTACCTGTCTGTTCCATAGATATTCCACAATGAAACATTGGCCAAATAGTCTAGAAATGGCCTCTGTGACTTCGAATATGCTCGTCCCTATGAGAAAAATGTACTCCCCCTTCTTTGTCTCCACCTCCTGAAATCTTAGGTGTTGAAATAGTTAACTAGGGGAAAAATCTTTGCAGAGAGTTTCTCAATAAGAAATTCATTAAAATATACAAGAACAAGAGGTATTCTTCAGTTGGAAAATGGTCAAAGTATATAAACAGGACATTTTGAGAGGAATAAATCATAGCTATGAAAAAAATCATATAAAAATTCTCTAAATCACTAAGAAGAGAAATGTAAATTAAAGCAACTGTGAGGTTCCAAATCACACCCATTATTCTGGCAAATCTGACACACACATGCAAAAGGAAAATGACAATTGCTAGAAGGGCTGTGGTAGGCTAGGAACACTGATACGTTGTTGGTGGAGCTGTGAATTGATTTAGCCATTATGAAAAGTAATTTAGACCAGTGTTCTCAAAGTTACTAAACTGTTTATATCCTTTGACCTATTGAAATCACTACTAGACCTATACCTCAAAGAGATCAAAAAAAAGAGGAAAAGGACCCATATTTACAAGAATATTTATAGCAGGGTTTGTTGTTATTTTGAATAGCAAAGGTTAGAAATTAAGAGTGCCTGTCATATAAGGAATGACTAAGCAGATTATAGTATATGAAGGTAATTGAAAATTATTTTTCTTTTCTTTTTCTTAAGCAATAGGGGTTAAGTAACTTGCTCAAGGTTACACGGCCAGTTATTTCTGGGTGTGGTGCTAAGTGTCTGAGCCTGGGATTCGATCTCCAGGTCATCCCGACACTGGAGCAGGTGCTATTACTCACTGAGCCACCTGGCCACCCCTAAGAAATTGGGGTTAAGTAACTGGCTCAAGGTTACACGGCCAGGTGTTTCTGGGTGGGTGCTGAGTGGCTGAGCCCGGGATTCGATCTCCAGGTCATCCCGACACTGGAGCGGGTGCTCTTACTCGCTGTGCTACCTGGCCGCCCCTTGAATATTATTTTTCTATAAGAGATGAGAAAGGTGATGGTTTCAGGGAAACCTGGGCAGACTTGTATAAACTGATGCAGGGTGAAATGAACAGAACCAGGATAACAATTACAAAGAACAGCAACTTGTAAAGATAAATGATTTTGAAAAACTTACAAATTCTGATCAGTGCAATGACCAGTTAACCAGAGGATGGTTGGTGACATGACGGTGATGACACACTTCCTGGCACAGAAGTGATGAGCTCAAGATGCAGAATAGCACACTTTCGGACATGGCCAGTGTGGTCATTTGTATTGCTTGACTATACATATTTGTTGTAAGGGTTTTTCAGTGGGTAAGAGCAGAAGAAAGAATGGAAGGAAGTGGTAGGGACGGGGGTACCCCCCCAAAAAGAGAAAGAAAAACAGAAGAAAAGATGGTTGTTGAAGCATTTTTAAAAAACTGTACAGAAGAGAACAGAAACAATTTCAAAAGGAAGAACAAGTGGGACAGCTTTGAAAGTTACATGTTGAATTCATCAAAGGCTTGAAAAAGTAAGCATTAGATAATAAAACTGTGGTTTGTGTGCTTTTGTCTTATTCTACTACCATATGGATTTCCTAATTTTATTTAGAATTAAAATTAAATGATTAAATAATTTATTTAAATAAAATTATTTCTTTTTTTAAAATTAAATTTATTTATTTACTTTTGGTTTGCAACATTCAGTTCCACAATCCCTTGAGTTTCAAATATTTTTTCTCCTCCCTCTTCTCCCCTCTACCCCCCCCCCATGGCAGCATGCAATCCCATATAGGTTTTACAAATACCTTCACATTAAACATTAGTTAAGTTGTAAGAAAGAATTATATGAGAATATACTATGAGAAAGAAGGGATGAAACAAAACAAAAAAGAGAGAGCAGATAGTTTGCTTCAATCTGCATACAGACTCCATAATTCTTTTTCTGGATGTGGACAGCCCTTTCCAACATGAGTCTTTTGGAGTTGCTGTATTGCTGAGAGGAGCCCAGTCTGTCAAAGTTGGTCATCACAGATACGAAGAGTCTGTAATTGTGTACAGATTTCTCTGGTTCTGCTCTCCTCACTCAGCATCAGTTTATGTAAGTCTCTCCAGGTTATCATGAAGTCTCTCTGCTCCTCATTTCTTATAGAACAATAGTATTCCATTCCATTCATATACTACATCTTGTTTAGCCATTCCCCAATTGATGGGCACTCCCTGGATTTCCAATTCTTTGCCACCACAAAAAAGAACTGCTACAAATATTTTTGTACATATGGGTCCTTCTCCCACTTGTATGATTTCTTGGGGATACAACCTTAGAAGTGGTATTGCTGAGTCAAAGGGTATGAATTTTTTTTTATAACCTTTTGGGCATAGTTCCAAATTGCTCTCCAGAATGGTTGAATCAGTTCACAACTCCACCAACAATGCATTAGTGTTCCAATTTTCCCATATCCTCTCCAGCATTTATCATTTCCTTGTTTTGTCATTTTAGCCAATCTGACTGGTGAGATGTGGTACCTTAGAGTTGCTTTGATATGCTTTTCTCTAATCAATAGTGATTTAGAGCATTTTTTCATATGCTTATAGATATCCTTAATTTCTTCCTCTAAAAACTGCCTGTTCATATCCTTTGACCATTAATCAATTGGGGGATGATTCATAGTCTTACAAATTTGACTCAGTTCTCTGTATAAATGAGGTCTTTATCAGAGACACTGGTTGTAAAAATTCTTTCCCAACTTCCCACTTCCCTCCTAATCTTGGTTACATTGGCTTTGTTTGTACAGAAACTTTTCGGTTTAATGTAATCAAAGTTGTCCACTTTGCATTTTATAATGCTCTCTAACTCTCGTTTGGTCATAAAATCTTCCCTTCTCCATAAATCTGACAGGTAAACTGTTCCTTGCTCCCTCAGCTTGCTTACCGTATCAGCCTTTATATCTACATCATGCACCCATTTAGACTTTATTTTGGTATATAAAATTATTTCTTTAAATAAAATTTATTTAAATTTTAAATGTTTTTTTAAAAATCCTATCTTTCAAGGCCCACTCCATGCCACCTCCTCCATGAAGCCCTCTCAAGCCTCCCATTCAGCCCTCCTGAACCAGATTTCCTTCCTCTCGTTTGCACTCTAGTGGATTAGAATGGAAAAGCATTTATTTATTTATTAGAAAATTTTTTTTAAAGCAATTGGGGTTAAGTAACCTCCTCAAGGTTACACGGCCAGGTGTTTCTGGGTGGGTGCTAAGTGTCTGAGCCCAAATTCAATCCCAGGTTATCCCAACTCTGGGGCTGGTGCTCTTACTCGCTGTGCTACCTGGCGACCCTGGAAAAGCATTTATTAAGAGCTTACTATGTGCAAAGTTTTGTGCTAGGCACTGGGGATACATAGAGTAAAAGAGTCCCTGTTCTCAAGGAATGCACATTTTAAATCCAAGGAACCCTCACTTCTAAGAGGGTTTATAGTAAGGCAGATGGGAAGACCTGGTATTCCTTTCTTGGTGCAGCACCTAGGCAGATGACATAAGCCAGAGGGCCAGAGGGCAGAGCAGTATTGTCCAGTGGTCCATCATCTTGCCTGAAGGTGCATCCCTGCTCAGCCTCCAAAGGAGAGCAGCCATGTCCCCAATCCTCCCCACTAACCTCTATGAGGTCTTTGTGTTCTTGGTCTTAGAGACCTTGATCACATTCTGCTTAGACTGAAGCTTTTCCGTATCTAGTCTTACCTGCCCTGCACAATTTCTTTTTTCTTTTTTTTTTCTTTTTGGAGGGCAATTGGGGTTAAGTGACTTGCCCAAGGTCACACAGCTAGTTTTTGTGCTAAGTGTCTGAGGCCAGATTTGAACTCAGGTCCTCCTGACTCCAGGGCCGGTGCTCTACTCACCGAGTCACCTAGCTGCCCCCAGCCCTGCACAATTTCAAGTGCTTGTTAATCTCCGAATGCCTCCTGCCTAAAGACCCCTGGGAGATCATTTAGTATAACCACATCATGTTACAGAAGGGGAAAGTGAGCTCCCACTTGCGAGGCAGCTTGTTGTAATAGATGTGCAATCATTTTTCAGTCATTTTCACTCTGTGTAACCCCATTTGGGGTTTTCTTGGCAAAGATACTGGAGTGGTTTGCTCCAGCTTATTTGACAGATAAGAAAACTGAGGCAAATGGGGTGAAGTGACTTGCCCAGGGTCACACAGCTGGCAACTGAGTCTGGATTTGAATTTAGGAAGGTGTCTTCCAGACTTGAGGGCTGGCGCTCTATCCTGATAGGTAGCATGGAAAAGCCGTGTTGAAATCCCACCACAGCGAGTCAGTGTGTGATCTTGGATGAGTGACTTTACCTCCCGGGGTTAGCTGCCAGACTTACTCTGGTGTTATGGTGATGATCAGATGAGCTACTGTACATAAAACACTTTGTACACTTTAAAATGCTGTATAAAAGTCATCTGTGGTTGCTATTGCTAGGTCAGAGACTGGGTTGCCGGTCCTACATATGCCCAGTCTTCCTGCCTTGAAGGAAAAGGGGACTGCCAGGAAGAGCAATCTCAGAGCTTCATTAAGCTGACCAGCCAATCAATCAACGAACATTTATTAAGCTCCTTCTGTGTGTCAGGCATAATGCCAAGCACTGAGCCTTGTCTAAGGTTAGCTTGGAAGAAGTCAGCTGTTCCCAGGCTTCCTGCCAACCTCCCAGAGCTCTGTGCTCATGACCACGAAGACCTGTGATTGGAGGATCACAAACCTTGAGCTGGAAGGATTTTCAGAGGCCATGGGCCCCTCATTTTACAGATGGGGAAACTGAGGCCCAGGGAGGTTAAGTGACCTAGGATCATGGGTTGAGAGCTGGAAGGCATGTCAGATGCCATTATTTTTACAGAAGAGGAAACTTAAGGGCAGAGAATTTAAGTGACTTGCCCAGGGTCACACAGACAGTAAGTAAAAGAGGTAAAATTCAAACCCAGTGCCTCAAATTCTCTCAATCCAGTGTGCTTCCTACTGCTTTGCTGTCGGTTGATATCTTCTCGTTATCTGAGAACAACTTTACATTATATTGTATTGGGGGTGGGGTAGAAAAGCAAGCCGTGCCATTTCCCTTACATAAAGCAGGGACACCCAGGGACCATTCCCCCTCTGGCTCTCATGACCTTGGGCTCTGGGCAGTTCAGGAGCTGGGATGGGCTGCAGCTCGAAGGCCTCTCCAACAATAGTCAATAAATATTTATTAAGCACCTACTATGTGTCAGTTACAGTGCTAGGGATACAGCCTCCAGGAGGTTACAGTCTAAAGGGGGGGGGGGGACAATACACCGAAGGAACCTGAAGGGCTGGGGAGAAGGGGAGATGCGGGAGCCAGCATAATGCTCCGGGCAACTGAGGGAATTGAGGAGATGTTGAGTATTCCGCAGACTCAGTCTCCATGAACTTATCCTGGAGGAAGTGAGCTGTGATGTTCCTGGACCTCCCCCCACTCCTCTTTCTGTGTGTGTGTGTGTGTGTGTGTGTGTGTGTGTGTGTGTGTGTGTGT
>NW_027185852.1:21325221-21339258 GCF_028583685.1 Petaurus breviceps papuanus | reverse complement strand
TGTGTGTGTGTGTGTGTGTGTGTGTGTGTGTGTGTGTGTGTGTGTGTGTGTTTTGCTTTGCTTTCCACATTCACCTGCATTTCTAAGAAACTTAAGAACCCCATCTGGCTAATTCTGTTAAAAATGCCCTTTGTAGTCCCATCTAAAGGATGGAAAAGCCAAGGCTGGAGAGAGGTTTGCCCCAGTGATGCCTAGAATCAGGGGTCTCAATCCAGGAAGAAGCCAAACATTCCCTTGCTTGTAGTCTGTCTGAAGGCCAGTCACTCAGACCATCCAGGCAGTGTGGCACAATGGGCAAAGCCCTGAGTGAGCAGTCAGAGGGCTGGAGTGCGGAGCTGTGTGACCTGGGGAGCTACTTCCCTGCTCTGGACCTCATTTTCCTCATCTGTAAAATAAAGTTGGTCTGGATGATCTGGAGGGGATCTGATGGTTCTACATTCTGAGCTCCCAAGCCAGCGACCAATAATACCCGCTCCCATGTCCTCAACAACAAATACTTTCTTCATCTCATCCTCACCCTCAGTTTCCTCATCCGTAAAATGGAGAGAACACTTCCATTCACAGGAAAGCACCTCCTAGGTCCCAGGCTCTGGGAATCTGAAGACAAAAGAGGAAAGAATCCCTTCGCACAGGAGTTAGGTTCTTCGGGTGGAAAGTGGGAGAGGAGGAGACATTAGGTACGTAGAGAAGCAAACAAAATAAATTTAAGGTCATTTCTCACAGGGCAAGGAGGGTGTCAGCCACCGGAGGGATGAGGGCCGGTCCTCCCAAGGGGTCAGGTGCTGAGCCTAGAAGGGAGCTGGCGATGCCAAGGGATGGGGGGGGGGGGGGGGGGGAGGCAGGGGGCGAAAGGGGGGGGGGGGCGGGTGCAGCCGGGGCAAGTGCTCGATCTTGGGGATAAATGCTCAGTAAAGTGCCACAGAAACGGGAGAGACCAATGCCCGGAATCAGAGCCAGCTGGTGACGCGTAGTATGGAGCACTAGCGTTGGAGTCAGGAAGCCCTGAGTCCCAGCTCGGACTCAGACACTTACTATAGCTGTGTGACTCTGGACAGGTCACTTAACCTCTGTTCCGCTCAGCTAATAGCACCTACCTTGCAAAGTTGTTGTGAGGGTCAAAGGAGATAATATACAGTGTCCGTCACTGGGGAGGCGCGCTACATTTGGTCCCTTCCCCACGATCCCTATGTTACAGGTGAGGAAACTGAGGCACAGTGCTTGACCAGGGGCTTCCGAAGCTAGATCTCCTTGCGGGGCAGAGGCTGCTTGAACTTTAGTCCCCGTGTTCCCAGCGCCTAGCACAAGAACCTAGCACTGAAGTGACGCTTTATATCTACCTAATAAATAGGACTTGGCTTGGACCCGACTGGACCACTCCTGGGTGGAGTGGGTGATCTCTGGGCCCAGGGGCCGGATGGACGGAAGGGGAAGAAGTCCTCGGATCCCACGGAGCCCACGAGGTGGTTTTGGGTCGCCGCGGCCTCAGTCGGGGCTGATGGAGGGGGCGGGAGGGGGGAGTAACCCCAGGCCCGCAGCTCCAGGAGGTTTCAGGGGCCATCACTGGGCACCAGCCCAGGCTGAGGGGCGGGTGTGGGTGAGTGTGTGTGCATGTGTGCGTGCATGGGGTGGGGGGAGGGAAGAAAGGGTGGGGCGGTGAATCATTCCTGGGCCCCCGCCCCGCCCCAGCCGTTCTCAGGGCTCGGGTCAGCCCTGGCTGCTCCTTTAAGAAGCTGGCTCGGCCCCGGCCCCGGCCCCTGCCCCGGCCCCTGCCCCGCCCCACTCCGCCCTCGGGGAGCTCCCGAAGACCGCCGACACTCGCGCGGAGGGACAGAAGGGTGGACAGGCTTTGCCTCCTAGCCCGGGGCTCAGGGAGCCACCCACGCGCAGAGAGTTGGACAGTCGAACTTGGATCCAGGCTCCAAGAGGTCGGTAAGTCCTCTGTGGGCGGGTGGGGGGCCGCAGGCTCCGCAGGGTGGCGGCTTGGTGGCCCGCGCGGAGCTTTAGAGACCCTGGTCAGGACTGTCCAGTCTCGGTCAGGAATCCCGCTGGCTGCTCTTGGTCATAAAGCTGCAGCTTGGGCGGGGCTGGGTTGGGCCGGGCAGCACCCTGGGACCCCCCCTCCCTCCCCCTCCACCGCTCAACTCCGGGCGCCGAGCCTGCCACCGGCTGGCTGGCCCGGGATCCCGCGCTCGCTCCTGAGCCTCCCCCTCCGTCCTGTGTCCGAAGGGAGAGAGTGCCAGCAGCCTCCCCCTCGTGCCTCTGTTTTCTTTTTTTGCAAAATGGGGCGGAGAAGAGATGTATGCCACAGAGATAGGTTGGTTCCTGCCAGCTTTAGGTTTTCCTCCGTGTTCTAGTACACCGTCCCCTGGGACCCTAGGTTCTGTGACTCTCCTAACCCCTCCATCTTCCCCCAGCTCTGCCTCCCTAGGTTTTAAAGCTCCTTCCTTCTCAGAGCTCCGTGCTCTAAGACACCTCCCTAACTCTGGATCTCAAGGCCCCCTCCCCTCTGCATTCTAAGTCTTCGCCGTCGGAGCTCTAAACGTCTAAGACACCTTCCTTCCTCTCCCCTCAATCGCTCTTTGTTAAAGGAGACAGCCTAGTACAATGGGGAGCGTACTGTCTCTGGCATCAGAAGGCCTGGGTTCAAATCCCAAGTCTGAGGTCCTTTCCAGACCTAAATCTGTGTCCCTGTGACCAGCCTGTCCCTCAGCTCTGACATTACTCCCTCAGTGGAGGTAATCTGTGACCTGTTTCCTAATCTTCCTGTTCCTTTATAAATGTTCCTCCCAGCTGTGATATGTGTTCTAAAGGCTTTTGCAACCCTGACACTCTGGGTTCGATTGTAGCTTCCAGCTTTAACACCCTCTGTTCTAATAGGCTTCCCAGCGCTGCCCATTTGAGTGCATGAGCTGGAAAGAGGAGCTGGGGGAACGTGAAGGCTGTCACTGGCCACGCACAGTCCACCAACCGGAAGGCCCCTTTAAAGCTGGGATAGAAAGCTCCCAGGGACCCAGCTTCTCCTCTGGGAGTAGGTGAGATGAAAGGTGGGAAGCAAGTGGTCCTGGAATGCAGCCCCCAAATCCTTGGTTCCTGTTACAGGCATCTGGTCCAGCCTGATCAATCGTTCTCTCCGGGTGCTTCTGATGGAGATGTGATGGTGGTCTGCTCCCAGCCCAGGAACAAGGCTTCTGTAAACTCCTGCCCCCGCCCAGCCTGCCTGGACTGGCCATGGTTGGTCCCTTGATAAGTATAAATTCCCCTGTGCTTTTGAATCCTTCCTGCAACCCTATCTCCTTTAAATGGCTCAGGTAAGGGGGCAGAGAGGAGGATGGAGATAACGGTAAAGCTTGGAACTGGGCGCCTGGGGGTGATCTGGTCATTGCCAGAGGGACTACCCATTCTCCCCAGGCAGCCTGCTGTGAGGGAAAGGGCCTCGCGGCTCTTTGAATCCAGAAGGACTGACAGCTTTATAGAGTCATAGATCAAGAGGGAGGGACACACAGCGGAATGCCTGCAGGCCTGGGTTCAAATCCCACCTCAGCCTCTGTGTGACCCTGGGCGGGTGCTGGATTTCTCTGGGTCTCAGTCTCTTCCCAGATGGGCTCCCAGGTCTCTTCCAGCGCCAGTTAGTGCCTGAGTCACTCACCTCAGTTTCTTCCATATGCCAAATGAGAAGAAGGATCCTCACCTTGCCTGCCCTCCCAGGGGCATTGTGAAGAAAGAACTTCATTAAGTTCAACAAACTAAAGAAGGGCGAATTATATTGTTAAGGAGGAAGCTGTGCCTAACTGTAGGATACTAGCTGGAGGTCATCCAGTCCAGCCCCCTCATTTTCAGAGGAGGAGACTGAGGCCCAGGGAAATTCAGTGACTTGGCCAAGGTCTTTCAGCCCAGAGAATTAAGGGCCTTGCTCAGGTGCTGAGTGATGATGGTAGAATTAGAACCCAAGTTCTCTGAATCCAGAGCCGGGGTTCTTTCCTGCCATTAAGCAATTTGGTGTGGTTGGGAGAGCCATTTACATTCCAAGTCTTTTTTTAAAAAACGAATGTCCATTTTGTGTACTTACCTTAACAATTCCTACCATAAACATCAAAACATACAGGGGACAATCAAAGAAAGTTATTTCTGAGCTGGGCACCCCGGGAGTCAGGCCTTTCGAGGCAGTAACAAAGTTTCCCTGCTTGTTAGTTTCTGCTTCAAACCTTCCTTTGCTTTCTTCTCACCTGACAAATTAACAGAACAGCCCTCCCCGGCCCCCCTCTCCCCCCAGCCCCAGCCATCCTAAGCTCCTCTGGTCTGAGCTGGATTTCTTATGGACTGGGGCTGATGAGAAAGGGCAAAGGGGAAAATTTGCCTGTTTCTAAATCCCCAGAAGAGCAGCCGATACCCCTGCAGAACTGTTCTTAGGAATCCTCTCACCTGGGGTGCTTTGGGGGGGACAAGGGGGGAGGGGAAGGACAGTATGACAGTGGAAGCTGCTGCCATGGGGTGGAGGTGACCCACACCCCAGAGTGCTGCCTGGAGTTGGGGCTGAAATCTGGCACTGGGGGAGAGAGAGGTGAACCCTAGCAGGGGGGTCAGGTGAGAAAGGAGAGTCCAGGGACAGCAGTGGAGGGGCTTCCTACCTCTTCATTCCCCCCAAATCGCTGTCTCCCAAGTGACCCACGATCTCTTGGCTGCCAGATCCAATGGCCTTTTCTCCATGCTCCCCCTTCCTGACCTCTCCGCAGCCTGGGTGTTCGTGCTTACCTCCTTCTTCACATCCTCTTTCCTCCAGGTCTTCTCCACCCTCTTCTCTCCTGGTTCTTCTCCTGCCCAGCTACTGGCTCCTTCTCAGTGTCCTCAGCTGGACCTTCACCAAGGGCACAGCTACATTATGACCGGGGTGGCCCTCAGGACTCCTGGCATGGCCTCTCCTCAGGCCAAGCCCGAAGCACCTCTCACCTGCACTGTGGCAAGAGTTGTCTTTGTGCCTTCCTCCTTCCCTCCCTCCAGACTCTCCTCACTCCAATCATCCCATGACAGTGATCTTCCTAAAGCTGGGGTGAGCTGTGCCTCCCATCATCCCCAGTGCTGTCTGTCTCTCTCTCTCTGTCTCTCTCACTGTCTCTCTGTCTCTCTCTGTCTCTGTCTCTGTCTCTGTCTCTGTCTCTGTCTCTCTCTCTCTCTCTCTCTCTCTCTCTCTCTCTCTCTCTCTCTCTGTCTCTGTCTCTGTCTTTCTCTCTGTCTGTCTCTGTCTGTCTGTCTCTGTGTGTGTGTGTGTCTCTCTCTGTCTCTCTGTGTCTCTCTGTCTCTCTCTGGATCTCTCTCTCTCTCTGTCTCTGTCTCTCTCTCTGTCTCTGTCTCTCTCTCTCTGTGTCTCTGTCTCTGTCTCTCTCTCTGTGTCTCTGTCTCTGTCTCTCCAGGTGTTCCGTAATTACTCCCAAGATCAGACATCAGTTGGCACCTAAGGCCCTGCCTGCCTTTCCAGTCTTCTCAAGCTTTGCCTCCCCCGACGCTCTCCAGCTCAGCCACACTGACCTCCTCACTGTCCCTTAAACACATCCCTCTAAGCTCATGTTCTCTCCACCGATGCCCCGATGGCTGGGCAGGCCTATCTGTTCAGCTGCCTTTCTTTGCCCTGCCTCAGTGGATGGGGATGGGGCCTTCCACCCAGGTAGTGCCCTTCGGTGAAAGACTGGGAGTCAGAGGTCATGGGTTTGCATACCGGTTCTACCCCTTGATGACCTTGGGGAACTCATGGCACCTGCCTGGGCCTCACTTTCCTTCTCTGTGAAATGAAGGGCTTGGATGAGATCTCGCTGAGGCCTTCTCCAGCTTTGCCTCTGTGACCCTTTTTCTTTCTTTGTCCCCAAGTAAGGTTAAAAGGACCACTCTTGGCCCAAGCAATGGTGCTCAATACCTGTCCTGAATCTCAACATCCTTGCCTATTTCCATGGGAGGGGCCTCTGCCCAATTAAAGGGGCTGCTCTGAAAGGGCAGGGGCCCTACCTTCTTCAGTCACAGTTCACACTTGTTGTACCATTAATAGACCCTGTGTTGGACATGTTCTCATTGGCTTCTCACAAAACCCCAAGAAGGTCAGGGGTAAAAAAGCTATTATTACCATTTTTATAGAACAGGAAACTAGCTCAGAGAAATGCACCGACTTTCCCCAGGTCACGCAGCCAGGTGAGAACTGACGCCAGGTCTTCCGCTCCCAGGCCAGACCTCTTCTCTTCCTGGGTTCCTGATGGAGTCTTGGAGATGGATGGGAATGGGTTGATTTCTTTGAGGTCAGTGGTGGTGGCCTGTGTCAGCTGACTTAGATCCACTAGGCCAGCCTGCCGCCTCCGCTGCCCAGGACTCAAGGCTTGTCTAGGGCATTGCTGGCACTCTCGGCTGGCTTCTGTTTGGGCCTGGCCAGTGAGGAGCTCACCATCTCCCAGGATAGCCCATTGCCACCAGGTGGCAGAAGGGCTTGCTGCATAGGTGGCAGTGAGGACCAGGGTTTGAATCCTCCTCCTGGGCCTGACCTCAGGTTCCCAGGCGGCTCCCAGCCCTTGCACTCTCTGGTCCAGGGTTCTCTCCGGTTCTCACCTTCTGTGTTCCTCCCAGCTCTAGCCTTCTAGGAGTTCACTTGTCTAGATTTTCTCTAGGACATAGGGGCATTGCTCACCGACCTCTGGTGCGATGTCCAATGTTGAGGGAGCTCCTGTTTGGCTGAGCCCAGGGCCAGTGTAGACAGTGCGTGGCCTTGGAGAGGGCCCTCTCCTGCCTTACCGATTCCTGTACTGGAGGAAGCCAGTTGGGATGAGGTGCCCTCCAGCCTGAGGCCCGGGTGCCCAGGCTCCAGCCTGGGCTCCCCTTCCCCCGCAAGGCACGTCCACACATTGTATTCAGCTCCGGGCTGTGGAATGACTTTCTCCATCTCTCCCAGGACAATGGCACATTCTGGGGAGAGGATGTGGAAAAGCCTGCCCGTGACTCACCCGTGCCAGGGCACTAGCTGACTATTAATCACTTTTCCCCTCTTGGACTTTGTTAAAAGGCTTTCCTGAAGCCCCAGAGTCTCCCCCAGGGACTGGCCTGGCCAGCAGCATTCTGGGATCTGGGCATTTCAGCCTGCTCCCTTGGAAGTGGGCAAACACGGTGGGGTTTTGCCCTTGGTTGCATTCCAGGATTGGAGGCTGTGACCTTTGGGGTCTTGGGGGGCATTTGGCAGGGAGGCTTTCTGTCCTCAGCTTGGCTGAGATTCTCTCAAGTAGAGAAATGGGGGATAATCTGAGGAAGAAGCTGGGAGTCAATCTCCTCCCCCGTGATAGGCCCCAACAGCCTCAGGGTCTGCCTGTAGAAAATTAGATTTTGTTTTGTTTTGCGTCCTCTGGGGCCCTGCAAGGAGGGAGCTTTCTTGCTGTCCCTTAGTTCTGGAGTTTTCTCCTGACTGGAAAACTTACTGGGTAGTGCTAGAGAATGGAGCTGAATCCCTGGCCAAGCAAGGGAAACATCAAAGCAGTGAGGGCCTCAGGGGCCAGCAGAGCTGGGAGGAATCTGACTGGCAGCGTGTCCCAGTCACAAGCAAAGCTGGCCTTTAAAGGTCCCTGTGTGGGGGCAGGAGGCTCTGCCTCTCCCAGGATGTGTGACCTTAAGCAAGTTCTGGGCCTCCGTTTTTCCCATCTGTAAAAGAAGGATCCAGGTCACAGCTGGATGCTGGCCACATGCACAGTCTGTACTGTTGATGCTAGGGAGGCCTTGGAGTCTGGGGTCTTGAATTTGAAGGGAAGAAAAATAACTTTTTTTTCTTGCTCAACTCGAATTGCAATTTAGCGTGTCCTTCAATTGCAAAAAATGTTATTCCAAGCAAGGGTCCAGGACATCAGCCATGGGCTGGATGGCCCAGTTAACAAACGTTTGTTAAATGTCTATTCTATAGGCTTGTACCTGGAAATGTCCTCTTCTCTACTCTCACTGTGGTGCCTGTGTGTGCATGAGCATGTATTTGCTACCTAATACATGCCAAGCATTGTTCTAAGTCAAAGGGATTCAGTGACAAAAAGTAAAATCGTTCCTGTCCTCAGGGAGCTTACCTTCCGTTGGAATGAACAGGGGTGTAGCCACGGCCACCCAGCAGGGGGCCAATAGAGGCAGGCCCAGGCCCCCTGCCTCCAAAGCTCAGGATCTCACCACTCAGCTCCCCCAGATAAGGCACAGAAGCTGGGAGGGGAGAAGACACTGATGCTGAAGGTGAACTGGGCAAGGAGGAGCTTGGCCCCGGCTGGGGGTCCTCCTGGACCAAGCAAAGTCGTGAGCAAAAGCTAGGATTTAGAGGTAGAAGGCCAAACCTCACTCCACGTGCAGATGGAAGAAATGAGGTCCAAAGACTGGACCAGACTTGTTCTACACTGGTTTACCTCAAACTGGGATTAGAACCCCAGGCTCTTTTCACTGAACGAAGGCTGCCTCTCTGGCTGATCAAATGGGAGTGTAGATTGAGTTTTTATGATCAATGCTCATTTATTAAGCACCTACTGTGTGTCAGTGAGGTGTTTGGTCATTTTTCAGTCATGTCCAACTTTTCATGGAGGTTTGGGGGAGTGGTTTGCCATTTCCTTTCCCAGGTCATTTTGCATCTGAGGAAACTGAGGCAAACAGGGATAAGTAATTTGCCCAGGGTCACGCAGCCAGTGTCTGAGGCTGGATTTGAATTCAGGTAGATGAGTCTCCCGGACTCCAGGCTGGGTGCTCTGTGCATTGTGGTGCCCCCTAGTGGCCTGTGTCTGTCAATACCAGTTATTGTTATTTTTGACCACACCGGGAGGCCTTCCCCATGCTTAGTCTTGATTCAACTGCTCTTCCATCAATCAATAAATCAGCATTTATTAAGGCCTTACTGTGTACCAGGCTCTGGGAATGCACAGATGAAAGCAGAGCACTCCCTGCCCTCAGGGAGCTTCCACTCTACATGAGAGGCAGCCAAGGAGGACTAAATTGGGGGTCAGGAGAGTCCTGCTGCTGGATGGTCATTGGCAGGGCGTGACCTCTCGGAGCCTCAGTTTCCTCACTGGTAAAATGAGGCATAACCGTGTCACGGTCCAGAGCAGCCGGGAGGTTGGAAGGTGTCCCAAGGACCCGCAGGCTTGGGGCTTTGGCACCCACTTCATTCCAGGCCAGCATAAATGATAATTCAGTATGCTCTGGAGGCTGGGGACGGGCACCCCGATGAAGCAGAGACCCCCAGCTGTCCTTCTGGGCCTCCTGGCGGCCCCTGGGACAATCCCCCACCCACCCATCTTCTCTCTGCACATTCACACTCACCTTTATGCTCTTCTGGGCAGCTTCCCATTCATTCTGTCTTCACGAGAAGGAGGGCCCCTAGAAAGAAGCAAGCCAGGGAGTGATGTCCGGTTGTCCAGTCTTGTCTTTGATTGGCACTGCATCCCTGAGCCAGAGGATCTAGGTGCGAATCTTGCCTCCGCCGTGTGACCTTGTGTGAATCACTTAATGTCCCCAGGCCACAGTTTTCCTCATCTATAAAATGGGAGTGTTGGACTCGATGGTCCCTGAGGTCTGACCCGGCTCCATGGGGCTCTGCCACCCTGCCCGATTGTCCCTCACATTGCCTGTCTGCTCTCTCTTTCTCTTTGTTCAGACCTGTGACCGAAGGGTGGCCTCATCTTTCCGCTATGGAGTGACCATCACTGGGGCGGTAGTCCTGGTCACTGGGACACTCTGCTTCGCCTGGTGGAGTGACGGGGATATGGGGCCCTCTCTCAGCCCTGGGACGAAAGCCTCTCTCCCCGGGAAGGCAGCCCCCCTGGACGGCACCCCAGCCCCCACGACGGCACCCCCCAGTGCCCTGCTGAGGTCCGTCAGCTTCTTCTGCTGCGGCGTTGGGGGCATGCTGCTCCTCTGGGGCCTGCTCTGGTCAGCCAAGGCCAACGTCCGGGCGGCCCCTCGATGCTACCACAGCCGTGTCCCCAGGAACCTGGGCTACTTCACAGCCGAGCCCGCTCACAAGTGGAACTGCAGGTCAGTTGCATGGGGTGGGCCTGGTGACCCTAGCCCAGGCAGGGGGTGGGGAAGGTAGGAGGGGAGCCGGATGACATGGTGGGCAGAGGCCTGGACTGGAATCAGGGAGACCTGGCTTCTCATTCTGTGACCCTCCCTGGACAAGCCATGGCACCTGTATGAGCCTCAGTTTCCCTATCTGTACAATAGGGGTGATAATGCCTGTAGCCCCCACCTCACCAAGTTGTGAGATGATGGCTCTGAAGGACTCTGCAGACCCTCACCAGTGCCAATGAGAACTGATGGGGGGTAATCCTTCACTGTTTGCTAAGACCTGATCCTCACAGCTACTGCCCGAGGTGGAAAGGGCATGCCTGTTGTTTTGGTCTGGACCCTGGGTGTGAAAACACTTACTTCTGAAGAAGATCTGAGGCCCCGCAGGTTAAGTGACTTACCCAGGGTCTCACCATCAGTCTTTTCGACAGTAAGGTGTGCTTTCCATCCTCTGCTCCATGCTGTCACCCCCATTTTACAGAGAAGGAAACTGAGGCACAGGGCTGGGAAGTGCTTCTTTTTTAAAAGGGAATGGTTAGTAAGAGACAGGACCAGGATTTGAACCTAAATCTTCTTAGGAAGCTGGTTATGGATGAGCCGGGCAGGAGGCCCGAGAAGGCCCAGTGAGGCAGCTCCCTCTGCGGCTCTGATCCTCAGCTGCTTCAGCTCTAGAATGGACTGGATGGCCTCCAAAGGCCCTTCCCGGTCCAAGTACATTCCATGACTCTGGCTGCGGGGCTTTCTCTGCTGTGGGGATGGAGCCCATGGAAAGCCCAGGACACAGGTTTAAGCTGATGCTATCCACCTATTGTCATTTTATAGACAAGAAAACTGGGGCCCAGGGTAAGGCTGCCTGTGACTGGGAAGTGTGGGGCTGGGGCCTCCAAGCACCTGCTGCTCTCCTGGGTGGCCCCCCAGCTCCCCAGAGTAAAAGAGCTGGATGGGATGAGCCCAATGGCCCTGCTGCCCTTGGACTGCCTGGCTCTCATCTTGTCCAGAGCCCAAGCCCAAGAGGAACCAGAGGATGGAGGACTGGGTTGCCTTTGTAACCTTCCCCCCATCTCTGCCCCTTTCCCCTGTAGCCCCCCCCCCCCCCCCCCCCCCCCCCCCCTGCCCCCTCCCCCCTTGGCCCCCCCCCCCCACCCACAGGCTCCCTCTGTTCCCTCATAGTGCTTCCTCAGATACTTGCTAGCTCTGTGACCCTGGGTAAGTCACTTCACCCGGTTTGCCTCAGTTTCCCCATCTGTCAAGTGAACTGGAGAAGGAAATGGCAAACCACTTCAGTGTCTCTGCTGAGAAAACTCCAAAGGGGCCACAGAATGGGATGTGACCCAAATGGCTCAATGACAGTAAGTCCCAGGCTCAGCGGCAGGCTGTCCTTGTCCTCTATGAGCCTCTTTTCACCTGGCCAGCCTCGGTGTGGCCTCTACCTGCTGGGCCAGTGAACAGTTCCCGAGCCCAACCAACCAGCTTGGACTGGGACCTCCTGCTTACTTGCAGATCAGAGGAAGAGAGAGCTGTTGTCCATGTACATAGTCCTGTATTTACCCAACAGAGCACTTGGTCACAGCCATGTCCAGGCAGGGGCACAATCACCTTCAGCCTTGGTGGCGTCTGAATGTCCTAACTCAGTGGTCAGTCAATGTGCAGCCTCCTGGGCTGCTATAGGCTGGGCATTGGGGTAAAACATTAGACTTACAGTGAAAATCTAGGATGTCAGAGGATAGACCATGGGATGGCAGAGGTGGGAAGAACCTTAGAGCACAGAATTCCGGGGCCAGGAGGGTCCTTGGAGCACAGAATGCCGGGGCCAGGAGGGACCTTAGAACACAGAATGCCAGGGTTAGGAGGAATCTTGGAACATATTTGGAGCTGGGAGAGATCTTAGACCAGAGAAAAGAGAGTATCAGAGCCTTAGAGCAGAGAGTGAGCATGCTGGGAGGGCCTCAGGTTGCGCTAGTCCTGGTGCTACTACCAACTGCTGTGTGGTTGGGGGTGGAGGGGGTTCCTTCTCCTCTCTGAGCCTCAGTCTCCTCACCTGTACAGGAGGTGGTCAGACTAAATGGAATCTATGCTCAAACCGTCTTGGATTCCAGGGCCTCCAAGCCCGGGTTCTCAGCGCACAGTCCCAATTTCCTTAGGTCCTAGATTCAGCGAGGAAAGCACCCTCAGAGGTCAGAGTGTTGTCTCCGAAGCACTTTGAGGTCCCCTTGGCTCTCAGAGCTGTCACAGCCAGGATGAGCCAGAAGGTAGGATAGGAGCTGAGGCTTTCAAGCTGGCAGGGACCTTAGGAGTCATTTGATTCAACCCCCTCTTTTTCCAGAGGAAGCAACTGAGTCCCAGAAAGTTCCAGACACCCCTTAAATGGGGCCCCGAGACCCGAGAGGAGCCACAAAGCCCACTCTAGACACCAGACCTCTGACTCCTAATCCAGGGCTCTCTAGCAGCCTTGATAGCCAAGAGGTGAACAGGGGAAAGAAGGGGAAAAGGAGGGGAGGGGTGTTAAGAAGGTATCCTCTATTTTTGTGCTCCCCAGAGGGCCTAGTAAAGGGCCATACACACTTTATATATGAAAAGGGACAAGTCACTGCATGAATGCTGGAGCAGGAAGGATGGGGATGTTTTACAGAGTAAAATTTTACAGAGAAGGAAACTGAGGCCCAGGGAGGGAGGGAGCTGCCCACGGTCACAGAGGGGGCAGGTAGACAGCTGATGGATAGACTCATTTTATTGACCTACTTCCCCCTCCTCTTTCTTGTCTTAGTCACAAGGGCCAGCCCTCTGGGTGGGTGGAGTATGAACGGATATATCTGAGAATGAAAATGATATCAATAAAAAACTATTTAAAGCCCCCAATGTTTAAAAAGAGAATCTTGTTACTGTCCAGGAAGCCCCTTGGAGGGCATCCATTCCAGCCCCTCCCTCACACCTCCTCCTACAAGGCCTCACTACCCACCTCCCAAGACAGATCAGCCTCAGGCTCCCTTTAAATTGCCCCTTCTCCTACCTGGGCCTAGCTGGCCCCTTCACTCACAGTCCCCTTGGGCATTCCTTTCTCCAGACTGAAGATCTGGGGGGGGACAGAAGATGGAAGATGGTGGCCCCCCACAGAGAGATGGAAAGTCCAGACCTGTGTTCTCTGGGCAGGTTACTCAGCCTCGTCTGCCTCAATGTCCTCATCTGTACAATGGGGACATTAATAGCACCCACCCCCCAGGGTCAGTTAGAGGAAGATGAGATGGCTTTGCAGTCCTCAGTGCTGATTGTTATCATTGCTGTTGTCATTCCAGAGCTATGTGGCACTTCCCACGATGCTAGGAATTTAGAATCCAGTAACTGGGCCTGCACCTAGACTATGGGCCACAGAGACAAATGCCCAGCCCCAATGGACAGGCCTCTTCCTGTAAAGAACCCTTTGGTGTCTCATGTTTTTAGCAGCAGAAAGTCACTTTCTCTTGAGTTCATGCTTTTCCCCTGACATGACTACCCTGAGCTGTCCACAGGATAATAGAGTGATTCACACAAGTGGCCCCTGGGACCCTTGAGAAGCCTCTGTATCCTTGGGGTACCTGGGCCCCGACTTGGAGCCCCGGTATCAGGGATGGGATGGCAGACTTACAGGCAGGAAGGCCTGGGTTTGGATCTCACCGAAGGCACATATGTGGACCCCAGGGCAGGTCACTTTTCTGTCTCTCTCGGGCCTCAGTTTCCTCATCTGTAAAATGGGGAGACCAAGCTAGTATCTATGTCACAGGGCAGCCAGGATCAAAGGAAGACATGCGGCAAACCCTCTGTAACTCTTAAAACACTACACACACGTGACTGATGGTGAGGTGACCTTCCCCACCATGTGCAGCTGTCAGAGCTGTCCTGCTTGTCTCTTGCTCTCTCTGGCCACCCTCCGGCCCATTCTCAAAAACTTCCTTTCTTGTTGCCTTGGCTTCCCTGTGCTCAGCCCCTCTCCCCTTCCCTGTTAAATGAGAGACAGTGGTAAAG
>NW_027185852.1:21290514-21325211 GCF_028583685.1 Petaurus breviceps papuanus | reverse complement strand
GAGGAGAGGACAGAGAGAAGCACACAAAGACACAGAGAGAGACAGAGGAGAGGACAGACAGACACAGACACACAGAGAAACCAGAACTCTTGGAACGAGCCCAATCAGATCAAAGAGAGCCCCAGCTGGGACTGGCTAGGTTCTAAGGCATTTAGCTCCAGGTCTGGTCCCTGGCAAGCCTGGGATTCCTTGATGGCCACCCAGCCCCAAGCACTTGTTCCAAGACAGAGCAGCTGGCTGAATCAGGACAGGCTTCCTGGAGGAGGCAGCTCCAGACCTGAGCTGGGAAGGAAACCATTCCCTTCAACAAGCATTTCCTAAGAGGCTGCTCTGGACTAGGGATTGGTGTGGAGTGATAAAACTGGCACAGCCCCACCCTCTGGGACAATCCATTTTGCTGAGAGAAAACCCTACACAAAAAGGTAGATGCAAACTGTGGCATTTCAGAGGGGCCTGAGGATCAGGGAAGGCCTCATGGAGGAGGCAGCCCTTGAGCTCAGCCTTCAGGGGAGTGAGAGGTGAGGTGGGAGGGCATCCCAGGTATGGGGGACAGCCTGGGTAAAGGTCCAGAGAAGGGAGATGGACTTTTATGTCCTGGAATTAGAGCAAATTTGGCTGGAACACTGAGTATGTGAAGCAGAATTATGGAAAATCGGTCTGGGCTGACTTTCTTTGTTCCACAATCCTTCCCAGCTCCAACGTTCTATATCCTCAGGCTCCTCCAGGCTCTGAGCTCCCTCCCAGCACTAACATTCATGTTCTCTGGTTCTGTTCTATGACTTTCCTGTGCTTGGCTGTGGGCCAGTACTCTCTGCTCCCCCTTCTCCCAGGTTCAGAATCCAGACCAGGGTCCCCTCTGTTTCTCTGTGTCTTTCCCTCTGTCTTTCTCTCTGTCTCCATCCATCTCTGTGTCTCTCTCTCACCATCTGGCCCAGGCCTCTTCCCAGATCTCTGCAGACAAATGAGCAAAGTCAGTAAGGGCTAGAAGGGCAAATAAACCCATTGGCCAGGTCCTGTTTGGGATTTTCTGGAAGGACTCCTAGCATTTTAGCCAGAAATGATGGGAAAGCCTGGAGACCAAGCTACCTGGGGCTGTCCTTTGTGAGGAACCTGTGGAAAGCCCAGGATCAGTTGTGGGTTCAAAACCCATGTGACCTGTGACGCTGGGCAAGTCAATCAGTAAACATTGAGTACCTACTATGGGCCAGGAGGTGCAGCTAGGTGCCACAGTGGATGGAGCTCCAAGGCTGAACTCAGGAAGACTCATCTTGCCTCAGACACGCACTAGCTGTGTGACCCTGCGCAAGTCACTTTACCCTGCTTGCCTCAGTCTCCTCATCTATAAAATGAACTGGAGAAGGAAATAGCAGGCCACTCCAGTATCCCTGCCAAGAAAACCCCAACTGGGGTCCCAAGGAATTGGCCATGATCGCCACAGCAAAGGTACCGGGCACTATGGTTCTCTCATGGGGCTCAGAGTGTTATGGAGGGGACAAGTCACACCCTCCGTGTCTCTATGGGCCAAATGAGGGGATTGGACCCAAGGACCCTGAGAGTCTTCTCACTCTCTAAAGTTGTTTTTCTGTGTTAGAGTAGAATGAAACCTCAGAATCATCTTGGACCAAGGGCTCTTTTATGTTCATGTGACATGGAAGACCCATTCTCCAAATAATGCTTCTAAATGCATCTAATGACATCACACAGAATTACAAAGGAAACCAATTCTAGTGAAATACAGCTGCCAAACTGTTTGTTCATGGACCCCCAGCTTCAGAAGCCAAGTCTAAGCCAACTCTGCCATTTTGTAGATGACAAAACTGAGGGCCCAGAGAGATCTCATTTATCCAGAGCCACAGAATAATTCAGAGGCCCAGCAGGGACTGGAATGAAGATGCCAAGTCCAGAGTCATCTTAGCAAAATGTGTTGATTTTTTTTTGTTTGTTTTATTTTGTTTTTAAGCAACTGGGGTTAAGTAACTTGCTCAAGGTTAAACGGCCAGTTATTTGTGGGTGTGGTGCTAAGTGTCTGAGCCTGGATTCAATCCCCAGGTCATCCTGACACTTGAGCCAGTGCTCTAACTCACTGAGCCACCTGGCCACCCCTAAGCAATTGGGGTTAAGTAACTTGCACAAGATTACACAGCCAGGTGTTTCTGGGTGGGTGCTAAGTGTCTGAGCCCAGATTCGATCCCAGGTCATCCCGACTCTGGGGCCGGTGCTCTTACTCGCTGTACTACCTGGCCACCCCTATGATGCATTCGTTTTTAGAACTCGAGTTAACCTGTACATTTCGTTCCATTTCCTTTAGCTTTTTGACAGTTCCCACTATTTGTAAGGTACTGTTCCAGGGGCTGAAACCATGCCTGCCCTCAAGAATCTTACATGCTATTTGGGGGGAAAAGCATGTGCAGATATGAATAAATAGGAAATAGATAGAAATTCAAGGAAGGAGAGACCCAAATCTTCTCTGAAGGACAGTTTGTTAATCACAGAATAAGGGCTTGTTGATGGCACAGAGGAATGATTGGGCAGAGTGGAATAGAAACAAGCTAGGTGGATATGAAGAAGCCAGGAAAGGAAGGGTCCAGAGTAGAGCCACAGGGTCATGGAATCCCACACCTTTCACAGTAGCAAAGGCAATTCTTACTTACTTAGTAATCCCTGAAGAACTGGAGTGTACTAGGGATCTGTGCTTAGCCTTATGGTATTGATCATCTTATCAATGGCTTGAATAAAGTCATGGGTGGCAGGAAATCCAATTTGCAGATGACACGAAGCTGGAAGGGAGAGATGACTATATGACAGTCGGGATCTCAATGTCTGATGACAGCCTAGACAGTATAGGACTGAATCTCATCAAATGAAGTTCATTAGGGATAAATGTAAACTTTTACACTTGGGTTCAAAAAATCAGTTTTACAATTACAAGGTGCAAGAGGGTGACTAGACTGTAGTTTAGCTTCTGATAACCTGAGGGCTTTGGTAGACTGCCAACTCCATAGGGATCATTGCTCTAACACGGCTATCAGAAAGCCAATGAAATCTTCATGGATTGCCATGGCTAAAGAATGTCACCAGCAGACTGGTGATGAGCCTCTCGGTACCCAGGGAGGCTGATCTCAGGAAGCAGACCCATCTGGGTGCCAGGACCATACCTGAGGCTTATAAGCATGGTGGAGGCTTGTTCTGGTCTGCCATAGCTTTGAAGAAGCTGAGGATGGATCTGAACAGGGTTTTCTGAAGATCTCTGCCATCTTGGGCTGTATCAAGGGAAACAGAATGTCCAGACCTGAGGAGGTGCTCAACCATCCCCCAGTGCTCTGTCCTGGCCAGACCTTCTGTGCAGTATTGGTATAGGGTCAGACTGTAGGAAGAATGTCACTGTCTTGAGCCCACAGAAGGAGGATGGGAAAGGGCTCAGAGATCATGCCATACTGAGTTTGGTTACCATGGTCTGGTAGGGAGACAGCCTAGATGTCTCCAAGTAGTTTAATGGGTGATTAGATTTCTTCTTCTTCTCTTTTATCAGAGACTGAATGAGCACTTGTCAGAATAATGATGATGGTTGATGATGAGAGCTAGGCATTTACATAGCATTTTGAAGTTTGCAAAGCACATCACAGATATCTCACTTTATCCTATCCTCACCATCACAGTTGTGTGGATTCCACCCCCCCCCCCATGTCGCCCTTCTCCAATTGGTCACTAATCATAGCCCCTGCCAGCCGGGATCAGAGATGAGACTCTCACCTAAGAAATAATTAGGGGATCATTTACATCTATGTGAGTAAACGGGAGCCCAGGTCATGGTCTCCTCTTGTTGAATAAATTGCAAAATCCTGGTATTTCTTGGGGTAGAGAAAGAGGAGACACAGAGGGGAGTGTAGAGCGAGAAGGGGTTACATTCATCCCTTGTATTGTATATAGGAAGAACATGAGACTCAGAAGGCAAGGGACTTCCCTAAGGTCTCCCAACTGGTTATTAGAATAGGCAGGACTAGATCCCTCCCTTCCCTTCTCCTCATTTTCCTGAAGTTCCTGAAGGAGGTAAGACTCCAAAGACATATAGCCAGACAGGAAGAAGGGTAGGTGCTTACTACATGTCAGACACTGGGCTCAGTAGGATTTATACAGGAGGGAGGAAGGGCTCGTTCCCTGATAGCCTCTCCTGAAAGGATGCAGGTACTTTGTAATAGATTATGACAGAAATGTTTAGGACAGCTTGGAAGCAAAGCAGAGAGAGCACTAGACTTGGAAGATCTCAGTTTGAAGACCTAAGTCTGAACCTTAGATACTTATCAGCTTTGCCACTATGGGCAAAGCACTCTCTGGGCCTCAGTTTCCCCATCTGTAAAATGAAAACATGGCGGTCTGTGACATCTAGTGTCCCTTCTGGCTCAGTATTTGTGATACTCTTCCCTACAAAGCTGTGTGCTGGTGGACAAGTCATTTTCTCTCGGAGACTAAGTTTTTAATTCATATGTATATTACTTGACTCTATAAAAATGCTATAGAAATATGAGAGTGTTATTGTGACTCCAGCTCCATCCCCATCTCTCCTTCCCATTCCACTAACACCCTCCCATTTTGCTTCCCTTTCTTAGTAGCTGGTCCTCAACCTCAGTCCCCACCTATGAGATGGCCATGATCTGTAGCCCGCCTGTCCCAGAAGAGGAAGAGGAGAATGGACCTCCCCCGTACAGCAGGGCCACTGGTGTGAGGCCAGTAGGACTGACCCGAAGCAAATCGGATGGGGCCCTGCTCATTCCTCCCCAGCCAGAGATGTGGGGAAACCAAGGCACAGCCTGGGTCAGCCCCCCACCCAGCTATGAGAGCATTGATGCCCGTGGCCTGTGACTGACAGCCCAGCCTGAACCAAAGCTGCTCGATTGCTGCTGGCAGCCAGGCAGGGGCTGACCAAGAGCCCAGACTGGCTGCTGTCACTCTCCAGAGACAACCTTCAGTAAAGGCTAACAGGAGTGAAGAGCACCTCTCGCTTGGGCTTGAGTTCAAGCAAGACTCGGGACTGGATCCTCAAGGGGCCATTGACTGGTGTGTGACCTTGGCCAATGTTCTCTCGTGTTTTCCTCGTCTCAAAAATGGGGATCTAACTCCCTGTCCTGTAGACTTCTGGTGGATATCAGGAGCATCACATGAGATAATGAACCTGAAAATGATTTTGTAAACTGGAATGCAATAGAGATGAGAGGGGTTATTTTTATTGATTCCCTGGGTACTAGGCTGACCATCCACAGAAGCCCTACCCTGGGGCTGGGGGTAGATTTCAGGGTCTCTACGACCCCTACTTCCCTAATCTGTCTCCTTACTCTCCTCCCACAAACCCCCAGGAGACAAAACAGGCAGAAGAAGAAGACCTGGGACAGATGGCTTCTCTCAGACTCAGTTTCCTCATCTGTAAAATGAGGAGAAGCATCTCTGTCTTCCCCATCTCCTAGGCTGTTGTAAGTCAGTCTGGCCAGGAGGAGCTGTTATCAGGTACCTGAACCTTAGTGTACAGGGAGGCTGAGCTAGCTAGGGAGAAGAGGTGGGGCCAGGCACTGTCACTGACCAGGGAAAGCCCGAGTAGAGCAGGCACCTTGGCCCGGGGAAGGCCCAGAGGGAGCACAGGAAGGATTCAGGGCAATGAGGTTGCAAGTCGGTCCACAACAAACCATCAGATTTTATCTGAGTAACTCCTTTCTCTAAGGCCTGGGCTACATGGTGTGTCTGAGGGGATGGAGGACAAAGCTCTCTCCATCATAGAGCTAACAGTTTAACGAGAATCAGTTTGGAAGAACTGGGTGGGACTTTAAAATCTAACTCCTCATTTTGTGGATGAGAACACAGAATGTAGAAGCCAGGAGGGCCCTTAGACCAGGGAATATCAGAGCTGGGAGGAAGCTTAGAACAGAGAATGTCAGAGGTGGGAGGGCCCTTAGAATAGGGAATGTTAGAGATGGGAGGGGTCTGAGAACAGGGAATGTCAGAGCTGGGAGGGGTCTAGAACAGGGAATGTCAGAGCTGGGAGGGGTCTAGAACAGGGAATGTCAGAGCTGGGAGAGATTTTAGAACAGGGAATGTCAGAGCTAGAAGGAATCTTAGAACAGGGAATGTCAGGGCTGGGAGGGAGCTTAGAATAGAGAACTAAGAGGTGGGAAAGAGCTTAGAACAGGGGATGTCAGGGCTGGGAGGGGCCTAGAAAAGTAAGTGCTTTACTGAAGGGTATTCCACTAGTGAGTAGCCCAGTTCCTTTGACTCTTGTACTCTGTTCTATCAATTTTTTCCCTTTTTCTGGTGGGTCCCCTGGTCCTTATAACAGTGATTTTTGCTGAAAATGAGGACTGTTTTCATCCACCATGTATCCCCAGCACTGAGCACGTAATAGTTGCATAATAAATGCTTCTTGAACTGAATTGAGGTAAGGGCCACTGCTTCCTCATGCTGACAAAGACACATGGCCCACCGCCCCACTGGGAGGCCAAAGTTCCCAGGTAATGATACCGGTCTGCACGTGGCAGTGGGGAAAGAGCCCGGACCATGAATCTGCAAACCTGGAGCCTAACCTTACTCCTGCCACTAGCTTGTTTTGTTGTCACTTTCCTAACTCATTTTCCCCCTTTGTGAAAGGAGGATATTTTACTAAATTATGTCACAGGTTCTAACATTCAATGTTTTAAGTCCACTCAAAGTTCTGAAACTCTGTCCAAAGGGCTCCCCCTCCTCTGACATTCCATGTTCTAAATCCCCTCCCACCTCTGACATTCCATGTTCTAATATCCCTTCTGGCTCTGACACCTTACAGTTGCTCAGTCATTTCAGTCTTATCTGACTCTTCACAGCCCCATTTGGGGTTTTCTTGGCAAAGATAGTTGACTGGTTTTGTCATTTCCTTCTGCAGATCGTTTTACAGATCAGGAAACTGAGGCAAGCAAGATTACATGACTTGCCCAGGGTCACATAGCTTGTAAGTTTCTGAGGCTAGATTTGAATGCATGAAGATGAGTCTTTCTGATTCTGAGTCCAGGGCTCTCCGACGTCTTACATTTGCTCCCAGACCCTGTCAGAGCTCTTCTCACACTGTGATTCTGTCTCGGATCTTGGTCCCCTTTCCATTCCCAAAGGGTTAATTATAAAATTAACAATTGTAAAAAAATTGTCAGGCTAAGTGTTTCTGGGTCCTTCCAGCTGAGGAACTGTGAAGTATTTCCCTTGGGGCAGTCGGGTTAATGAGTTGCAGGTGTGGGAAAGAGCCCACTTAGGTGTGAGGTTCCTCCTACCTACTCCCATCCCAGCTGGCTGTGAGTGCCTCCGAAGCCCCAGAGGATGGGGAGAAGGGGGCACCACTCGGCACTGGGCTGAGGGGAATTCCCAGCTTTAGAACACAGTCAACCCTCCAAACCATCAAGAGGTTACTATAGAACCTGGATTTTAGCCCAAAAAGGAGCTCAACTCCATCCCTCCCATTTTATAGGTGAGGAAACTGAGGCCCAGATGACTTGCCTGCGGTCACAGAGCAAACAGAGGAGAAGCAGCTGCTGGACTGACAGCCACGTTCCTCTCCTCAGTCAGAGAGGAAGGGAGGCGCTCCTCCTGATGCCTGCAGGCATGGCGGGGGTTTGACCAGGAGGCCGACTTCAGCCCAGTTGGACAATTAGAGCTGTCCAGTAATTATAGATGGCAAAGCTCCCCATCACGAGAGGTTTATAGGCTCTCAGACTGTTAGAGCATAAAGGGACCTTTAAAATCCACCCCCCTCATTTTATGCAACAACCAGCAGTTATGTGTCTTCTCTGTGCTAAAGATTGTGATGGCCAAGGTGATGCAGTGAGCTAAGGTCTGGGCTCCTAGACGAGCTGTTGCTCCCCAACAGGTATGTTAAGTCCCCACTGGCTACCCCAGGTTTAATCTAATCCTTCGAGTATCAATCACCCTGGAATCACAGAGAAGTCCAGCCCTCAGACTCTTGAATGAAAGCACAGGATGGCAGAGCTGACTTTTTTTTTTTTTTAAAGCAATTGGGGTTAAGTAACTTGCTCAAGGTTACACAGCCAGTTATTTGTGGGTGTGGTGCTGAGTGTCTGAACCCAGATTCGATCCCAGGTCATCCCGACACTGGAGCCAGTGCTCTTGCTCGATGAGCCACCTGGCCACCCCTAGAGCTGAGCTCTAAGAGATGGTGTCACCGGTAAGAGAGGGTAATGATTTTAGAGTCAGAAAATCTGGGTTCAAGTCTTGGTTCCGTCACTGGTTACCCATATGACTCAGAGCCAGTGACTCTAACCTAAGCCTCTCAGGGCTGTTTCCTCATCTACAAAATGAAAGGGTTGACTAAATGTCCTCCAAGGTCCCTTCCAACTCCAAATCAAAGCTACTACTCTAGGCCTCTGGGCTGATGCAGAAGATGTAAAGACCCCACATTCCCAGTCATTAACTCTGCCCCTGGAAGTGAGATAGATGATGGATGGAGACCATCAACAATGGGCTGGGAGGTTGGGCTTCCATCAGCCTCTATCTGATGAGGAAACCCCATTACAAGACACCAGACAAGTGGTCCCCAGCCCTTGTCTCCAGGCTTCCACTGCCTCCCCAAGGCATCTCATCCTAACTTTGGATGACCTGAACTGCTCCTGACCAGGACATTCTAAGGACAGCCTTGTTGGCGGCTCTAGTGGTCTCCATCTTTCCTGGCCTCCATCCTCACCCCAACCCTTTAAAACATAAAATATCAAACATGGAAAAGACGTTGGAGATAATGAAGTATGGCCCCCTCATTTTACAGAAGGGGAAACATAGGAGGAAAGTGACTTGACCAAGATCATAGAGCTAGCAAGTGTTAGAGAAGGAACTCAGATCCAAGTCCAGCATTCTTCCCAGAATCCTATATTTATCTCTTGTCTCCTAAGTTATCAGCTGCCTCTTCAAGATCAGCAGGAACAGGGGACAGAGGGGTGGTACTTGGGGTTAGGGTTGGATGAGAGTTTGAGGAAGAAAAGTACCCCAGAGGCCTTCATCTTACAAATAAGGAAACTAAGGCTCCAAGAGGTGATGTGGCTTACACAAGTCTACACTGGCAGTAAATGCCAGCCAATATAAAGGATAGGCACAGAATAAGTGCCTACAGCAGGATAGGATTCATTGGCCAATATGAAAGGTGTGAGCTCTCGGAGGAGAGTTATCTCCGGGTGATCAGGGAGGGCTTCCTGGAGGAAGTGGTGCCTATGCTGGGGCATGAAGGTTGGGGAGGACTTGGGGATGGGAAGGGGAACAGGAAAGTTCCATCAAAGGCTCCAAGGAGGGAGATGTAACAGGCTGTGCTGGGCACATGAGGAGACCAGCTGAGCCAGAGCTGAGACTCGGTGTATTCTGGAGAGGGAGAGAGAGGGTCTGGTATGTAAAAGGACTTTAATGGAGAGGTCTCTTCATCTGCTGAGGGTTGTGTGTGTGTGTGTGTGTGTGTGTGTGTGTGTGTGTGTGTGTGTGTGACAGAGAGAGACAGAGACACAGAGAGAGTGAGAGTGAGGGTCTGGCCAAGCTACTGTCTTTGCCCAAGCTCAAGGCAGACCACATCGGTGTCTCCCTGCTGCCCCCTGGTGGGGTCTTTCTCATTCCTCAACTCCAGCTGCTCACAGATGGTGCCGAGGGGCCCCTGGGAGAAAGTGAGAGGGACAGAGGAGTGTTGAGGGGGAAGGGTGGGGAAGGGCAGCACAGCAGGGATCCCAGAGAGGATCTCACTGTGGCATTAGCCTCTCTGACACAGGGAAACATGACCCTAGACATCAATGGATATTGTTTAATCAATCAACAAACGCTTGTCATATGCCTGCTGCATGCCAGGCTCTGTGTTGGACAGCTCACTCCTTGTCTGACCTTGAATAAGTCACTCTTCCAAGCTTTATTTTTCTCAGCCATAAACGAGGAGGCAGAGTGATCTCTTAGGTCCCGTCCAACTCCATTAATCAGTCAACAAGCATTTATTAAGCACCTTCTATATTCCAGGCCCTGTGCTAGTCGTTGGGGAACCAAAGACAAAGTGAAAAGAGTCTCTGCCTCTTTTGGGGAGCCGACAACCTGCTAAGGGAAAGATCACGTGTGTGGTAGTACACACATAAGTATATATGTGTCAATATTTTTAAACAACATGAATGACATTACTGGACGGTAAGTCCACGATTTGTGAGGCTAGATTTATCTGGAGCTCTGAGTGTTCTAACAACAAGGAGTTGTTGAAAGAAACAGGGACATTTAGTCTGAAAAGAAAAGGCTCAGAGGGGAGAAGAAGAGGGCTCCAACCTGTTCGGCTTGACTGCAGGAAGCAGAACCAGGAATAATGGGAGGAAGAGACAAATAGAGTTTTGATATCAGGAAAAACTTCCTCCTAATTAGAGCTGTCCCAAAGTGGAATGGACTGTCCTGAAAGGTAATGAGCTCCCCATCACCGAAGGTGTTACAGTAAAGACCTCTTGTCAGGAATGTTACCTAGGAGATTCTTGCTCAGATCCAGGCTGGAGCTGATGCCCCCGAGATCCCTTCCAACCTAGAGATTCTGTGAAACTGAAAAAGGAGAGGGATGGTAGAAGCTGCCCCCCTGCCCACAGATAAGCTAAGCAGTGTGCCCAATATCCAAGGAAGACAAGTAGGAGAGAGGATGGGTAACTCCCAAGAGATAGTGTCTGGGAAGAAAGAGAACAACGCACAATTCAGCTCAGCCTTGGGAGGAGCAAGAACTTGGACCAACTGATGATATTAAGACAAAGAAGCAAACTAAAAATCAATAATGGTCCCAGGGTCTTGGTGGGAGGGGGCTTATGCCTGGAATTTGACTCTGTAAGACTACAACTTATCAAATGGATAAATAAATGAAAGCAGGGCTGAGAAACATTGTTTATTAAGAGTTTGCATTCATGGGAAGAAATCCAAGAACATGAGAGGAGGAACAGGATAGAGAGTGTTTGGACAAGGATGAAAGAAAATAGAAATAGAAACAATATCTTCAGAATAGTAGAGACCACCTAGACTGAAGGAGAGAGTGGGCAAGCAGGCTGGGAAAGAGATCAGAACCCTTGCACAAGGACGCACTGTTTTACCAATGGGGTATCGGATTATGCTGGTGGCTGCCCAGAGCATGCAAGCCAGTCTAGTTATGTCCCATCTTCATCCTCTGAGAGGTGGACTGTGAATCAGTGACATGCCAGTCATATTCCAAAGGGTCACTTCTATAAAGCTAGGAACAGTGAATCAGGACATGCCAGTCAGATTCCAAAGGGTCACTTCTATAAAGCTAGGAACAGTGAATCAGGACATACCAGTCAGATTCCAAAGGGTCACTTCTATAAAGCTAGGAACAGTGAATCAGGACATGCCAGTCAGATTCCAAAGGGTCACTTCTATAAAGCTAGGAACAGTGATTTAGGACATGCCAGGCAGATTCTGAAGGGTCACTTCTATAAAGCTAGAAACAGTGAATCAGGACATGCCAGTCAGATTCCAAAGGGGTACTCAATAGGAAAAATGAAAACAAAAATGGAGACGTTTGTCTGTCTGGAGGAATGAAAGGTCAAGGATCTGTAGGGAAAGAATAAAAAGAAAGTGAGCATCTGGATTTCAAACTCAGCTACAAAGCTGTGATGATCAAAATGGTTAAAAATAGAAAAGCTGATTGATGAAGCAGATTGAATGAACAAGATTGAAACCCAAGGACTCTGACTACTGGAGTTAGGATTCTCTCTTTGACAAAAACTTCTGGGAAAACTGGAAATCCATCTGGCAGAAATGAAGATTAGCTCACACCACAGAGTGAAATAAGTTCCAAGTTTTCTCTTCTATGATAGGTAGAGTTCTTGACCAAAGGAGACAGAGCATCACAGGAGATCAAATGGGCAGTTTTGATTACATGAAATTGAAGTTTTGAACAAATAAATTCAAAATATTAATATGCACATATAAGAAGGACTCCTTTCTCAATCGATAAATGATGACAGATTATGAAGAGGCATATTCTCTCAAAAGACGAAAATCAAGCTAGTTAACCATATGAACAAATGCTCCAAATCTTTAACAATGAGAGAAATACAAATAAAGGTTCTACCTCCCACCCGTGAAATGAACAAAAATGACCAAAAAAGGGAAAATGGCAGTTGTTGGAAGGGCTATTGGGCAGGCACACTGATGTACTCTTAGTGGAGATATAAAGAGGTCCCAACATTCTGGAAAGGAATTTGGACTGAACTGTGCATATACTCTTTGATCCAATGATGTCAGTACTGGGTCAGAGATTGGGGTTTTGGTTTTCAAGACAGGAAGGACCATACAAACGAAAATATTTATAGCAGTACTTTTGTTGAAGCAAAGAACTAGAAACCAAGAGAGTGCCCATCAGTTAAGGGGTGGCTAAGCCAATTACGCAATCTGAATGCAATAGAGGATTGCTGCACAAGAGTAGAGTAAGCATCTCTCTGGCTTTGCTCTTCTACATCAAGGGCAGCGACATCTCTGCTCCGGCTTGTCAGGCTATCCCGAGGGCTTAGGTCTCTTCTCCCCACTCCTCTGTGGTTCCAAAGCAAATCAGCGTTTAGTAAGCAGCTGCTATTCGCCCTGTTGTATTGTATTGTCTCCATCTCCCATTGGAGTGTGAGCTCCTGGAGGGCAGGGACGATCTCCCCTTTTATTAATTGTATCCCCAGCACTTAGCACAATGCCTAGTACATAGTAGGCACTTAATAAACGTTGGTTGGATTATAGACTTGTAAGATTTGCTAGAAGGGACCTCCGAGGTCATCTAGCCCAGAGCAGCCCACAGATCTCAAGCGATCAGAACCAGATTCAAAGGCTATTGGGAAATATTTAACAAAATAAACAAAAATACAGCACAGATCACGTGAATTTGTGGTTTTGTAAATCAGTATGCCTCCCAAAGGGAGGTGTTTCCATTTGCCACCAACCTAGTCCAGCCCCTTCAATGTTTATTTTTAAAAGTGACATCAGATGAGATAATAGGTGGAAAGTGTTTGCGATCTTCAATGCGCTGGCTACGTTTTAGTTATTGTTACTGTTACTATGCCCAGATCGGGGCGATGCCACGGTGAGTGTCAGCAGCTCAGCTTGGCTCCCAAAAGGACCCGTCTCTCTGTCTCCAAATGCAGGGCTCATCCATCCTGCCAAACATCCCTGCCTTACATTTGGATAAGTGGTTATGGGGAAACTGAGACTCAGGGATGTTGTGATGTGCCCGAAGTGGGACTTGGACCCCAGGTCTCTAACTCCAAACCTTGCCTCTATTTCTCTGTACCCCTGGTCCCTTACTTGTTGTGGGATTGTGGAGAGAATAAACTAAGGCACCACAATATCCTAGATCTAGGGCTGGAATGGACTTCAGGGACTTTTAGTCCAATCCCTCCCCATTTTACAGATCAGGAAACTGAGGACCACAGAGGTTAAGTTAGTTGCCCAGGGTCATACATGTAATGACTGAGTGGGATTTGAACCCAAGTCCTCTGATGCCAGAGTCAAGATGCTCTGCACTGTTTTTTGTCCCCTTTTATAGCCTACCTTCTTGCTCAACTATAAGCCCCCTGAGGCCAGGGGTTTTTGACTCTCTCAATACCCCTGAGAAGCCTTTATCACTGAATGGGGACTGCCTCAGTCAAACTGAGACCTGTTAAAGACCTCAGCTTGAAAAGGCCAGGGTCCCCCACTGCATCCTGGGCCATCCCCAGTCATCCTGATCCGTTTCTGTCTCTGAAGGCGAAAGTGAGGCTGGTGGCCTTGCCCAGTCTTGCCTCGCTTAAATCCAATTCACTTGTGTCATGGCATCACCTCCCTGATGTCCTGGTCCTCTTGGAGAACGAAGGACAAGCAGCAGCAATCCCCCTAAGCTGTGAGCGCAGCATGCAGCAGACACTCAATAAATGCTGATTGAATTAAATGCTAGAGGGGCAGCATGAGCCTCAGAACAGTCTGCATTTGGAGTATTGGATCTGAGTCCTGGTCCTCAGTGACCGTGGCTAGGTCATCTGTCCTCCTCAGGCCTCAGTTTTCCCAATTGTTACACAAAGGGGTTGGATTAGCTGATTTTGGAGGTCTCTCCTGGCCCATCCAGAATTGTGGTAAAAGAGAGAAAATGGGAGCCTGGAGGCAGGTGCCCTGGGTGTGAATCCTGCCACATTTGCTAGGCCTGTGGGGAGGGGAGGAGTGCTTTGGTTTCTTCCTCTGAAAGTTGGGGGGCCCCGGGGCTCTGCTTGGTCCCCAAGGCAGCTAGGGGTGATGGGCACCAGAGGGTGCTGCTGAGACCCCGACTCTAAGAGCTGACCGCTTAAGAGGGATGGCCAGGGTGAGCTGCCCGCTCTGTCCCGCCTCCCTCCCTCCCTCCCTCCCTCCCTCTTCTGCTGCTTCCTTACCAGAATTCTGTGACATGCAATAGTATAGACCAGACAATAGCATGTGTGCATTGCATGTGCAGATCCCAGACACACACATGAGTAAGTGTGAAATCATTTCACGCACTAGTCAGTGCCCAAGGCAGCTGGGGGCGGGGCGCTGCAGGGTGGCTGGGACCTGGGAGGGGGCAGGACAGGGGCCAGGCAGGACCCTCCTCCAAAGCCTGGAGCCAGTGTGTGCCTGTGGTCACAGGTCCAGGGCTGGAAGGGGCCTCAGAGACCCCCTCCCCCCCCCGCCCCCCAGCTCCGGCTGCTCGTTTTACAGATGAGGCCCCAGGTCAGAGAGGTAAGACATTTCAGAAGTGGTATTCGAACCCAGGATGTCTGCCCCTCTGCCAACCCTCTGGGCCTTGTCTCTAAAGTGATTGGATTAGAATTTGCTAACTGCCATCTGGTTCTAATCCCTTCCGGCTCATTGACGGATTTTACTGGAGTGTGTGGGGCTTGCCAAGGATCTCGCAGGTACCGAGGAGCAGAACCCACGTATTCAGAGCCTCTCACTAAGCCTGCTTGGGGGGCAGGGAGGGGGCTTGGGCCTGGATGCCTCGGGAGTTTCCCTTTCCCAGCCCCAGGATGGGGAGGGAGGGAGCCTTTGGCGTCTTCCCCAGGCCTTGGAGGCCCCCTCTTCTTTTCTTATTTGGGGGAAAAATGGGAGGGGCTGGGGGAGGGAGACATACACCCAGAGACAGACAGAGACAAAGGGAGCCTTGGCGGCTGCCCTGGATACCCTGCCTGGCGGGGACGCAGGATATGAATGAATGAACCCCCTTCTCAGTGGGCTGCCCCTCCTGCCTAAAGCCTTTCATTCTCTTTTCACATTTTTATTCCAGTTAAATTCAACAAAATGCTTATTAAGCATCTGTTTTGAGTTGCTGGGGCAGGTGCTGAGAGCCCTCCCCTCAAGGAGCTCCCACTTCAGTGTTGGGAATGGCAGCCGGTGCCAGCCCTGAAGTCAGAAAGGCCTCCCTCTGCACCTGACCTCTTACTAGCTATAGAATCCCTCAGTAAGACCCCCCCACCCACATCTGGGTGCTGACCGCCTATGCCCACTTCACCCCTGCTGCCTTTGTTTCCTTAACTGTAAAATGTGAGTATCAAAGGAGATGCTTATAAAGTGCTGAACCTGGAGTCAGGAAGACCCATAGTTCTGAGTTCAGATCAAGCCTCAGATACTTATTAACTGGGTGACCCTGGGCAAGTCACTTCACCCTGTTTGCCTCAGTTTTCTCATCTGTAAAATGAACTGGAGAAGAAAATGGCAAACCCCTTCAGTATCTTTGCCAAGAAAGTCCCCAGTGGGGTCACAGAGAGCCAGACATGACTAAAATGATGAGACAACAACCACATGGGCCAATTCCTAGGGACCAGATTTGTGATTTCACTGGCTCTGGAAACTGTCTCTGCCCAGGCAGCTCAAGACCTTTTCAGCAGCTCTTAGTTTTTGAGAGTCTTAGGTTAAATGACTTACCCAGGGTCACCTGGCTAGCATAAGTTAAAGGCAGGTCTTGAACCCAGATCTCCCTGCTCTGAGGTCACTTCTCTCCCTACACAGGCTCCCTCTTGATGCTACAGATAGAAGCAAAGTGAAAAGCAGTGACTTTCACTAAGGAATTTCCACTGGGTAAAGCAGATAATTATCCACAATTGAAGGGCTGGAGAGAGCCCTTCAGTGGGGAGCAAGCAGGCGTCTGTAAGGGATAGCCCAGGAGCCAAACCTTGGAGGAAACTCAGGATCCCTAGAGATGGCGCTGGGGAGACAAGGAGAGCCCCAGAGGCGAGAGGCAGAACAGCTGGTGTCCTGGGGGCCAAAGGGTGAGGGCCTGCCCAGAACCTAGAGATGGCTGGAGCCAGGCTGGGAAGGGCTTGGGGCCAAACTGGAGAGCTCCTATGCTGATGGGGAGCCATGGAAAATGTTTGAGCTGAGGAGGGAAAGAGTCAGTCTTCTGTCTGCCGTAGGAGGAGGAATCAGGCAGCTTAGCATTGGATGGATGACATGCTGGCTGTCTAATGAAGGGGCTTTCTCTGTGGTCCAGGGGAGAGGGAGGAGGGCCTGAGCTGCATCAGCGTGAGAGGAGAGGCAGCGTGTTGGGTGGTAAAGAAATTAGGTGGTGGGGGATGAGGATGCAGAGGGCAGAGTCAAGGTCACTGGCCAAGGGTTCCTAGGGAAATTGGGAGGAGGGTCACACCGAAGGGATAGGGGAGCCTCCGAGCTCAGCCCCTGACTGGGGGACAGGCATTTGGGCAGCTGGAATGATGTCAGGGTTTTGGCATGGTACCTGGCACCCGTAAGCCTGCCCCTTCCCTCCCTCCCTCCCTGGCTGCTCCCTCCCACCTGGGTGTCCCACACCTACACAGCCAGCTCAGCCCCAGAGGGAAGGTGAGAGAGAGCTGTGAGGCAGGGCAGCTGGACATCTCCAATGGAGCGTGAAACTTCGGGACTGTAGGCAGCTGGTCGTCCAGGCCCATTAGAAACCAGTCAGCACAGACCCCAGCCGGCTGCCCAGAGCCCTGCTTTGTGACTTCCCATGGGCTGGGGGTGGGGGCATCCGGAGGATTCCCCCCCACACACCTCTGGGTGCTGCCAGTGTGCCCCCCACAGGAAGGGCTTTCTCTCCCCCTGGGGCCAGCCAGGCTGGGCAGGGCACCAGGGCCATGGCTGAAGACAAGACTTTCCGCTACGGCTTCATCATTTTGGGCTTGTTCCTGTTGGCCGTGGGCATGTTCATCATGACGGCGGACCGGCCGCAGGTTTACATCACCTTCTGCGTCATCGGGGGCATCGCACTGATCGCAGGGGTCGTCTGGAGCATGTGCCAGTGTTACCCAAAGGTAGGCAGGAGACAGGCAGCACACCGTCTGGGGGCTCTGTGGGGACATGTGTGTTTGCACATACATGCAGTGTTTGCCACAATGGTGGAGGCCATGTGTGTCCATGCCCACGGATGCATGCCTTTCCATGGGGTCTCTCTGTGTGTAACTGTGTCTTTCTGTTCCTTTTTTGAGGGTAACTCTGAGTATAAGTGCGAGTCCTGCCTTTATACACACATGCTGTCAGTCAATCAGTATTTATTCTGTCCATGTGACTTACTGGGCACCAGACTGAGAGCAGGGAAAGGAGGCTCAAAGAAAGACCTAAGCCAGGCCTCGGCTCCTCGGGCTCCATCCATCTTCACGAACCAGAGACTGGGCCAGCCCCTTCTGTCTGAGCCTCAGTTTCCTCACTTGTAAAATGGGCCTGGAGGGCCTCTGGTCCTGGGATCCAAAGACCCACGTGTCCGTGGAGAGGTGAGGAGGGGTCCAGGTACTTTGTGGGGAAAAGTTCACTAACCTCTAGCAAATTTAATGGGCCCTTCAATTATGGAGGTAAGCCACAGGCATGACTCTGAGAAGGGGCCCTTCCCTGGGCTTCATCAGACTGACTGACCAAGGAGTCTGAGACACAGAAAAAAGATTAGGGACTTGGACCAAGAGATGGGTCCCTTCCAGGCTGACATCCTATGTTCTAAGCTCCTTTCCAGCTCTGACATCCCCTGTTCTCAGGTCCCGCCCAATTCTGGCCTTGTCTGTGCTGTATTCCAGAACTCCCTACTCCTTATCACTAGCTCACTGATTCTGTCATCCCATCCAGTCTGGTGCTTGCTGTGCTGCTCCATCTAGACCCTCGGACCCCAATCAGGAACCTCTAGAAGTAGACACAAAGTCCCTCTGCTCACCAGCCCTCCCCCTCCCCCTCCCATGCCCATGGTTCCAAATCTGGAAAACGAGTGTGTGGAGGGTCAGTCCTGGCTGGTTTGGAGTCACTTGCCTGGTTATTTACAGTCAACTCACCCCCTGTCCCAGGAAGCTGAGACCAGGGTCACACGCTGGGAGGAAAGGAAATCCACGGTGAAGTCACAGGCTCTCCAGCCTGGGCAGCTAAGGGCAGCCCTGGGTCCTGTGATCACCCTTGCTGGCCCGTGAGCCTGGGGAGGGGAGCTTCAGGGCCTGGGGAGGGGAGCGGCAGGGAGCTCTGTCTGTCAGTCGCTTGTAGCTCAGTGCTCTCAGATGGGTCCAGGGCCTTTAGTTGGGAGATCTGGGCTCTGGCCCGGTGTTCCCCACCTTCCAGCAGCCTCTCTGCACTCCAGTGTCTTCCACTGTAGAACTGACCTAATAATATTCCTCTTCCTACACCTCACAGTGTGGTTTGTGGGATCAAAAGAGATCCCAGGGACCTCCTGGCCACACCTTAAACAGAACCCATCCCCTCTAGAACATCCCCAACAAATACTCATCCATTCTTTGCTTCATTCACTCACACTGCCCAGGATGGGGGGCTCACCACGTCCCCAGGCAGCCCATTCTATCCCTCCTTCTATCTGTCTCAAACCTCCTTTTCTGTCACTTTCCCCTGGTTGCTCCTGGTTTGGCCTCTGGGCCCAAATGGTACAAGCTTGTCCTCCACAGGACAAGGGCAGCCATGGGGGCCCGAGTGTTCTCTTCTCCAGCTCCTCCAGCCACTCCTCATGTGACATGGACTCAAGGCCCTTCCCCATCCTGGCCACCCTCCCCTGGACACTCTCTGACTGATTCATATCTTTCCTGAATTCTGAGGCCAGACTTGAACGTGCTGCAGAGAGGCCGCCTGGCCAAGGCCGAGAAGAGAGGGATGGGCCCTTCTCTCCTCCAGGGCTCTCAGGCTCAGCTTCCTGATTGGGATTGAGTGTGCAAGCCCCTAAGACTAAGATCACAGCCCCCGTAGGGGGTGGCACTTGGTCGGACATTTGAAGCAAACTAGAGACTCTAAGGAGAGGAGATAAGAGGGGAGTGGGAGATCAGGAGGGAGGCTGGGGGTGAGGGGGAGTATGGGGAGGAGTGGGGGTGGGGAGAGGGAGGGGGTGTGAGGATGAGGAGGGAGGGTGGGGATGAGGGGGAGTGTTGGGAGGAGTGAGGGTGGGGGGAGGGGAGGTAGGATGAGGAAGAAGGGTGGGTTTGAGGAGGGGGTTGTATTCCAGGCATGAGGGACAGCCAGTGCAAAGGCTCCTGATGGGAGATTCCACTGTGTGACTAAGGCTCCTACAGCTCTTACACACTCCAGAGTCTCCTCGGGGAAACCCCACAATTGTGGAATCGTCATGAGCCCTTTTTTGTCCTATTTAATAGCTGGGGAGCCTAGCCTACCCATCAAGCACATACACACACACTCACACCTCCCACACTCACACAACATCATATAAACCCCCACACTCACAACACACATCACATACACACATACCCCCCCCCCCCCCCCACACACACACACAGTCCGGGACATCTCAATGGCCTGACAGCCTGGAGCCCTGTGCTCTCATCCCTCTTCACTTTGCCCAGAAGCTTTCATGGCTCTCATAATAGTCATTCGCCCCTGCAGCGGCTTGTGGAGAGGTCTACACAACCTTTCTGCCCAGGTTTCCAGGCACAAGGCAGGAGGGCTTGTGATCTTCACGGTGCAGAGGGGGAAGCTGAGGCTGGGTGGGGGGAGGCCCCTTCGAGGTGCCTCCTTCAGGCCCCTCCCGCCCCTCCCCTCGGGCCCTCTAAGGCTCTGGGCTGGGGAGGGGGCAGTCAGGAGGGGCGCGGGGCAGAGCCGCTGGTCCATCTGCTCTCTCAGCCTCAGACCCCACTCTTTGCTCCGCAGATCACCTTTGTCCCCGCTGACACGGATTTTGAGAGCTTCCTGTCCCCGAAGGCTCTGGCCACCGCCGGACATGGCATTCCAGAAAAGAAGGGGTAGGTGTCAGGGCTGGGGCCTCCCTCTCAACAGCTCCCAATCTGTTTTTAATGAGTCCTGAGTTGCGCTCAGCCCTGCCTTCAAGTCAAGGTCAAGGGGAGAAACCCTTGGCAACAGCTGAATTAGAAATATCTCACTACAAAGACCAAAAAAAAAAAGCAGGATGTGTGTTTGAATCATAGGATCAGATACAGAAGGGACCTTGGAGGCCATCGGGGCCTAAGGACTCATTTTCAAGAAGAGGAAACCAGGAGCTAAGAAGTGGTTTATTTGTCCAAAGACACAGGCAGTGAGTGGCAAAGTCAGAATTTGAACACAGATCTGCTGACTCCAGGCTAACTTTCTTTCTACTGTACTGTGAAAGGGAAGCAGTGTTTTCAACCCTTCCTGGAACAGTCAACAAGTCCACAAGCATTTATTAAGCTCCTTCTGTGTGCTAAGCACTGGGCTGAGTACCCTGGGGAGCTGCCAGTGTAGTGGGGGAGACACCAGACAGTGCGTATAAACAAGCCATAGACGGGTCAGCTTGGGAGTGATCCAGAGACAGAAGGCAGTGGCATTAGGGATGGAGGGAGGCTTCCTGCGCTAGGTGGGATTTTAGCTGGGACTTACGGGAGGCAGGGAAGTCGAGAGGCTTCCCTGTGGAGGGGGAGAATTCCAGGCATGGGGGAGAGCTGGGGCAAATGCCTGGAGGCAGGAGATGGGGTGACTTGCTTGAGGGACAGCCAGGAGGCCAGACAGGCAGGATACGCAGCTGGATACCCCACCATTTGTCCCAAGGGAGCCGCTCCCCTTCCCGTGGGCAGCCACTTACTAGTAAAGCCACATAGAGACCCCAAAACACAAATACCCAGAAAAATTCATAGGTTGCTTGAAAAAAGCAGTATTAGGACAGCCAGAAGAGAGGAGACCCCTGTCTCAGTGGGATGGGTGCGGCAGATCAGGTCTCATGGCACAGGAGAGAGAACAGGGAGACCCGGAGAAGAATCCCAAGCCACCCAGCTCACCAACAGGGGGATCGCCCCTCTGGAGCCCCTTCTCTCCATAAGTCAGCGTGATAATGGGGGGGAACCCCAAAACACTAGATCAGAAGTCAGAAAATCTGGGTTCCAGACTGGGCTCCAATCCTTACAAGCTGTGTGAATTCCAATGACTTTAATCAGTTATTAGATGAGCATTTATGAAGTGCTGACTGTGTGCCAGGGACTGGTTCGGTGCTCAGCACACAAAGAATGAAACCATCCTCTGCCTCAGTTTCCTAAGCTGTCATAATCCCTGCCTACATCCCAGGGCTCCTTCGGGACTAGATGAAATAATGGGCATGGTCCCCTCTCCTTCCCGGCTCAGCCTTCCCTCCTCTCTCCTCCAGGTCCCAACCTCCTTACTCTAGATTGGAAGAAGAGACGCAGAGCCCCTCTGACTATCACCACATCCAGATGAAGGTCTTTGGTCCTGGAGAGGACCAGGGCGTCCTGTCGGCCCTGAGCCTGCCCCAGTCCGAGCTCCAAGCTGGAGAAGGAAGGGGGCTGTGCCCCCGCTCACAGCCTTTCATGGAGACAACTGTTGTTGTCCATCAGAGCCCGGATATCGTGGAGGCTGAGAGCCACGGAGGTCGGCCTGAGGCCAGGTGAGTGGCTTGCGATCCTGTGGGGCACTGGGGTGGGGGAGGCTGAGAGAGGAACGAGATGGTGCAGGTGGAGGGAAGTCTAGGAAGCCATCGATGGGAGGACACCTGTGAAAGTCCCTCTGATGTAGGTCAGTTAGAGCAGCTGAAGGCACTGGGCCATGATTATCCTGGAAAAGAGAAGGCCCAGGGAGACATGAGAGCTGGCCCCCAGGATCTGAAGGGCTGTCGTGGGATCAGGCTTATTCTGCTTGGTCCCAAAAGGCAGAACCAGGAGCAACTGGGAGGACGGGAGGTTAGGCTTGAAGAAAGGAAGATCTTTCTGGCAATTAGGGCCATGCCCAGGTTGAGCGGGCTGGCCCCAGAGGCAGTGAATCCCCCAGCTGCAGGTCTTTCAGAAAGGTTGAGGACCGCCTGGTGAGGATGTTGTGTATGGGGGGCTCTGAGGGCCAAAGTGGACTAGATGATCATTGGGCCATCTAGCTCCGGATTCCACGTAGAATGTTGATACCAAATAGCACAGAAATCAGCCGGGCAATAAGCGTTTATCGACTCCTGGCCCCACCTAGTAATGGAAGGCCATTGACTTACTGTGTGTAGGGCTTTGGGCCTGCCCCTGTGGGAAGGACGAGAGGGAAGGATGCCCTCAAAGAGCTGGCAGTTTAGCTGGGGAGACAGCAACAGCAGACTCCAAGAATGCTGGAGACGGAGAGGCCTTTGGAGCTTCTGGTGGGAAATTCTACTCTTTGTGGGAGAAACTGAGGGACTAAGGCAGAGAAGCAGCCTGGAACCCCTAAAGTTCTGTGAGAGCAGCCCCCAAGAATCAGAAAGGGTTGAGGGTCTCCCCCCAACAAGGGTGGAAGGTTCTTCATCGCCTTGCATTGTCTCTCCGCTGAGGGCGGGTGGGCACAGCACGCAGCCTCTGCTCCTGCCGTAGGTGAGCACAAAAAGGCTGGGGGAGCATGTCTGTGGCCTCTGCGTCCCTACCAGGAGAAAGCAGCGAGGGAAGGGCTTCGGACTTCATGGTGAAGAAGGAGGAGGATGGTCCTGATTGCGTCAGAGGGTACAGGCTGGGAGAATGTGATGGGGAAGAAAGGAGAAGGAGGCAGGAGCCCTTGGGCCCTAACCCGGGCATGGGGCCCTGCCCCTGGACTGGCAGCTGAACCCTCCTGCTAGGATTACCTTCTGATACCCCAGAAATTATGGGCAAAAATAAAAGCTCCACCACACGTTCAGAATGCAGGCTAAGTTAAACATGACCTACGTAGCCAAGGTCATTTTAGGGGGCAGGGGCACGAGTGAGCTTTGAAGGGCAGGAGGTGAGGAGGGACGGCACACAAGGCCTGGACATGGGTGTGGAGACTGGAGGTGGAGGCTGAGGGGGGAAGCCCACAGCCAGGAGCTCGGGCAGTTTGGCTGGAGAGTCAGAGGGGGAGTGACGTGCCTGATGTCTGGAGAGGCAGTGGAGGGTCAGATTGGGAGAGGCCTTGAATGCCTCTCTAAGAGAGGTCTCTGGCTTGTCCCCAAGGGCAGAGGGAGCCAGTGGAGACTTCTGAGCTGGGGAGTGACGTGGTCAGATCTGTGTGCACAGTGTGGATGAAGGACTGGACAGAGCAGAGCCTGGAGGGTGGCAGACGAGTGAGGTCTCCAGGGGATCCAGGCCAGAGTGATGAGGGCATGATGACTGGGGAGGTCCCTGAGGCAGGGACCATGTTCATTTTTCTCTGTATCCCCAGTAGCTCACACAGTGCATGGCACATGGAGAACACTTAACTGTTTGTCGATGATTGACCACAGCCCCCTGCACTCCTGTGGTCATGGTGGGGGTGGGCAGAGAGGAGAATAGGCATCTTTAAAGGACCTACTGGGTGCCAGGCACTGCACGAAGGCTTTACAAATATCACTTATTTGATTCTCACAGCCCTGCAAGGCAGCTGCTGTCATTGCCCCCATTTCACAGTTGAGGAAACTGAGGCAGACAGCAGTGAGGTGACTTGCCCAGGGTCACATGGCTAGTCGTGTCTGAGGCCAGATTGGAACTCAAGCCTTTCTGACCCCAGGTTCACTGCCCGGTGCCTGCCTGCCTCGTGATGATGATGATGGTGGTGGTGACAACAGCTAGCACTACATACACAGCCACTCTGAGACTCACAGCAAAGCTAGCAGGTGCCATGATTGTCTTCATTTGACAGATGAAGAGACTGAGGCAGGCAGAGATTAAGTGACTTGTCCAAGGTCACACAGCTAGTGCGTGTCTGAGGCAGGATTCAAACTCGGGTCTTCCCGACTCCAAGGCCAGCTCTCTGACCCACACGAGGATGTGAAGAGGACCGAGTGAGACAGAAAATGCAAAACAATCTGCAGCCCTTCAAGCACTATTCAAGTGCTAATCGTTACTATTAGACTGTTTAATGGAATTCTTTTTTTTTGTCTAATTCAATATTTTATTTTTTCCCAACTACAAGTAAGAAAATTTTTTTTTTGTTTTGCCTTTTTTTGGAGGGGGGAAGGCAGGGCAATTGGGGTTAAGTGACTTGCCCAAGGTCACACAGCTGGTAAGTGTTAAGTGTCTGCGGTCAGATTTGAACTTGGGTCCTCCTGACTCCAGGGCCAGTGCTCTATTCACTGAGCCACCTAGCTGCCCCGAGAACAATTTTTAATAATCATTTTTTGAACTTTGGAGCTCCAGATCCTCTCCCTCCTTCCTCCCCTGCCTCCTCAGTGATAAGGCAGGCAATCTGACACTGAGCACACATGAGAAGTCGTGTAAAACCTAGCTCCATAATGGTCAGGCTGTGAAAGAAAACACAGACCGAGAGAAAGACAGAAAAGAAAGGAAAGAAAGTGGGAAAAGTGTGCTCCGATCTGCTTCCAGGCTCCATCAACTCCCTCTCTGGAGAGAGAGCCCTTTTCATTATAAATCCTTAGGAGCTGTCTTGCGTCACTGTATTGCTGGGAATAGCTAAGTGATGGGATGGATTTCTATGGTTAAAAACACAACACACACACTCACACACATACACACTCACACACATACACACATACACATATGCACACACATACACACACTCACACACATACACATACTCACATACATATACACACACTCACATACATACACACTCACACACATACACACATGCACACACATACACACTCACATATACACACACTCACAAACATACATATACACACATATGCTCACACACATACACACACTCACACACACATACACACACTCACATACATATACACACATACACTCACACACATGCACACACTCACACACATACACTCACACTCACACACATATACACACACATACACACACTCACACACATATACACACATACACACACTCACACTGCCTCTCTCACACTCACACACACACTCACACTGTTTCACACACATATACACAGTCACACACATGTACACACACATACACACACTCACATAACATGCACTCTCTCACACATACACACATACACACACAGAGTCCACCCTTAAGGCTGAGTCTTCCCAGCACAGGGCTCATCCTCAGACAACAGAACAGTCCACTGAGGGACGCTCCTTTCCTCAAAGCCTTTCTCGGGAGCTTGGGCTCCACTGTGAGAGCCTTGGAGACCATGACCTGAGGAGGGAGGTACCAGGACAGGCCTTTCATGCAGGATTCTCTGAGCCTGTAAGGATGGTTGAGGAAAGCTTGGGGTTTATACTAACCTGGGGTTTGGTCCTCATTCAGGACCCCACTGCTGTCCTCTGATGGCCTCCCCTAACCTCTCCTGCTTTGTGTCTTTGTTCTTCCCAGCCAGATGACCGGTCCCCAGATCACTGCTGCCCCCCTGGCCTCCTTTAAAGATGAGCTGGACTCCAGTGGCAGCAGCAGCAGTGACAGCAGCAGGAACCCATCCCCTCCAGAGGGTGAAGAGCCTTGGTCCAGGAAAGCAGACTCTCAGCCTGATCGCTACCCAGACTTTGTTCTGATCGATGCCACTGGAGGGGATGAAGACACCCCCAGCCCCAGCCCCAGCGCCAGCCCCAAGCTCGGCCAGGGTGCTCCTCCAAACTTCTGGCCTGGGTCCACGCCGAGCCCAGCTGCCCCCAAGGATGCAGCTTCTGAAGGAGGCCTTCCTGACCCAATGGAGGCATCTGACACGGCCCCCGAGGAACCCGACAAAGAGGAGGGGGATTGGTACTATGGATTGAAGGATGGGCCAGGGGGGACCCTCAAAGATGAGGAGCTATCTGACTTTGAGCCAGACTCCTAGGGCTGGAGAAGGGTTTGGGGGTAGGTGGTCCTCACTGGGGCCAGATCTAGCCTGGCCTCCAGCTCACTGTATGACCTTAGCTGAATCACTTCACCTCACCTCAGTGGACTCATCTATAAAATGGGGATATTCATAAATCACAGGGTTTCTGTAAGAATCCCCTGAAACTGTGGATTGGCAAGTTCTTTGAAAAGGATTGAGGGCTTATGTGAATGTGAGGGATTATTACAACTCCATATGCTTCTCTTGGCACATGAACTCCTCGATGTGGGCAGTCCATCCACTAATGCTGATTGAAACTCATCCATGCCTTCCCTTCTTGTCCTGACTTGGCATACACCCTCTACAAGCCTGTCAGTTTTGAACTGAAGAGACCAGTTATGTGACTGACCCAGGGTCACACTGCTAAGAGAAGATTCAAACCATACCTTCCTGACTCCAAGTCCGGTAGTCTGTCCACAAAACCAGGGGGGTGGAGGCCTTTCTCTTGTGTTAGTATTTCAGAACTCAAGCTGTCTGCTCAGGAGTATGACCAACTGGGACCACTCTGGCTGTGCCCAGGTATCAATGGGAGAGGGCACTCCTCCCTATAGCCTCCGTAATGGCTGGGTGAGGGCCACTGGGGTCCAGTGGAGGCCCAGAGGAGGTGGATGGATGGAAGCATGCTCCGTCGACCACAGTGGCCCCTCTATCAATGCAAGTTTATTTATACCATTACATAGTGCTTTATTTATATACACACAGCATTTGTATAGAACTTTAAAGTTCACAAGGCATTTTACAGTCCTCACAACAACCTGGTGAGGTAGGTGCTATTATTATTTTGTTTTCTTGATGAGGCTAAGAGGGCCCAAGTGATTTGCCAAGGGTCACACACATAGTAAGTGTCTGAGGCAGGATTCAAACTCAGGTCCCGCTTCAATACCTACCTGCCTCCCTCTAAGGATCCTTCCCTATTCCTCCCCTTCCCAGGCCCTGTCTTCCGAACAACTGCACCAGGACGGGGCTGACTCCCCATGCCCCCCATGATGCAGGACGCCCAGGGTCCAGGCGATGGTGGTTCCAACCAGTCTCAGGGTATAGTGAGGCTCTCTCCCTTCCTTCACCCACCCCTCGCCTCCAGGCTGGTCCCAGGTGCTGGACAGGCTTCCTCACTAGGGTTCTGGGTCCTCCCCTCTTCCCTTCTCAGGCTTTTGACCAGCCAGACTCCTTTTTTCATCATCCTTAACCTCAATAACATAATTCATTTATTGTTAATACTGTCAACCAACTATTATTATGGCTTTTAAGTGTGTATGGAAGTAGTTTGAAGGCACCACACAATCAGATTGTCTGAACCAATCAGGAGTCAGGAGATCAAGTCCAGCCTTGACCCTTCCGGTACCTAACTGAGGGACATCGCCAAGGCACTTCTTTATGGGCCTCAATTTCATAACTTTATCATCTGTAAAGGAAGAAGGGGTTGATGGGAGCGGGGAGGCTGTGTAAGGAAGTAAAGGACTGACTTCAGTGTTGGAAAGACCCGGGTTCATTATCATATACAAATAAAATGGAATGTGACTAAGCCTTAAGAAATAAGAGAGGACAGCTTCAAAGATACCTGGGAAGACTCATCTGAACTGATGCAGAGGAAAGTGACCAGAACCAGGAGACCAACCTTGAAAACAGACACATGGTTCAAACCCTGCCTCCTTGTGACCAAAAGGGCCGAGAGGGGACTTTGGGGAGTGCTGCCTCATCCACCGGTCTGATGGACAGCATCCCCTGCAGCCATCAAGAATACAGCCCTCAGGGAAATGAGTCAGGAGCAGACCAGAGAGCTGTGAGAGCAGCTCACAAAGCCCATGCATTTCCCTGAAGAACACCAAGCGATTACTTGTCGATTTGGAATCCTGCATTAAATTAGGCTTCCTTACCTTAAGATGCTTGGATTTTGGCTTTCTTCCAGGGGGTTGGCAGATTAGAAGAAGGGGTGGGGAGGGGGCTAGAAGGTGACTGCTGAGAAGCAAGCGTATTCTAGAAGGAGAGTCTTTGCTGATTGTGCTAGCGGGGGGACATTTAGTGCAGGGACAAATTGTCCTTCATGCCCCAGTAACCCCAGAAAGAACCACAGGGTCATTGCACAGGGAGACATCATTCTGCAAACTCTTTAATAACATGGAGTAAAAGCTACCTCAAGGTTGATTTCAGTTGAGTATAAGGGAAAGCTTGCTAACCACTCTGCCCTTGGGAGGAATGGGCCGCCTCTGAATCCTGAAGTGGTTTCCCCAATCTGGGAGGTGCCTAGGTAGAGACCACTTGTTGGAAATGCTGTAGAGGGAGCTAAGCCCCTATTATGTGCCTGGCACTGGGCTAAGGGCTTTACAAATATTCTCTCATTTGGTCCTCACAACAATCCTGGGAACTGTCTTTCTCCCCACTTAACAGCTGAGTAAAGGGAGACAGACACATGTCATGTATCTGGAACCACCTGGCTACTGAGTGTCAAAAGCCAGATCTGAACCCAGGTCTCCCTGCCTCCCAGCCCAGTGTGTCTGAACCCAGGTCTCCCTGCCTCCCAGCCCAGTGTGTCTGAACCCTGGCCTCCCTGCCTCCCGGCCCAGTGTGTCTGAACCCTGGTCTCCCTGACTCCCAGCCCAGTGTGCCACCTAGTGCCTGTGATATACAAGGGTCTTTCTGGGTCTAAGATTCTGTTTTGTGTGATCGTTCTTAATGCTGGGGATGTTCCGGTATTCTCAGCACTGGATCATAGACCACATCCCATCTCAGGTATCTTGTTGGCAGGCTCCAGCCTCAGGTAAGGTGGCACCCCTTGGTTCACATACCCTAGTTATGCGTCATCTTCATTTCACAAATGTGGAAACTGAGGCACAGAGAAGTCATGGGGATGCCATGTGTAGCCAAGGAGTCATTGCTCAGGGGGATGCTTCCCAAGATGGAGGGTGGCAAGAGACTTCAGGCCACCCCTCACTACCCATGAGCCTTTGGGCCATTCCGTGTCCTTGGATTAGTTTTCTCACCTGTAAGATGAAGGGGGAGGGTCAGATTTCTGTCTCTAGATGGAAGATCCTGAGCAGCCTTGGGGGAGGGAGAGAAGGGCCTGTCAGGAACACCTGTTTCCTGGCCTTCATCCCTCTCTCTCCTGAAGTATTTCTACCTCTGGGAACCGAATCTCTGTCAAGAAAGCATGGTGTCACCTGTTATTATCTTAATAAATGTTGATTGGTTGACTGATTGGCTGATAGTTAATGAAGGCATTACATTCTAATCCTAGGTGTTCACGATAGTGACCCTGAGTTATCACTGTGGTACAGAGAGAAAAAAGGCAGAATTGGAAGAAGAGGGACTAGGTTTGAGTCCTGATTCTGAGACATCTTAGCCATAGGGCCTAAGGCAAGTCATTTTATCTCTCTGGGCCTCTTTTCGATTTTATCATGTTACCAATTTATAATTTTATAAATTTTATCATTTAATTTTTTTATCTAGCTTTCCTCTCTGTACAATGAGAGGCTGGAATTAGAGGATCTCAGCACTCCCTTTCAGCTTGAACATTCTGCGATGCATCATTTGAAACAAGTACATTTTTCTTCTAGTATAATTGAGGACTCTTCTGGAAGTGTTGAATCCCTCCAACAAGGCAGATAGCTACCCATTCCATACCTTCTTGCCTGTGTGACTTCTGTTTGTGCCCTCCTGTAAATCCTGGCCCCTAGCTCCACCCAATGGGCTTGGGTCCTTCCTCTAGGTCTTTTGATCTTGTCTACATGCCAATGGAGGCCATGGGCTAGACACTACTGATTCCTGGTTCTCACTATGTGACTGGCCCACCTTTCGATTCATGAATCTTTTCAGGCACCTTTTATACCACTTCAACACAATCCTAGAATCCCAGATCTGAAGCTGGGCGTGGCCTTAGGGACCATCTAGCTCAGCTCCCTCGTTTTACCGATGAGGAAACAGGCTCAGAGGGGCGGTGATTTGCCCGACCTTCGATCCTTTGTAGATTCCATACTTTGTGGCCAAATGACGTCACAGGAAGGAAGTGACTGTCAGAAACATTGCTTAAGCAGATGAGGGGTGAGTATCTCAGGAGAGGCGCCCCTCTACCCAAAGCCTGTCCTGACTGCCCTGCTCAGATCACCTTGTATTCATTATCTGTACCCATGTTGTATTCTCCTTCTAGAATGTAAGCCCCTTCAGGGCAGGGACTGTGTCATTTTTTTCTTTTTTGATGTGGAAATTTCATTCATGGGGGATCCCACGTGTTTCCCCTGAGACTGTGTAAGTTATACAAATTACTAAGAACGAATGGAAAAGTGCTAGGTGAGAGACAAGGAGTGAGCTGTGGGATGGGCATGGAGAGGATGCTGTCTGATGCTCAGGGCTTGCGCTAACTGCCCTCTGTCACTTACTGAGATTCATATCTGTTACTTGGGTGCATGTCACATCCCCCACTGGCGTGTAAGCTCGCTGAGGGCAGGAACCGTGTGGTTTTTCATCTTTGTATCCCCAAGATGCGTAAAGGGTCCACTACCTAGGAAACTATTCATAAAACCTTTTGTTGCCTTGAACTCACTACTTGACCCTGCTCAAATTTGTTCTGCGCTCTAAGCTTCAGTTTCCTCATTTGTAGAATGGGGACAACAAAGCCTGTCCTGCCGAACTCATAGGGCTATTCCGAGGGATATAAATAATTTTGTAAATGATAAAGGGCTACACAAATCGTGTCACTTCCACCTTCCGAGGTCAAGCAGAGCAAGGCTGAGCTTTCTTTCTGTTGGCAGCCCTTCACAAATCCTCAGCTCGGTTTTAAACTTCTAAACTAGACAACTGCCCTAAGAATTTTGGGACACCCTGAACTGGAGGGCAGCTGTCACAGTCCACTCCAAGAATCCTCTTCTTGCAGCTATGAGCCTTGTGTAACAGGGTCTTCAGTGTTCTTCCCATCCCGGTCTCTCTTCTCTGGTCTTCAGGTCATTGGAGTCCTTCCCAATACACCCCAGTGGTGCCTTTGCTGGGTGGGTCACCCCTGCTCAATGAGGAGTACTCGAGCAAAATAACTCTTAGAATGTCAAAGACAGAGATGGTGCCACGTTGGGCATCATCTAATAGAGCAGTGAATCTGGCCAGGAAAATGCTTTGTCGTTTCCTTGACAAATGATGCTCCAGTGAAGACATCTACCAAGCAAAAGTGTCCCAGTGTCTGCTATGGCCAAAGGAGGTTCCTTTTGACTTTGGCCCATCTTGGAGGGCTGGGAGCTTTCCACTTGGAAGTCTTGCCTTACTTGGACTCACTTCTGTTGGCAACTGGGGAGTTGGGCACTTAACATGGAAGTCTTGGGGGCTATCAGCCCAGATTGTACCAAAAAGTGGGTGTCTCGGGGGTCTAGTGAATCTTACTGAATCCATGATATGGAGCAGAGAGCCTTAGACTCAGGGCCAAGAGACCTGAATCCTAGTTCTGGTCCTGCCCCTAAATTGCCATGTGATGCTAGGCCAGCTGGGGATCACCGTAGTGCACAGAGAGCCAAGCCTGAAGTCAGGAAGACTCATCTTCCTGGGTTCAAATACAGCCTCAGACTCTTACTAGCTTTGTGACCCTGGGCAAGTCACTTCATCCAGTTTGCCTCAGTTTCCTTATCTGGAAAATAAGTTGGAGAAGGAAATGGCAAACCAATCCAGTATCTCTGCCAAAAAAATCCCACATGGGGCCACAGAGAGTGGGACATGACTGAAATCACTGAGAACAGCACACCTGGGCCAGGCACTTTCCTACTCTAAATGGGATCATTCCCCTTTGTAAAATAAAGGAGCTACAAGAAGTGATTTTAAGGTTCATCCCAGCTCTCACGTTCTACGTTCTAAGACATTTTCTGTTCTAAGGTCTCTCCCAGATCTGACGTTCTCTATTCTGAGGGCCTTCCCAGATCTGACATTTTGTGTTCCAACATTCTATGTTCAAACTAAGAGCCGTGTGAAGAACCCAGTACCAGGTACTGGGATGGAAGTGGGGGTGTACAAAGATCCAGAAGAAATATACCCTTCCTTCAAAGGGCTTTCAGTCTAAAAGGGTGGACAAGACAGGTATGCATAAATACAGGTAAATAATAATAAATAAAAAAATTAAAATTAAAATTTAAAAATTAAAAAAATTAAAGATAAAGAAGTAAAATAAAATAAATTAAAATGCAGATAAATAACAATACATGCCATGTGTCAAGGCTGCATGTGATTTATTTCCAAATGAGTAATACCACTCACATGTAAGGAGGTCTCCATGGGCTGGTATGATCAGGGCAGGCTTCCTGGAAGGGGAGGCAAAAAGCTGACAAAGCTTAGAGAGAGCTCCTGTCTTTTTCTCTGCCTGCCTACTCTGAGCTTTCTTTCCTTTCCTACACCTGCCTTTTCCCCAAGGGTCACTTTCAGAGAAGTCACCCTGGGTTTGGGTTGAGGAGAGATGTCAACATTGCCCAGATGGAGGCCTCTGTTTACAGCCAATACAGATGGCGGCTCCTTCCTTCTCCCTCAGGGCTCTCCACGTTAGCTGGTTCAGGAGCCTGGTTCCCCCAGGGGGCTCCTGGGCAACCCACAAATCTGCTCCAGCCCAGGGCTTTGCTCCAACAGCCTTTTCTTCATTTGTTTGCTTCTAAAACAAGGCCTGTGCTCCATGACCTCAGAGGTCCTGATGAGTCCCCTGCTGAGATCTGCTCAAGTGGGTGGTGGACAGGGAGCCCTTCTTGCTTGAGAAGAGGCCCAGCAGAGGGTTTCTGGGCAGTTGCTTAACCAGATGCACCCTTAAGGCACTACAGCAAATCCCACGAAGTCTAGAAGAAAGGGAGCCCTGGAAACTCAAGATATCTAGATTAAAGAGAGGAGGCTCCCCCTTCTCCCTCCCTGCCACCCCTTACTCTAAGTAGGGAATAAGCAGCAAGGGCCAGCTGCCCTCTCGAGGCCACCATCTGGGGAAGAAGCTTCTGCAGAGGAGGGACCAGCTGTGCCCACCAACTGCTGCCCCGCTGCCCACATAGAGGGCAAGAAGCCAACCTAGCAATGAGGCACCCCAAGGGAGAAAAGGGAGGCTGCAGGAATGGTACCCCTGGGCCTAGCTGCCTGGTAGTGCCAGTTGGCTCTCTCTGGTAGTGACAAGGAAGGCGAGCCCCTTCTCTACAATGATTTCTCCCCTCAGTGATGGCTCTGGGAGCTGGCATGGAAGCAGAGCTGGTGGTCTGAAGGGCACTGTCATTCCACAGGCTCTTGAGTTCAGGGTCATGGACTGTTCCCATCAGGCTCAGAGGGGAGAAAGTGGTCAAGATGGTGCTTTTACTTGCTTGGCACATACCACCTCCTGCCTTTTTCTCAGTGTGACTTAGTATTTCAACTTGGTTGGTCGGCCTTCCCTGGGCAGCAAAAGGCCTCACCAACACTGGTCACTTAGGAAGGAGGAAGACAAGGTGGTCACATTCCACATTGCTCCCACCGAGTCTGCCGGTCCATTGTCTCCTGCTGAATTTGTGATGGATGGTGTGTGTATGTGTGTGTGTGTGTGTGTGTGTGTGTGAGTGTGTGTGTGTGTCTGGTACCTAGCAAAGTTATCTCACACATAGAAGACAGGATTAAATTGAATTTTCTATTCTATAAACTCAACAGCTGGTCAAAAACACTAGTTTGATATAGAAAGGCTGAATACTTAGTTAGGAGACTGATGCATTAATATCTGATAGTTCACTCTAAGCCCCAGGGCATCAGTGGGTCTGAGCTGAGCTGGGGACACAATTCTTTGGCTGGAGGGTGGTTCTCCATCTGCAGTCATAAAATATTGAACTGGATAATTGAATGTATGAGCTGGAAGAGAAATGTTTTCATTCAGCTCTTTCTTCTCCATGTTATAGATGAAAAAAACTAAGACCCACAGAAAATTGCCTTGCTCTGGCTTCATTTCCTAGTTCTTTCCATTTCAATATAGCTGCCTGGCAGTTTTGAGCTTTTTTGGTTATATTTGTATGTTTTTAATTTGTTATTTGACCTTGGTGCCCTTGGGCTGGTCACTTGTCCTTCTGTCCAGCCATCTGTGAAATGGGCATCCCCAGGCAATGAGCCTGATGGGCCCCAGGCTGAGGTCCTCAGGGATGAAAGGCAGTGAGCTGCTCCCTGGGGCAGTGCCTAGTTGGGGCTCTTGTGTCCTGTGGTTAGTGATAGGGAACCCTGCTCACTTCACTGGCCAGGCCTTCATCTCCCTGCCTAAAATCAACCCAACCTTTTTTTAACCTAAGCACACTAGACACCTGAGCCCAACATAATGCAGTCCTATCACACTGGAAAAAACCTGCCTGGCAGAGGTGACCATAAAAGGTGAAGCAATAATGATGATATAAAATTAGTTAACTTTTTACATGAACAAAATCAAAGCAGCTACAAGGGGAGCTGTCAATTGGGAAAGAAAATGCTTTGCATCCAATGTCTTTGAAGAAGATCTAAGATCTTGGGGCGGCCAGGTGGCTCAGCGAGTAAGAGCACTGGTTCCAGTGTTGGGATGACCTGGGGATCAAATCTGGGCTCAGACACTTAGCACCCACCCAGAAACACCTGGCTGTGTAACCTTGAGCAAGTTACTTAACACCAATTGCTTAGGG
>NW_027185852.1:21236415-21290504 GCF_028583685.1 Petaurus breviceps papuanus | reverse complement strand
CAATTGCTTAGGGGCAGCCAGGTGGCTCAGCGGGTAAGAGCACTGGCCCCAGTGTCGGGATGACCTGGGGATCAAATCCGCGCTCAGATACTCAGCACCACACCCAGAAATAACTGGCCGTGTAACCTTGAGCAAGTTACTTAACCCTGATTGCTTTAAAAAAAAAAGATCTAAGATCCAAGACGTGGAGGGAGTTAATACAAATATGTGCGGCCATGAGCCACTCCCCAATAGATCAGTGGCCAAAGGAGACGGACAGGCCATTTTCTTTTTCATCGTTTTGGAAGGGGGCCGGTAGGGTAATTGGGGTTAAGTGACTTGCCCAAGGTCACACGGCTAGTGTCTGAGGCTGGATTTGAACTCAGGTCCTCCTGACTGCAGGGCCAGTGCTCTATTCACTGTGCCACCTAGCTGCCCCGAAATCATTAAAAAAAAACAACAGACTATCAACAACCATGTGAAAGAGTCCTCCAAGTGACTACAAATAAAAGAAACAGAACATAAATTGCATCTCATGGCCTCTGTGGCAAGACAGTCACACAACGCAGGGAAGGAAGGAGGAGGGATGGAAGGGAGGAGACGCAGCACGTTGGCCTCAATGCAGATGGAAGGATGCCAGGCCCCAGGGCCCCCAGTGCCTCAGGAGCTCAGAGAGCTGGGCCTTGGGAGGGGTCCAGAGGCAGGGAAGGTGGGAAGGCCTGGAGCTCCTTCATCTGCTCTCTCTTCCTGACTGGCAGCGGGAATGGGCTTTGCATATCCCAGGGATGAGTGTGGAAGATGATGAGAAGCCAGGGGTGGGGAGGGAGCCCCTGGTGACTGGTGCTCCTGCTGCCCAACTGCCCAGCTAGGGCTACTCACTGTTAAATGAATTAAGAAAATATCAAATATCATACTGGGAGAGCACAGACTGTGAGAGCTAGGCAGGAAATTAGAACAGGGGAAGCAATAATAGAAATGGACAGATCTAGAAGGAATCTTAGAACAGGGAGTGTTCTGTGGAAGGGCCTCAGAAAAGGGAATGTCAGGGCTGGGAGGGTCCTGAGAACAGGGGATGTCATGGCTTGGAGGGGCCTGAGAACAGGGGATATCAGAGCTGGGAGGGGCCTGAGAACAGGGGATGTCAGAGCTGGGAGGGGCCTGAGAAGAGGGAATATCAGAGTTAGAACTATCTAACAGGAGCTATAGAACATGCACAAAGCTGCCCTGACCACTTCCTGTCATCACTAGAGAACCTGAGCGTCCCCATATGGGCCAGCTCTTTACGTGAGTGGCCCCTTTCCCCTGGATCTCTTCTATTCCTGTCTTCAGACCAAATGTCTTCCCATAAAGGGTGATACAGAGGCCGCTCACCCTTTTCTCCAGTTCTGGCCAAATGGCTACTACGCCCTCTGGGCATCTAGAACAAGGTGGTGGTTAGATGAGCCTGAGCAGGGCCTCTAGTTGTCTTCTCTGCCTTGTGTTTCTTTGCCTGCTCACAGGTGACCACACAATGAGCCTGAGATGGACACATCCAACTTTGGAAGCAGCCTGTGGACTCCAGAGCCCCAGATGCCCCGGGACCCTTAGGCAGAACTGACCGGTAGCAGGGGGTGTTTCTGGGCCAGAGAAAACGACCCAAAACAAGAGGATGAGCCGGAGCCCCGGCTTCTTTAGCCCAAAGACAGGACTTGGAGGGAAGGCTGGAGACACTGGAGAGTCAGGTGAAATGTAACACAGCAGCTGGGTGTCCTACAAAGTGTGTTCTGTATTGACAGCTTTGATTCCCAAGTTCCAGAAGAGCACCACAGTGGTTATAAGCTACCGTGCCAGGTTTGAAGGGCTTTGGTCTACTTGTGCTTGTTGAGGACTGCCCATCCCCTGATGGGGGTAGGAGATGGACCTGGGACACAGAAGGAACCATACGTGTTGTAGACATGGGCAGTAAGGGCGTGTTGTTACAAGGGTTTTCTTTTCTTTTCCCAATGGGGGCTGGGGTAGGGTTTTTGTTTATTGTTCCAAGTAGATCATTGGAAAAAATTAAACTTAGAAAAAGAAAAAAGTCGTGCTTGTAAGCCTTGTATGCTAAGCATGAACTGTCCCATAACTGATTAATATTAGTACATTGAATAGATTTCCACACTCCCCACCCACCCACTTTGGGAGATCTTAGACATGAGTCAAACCTAAATTCTAAGTAATTTTTCCATGGGACCCCAAGATGGGAGAATAATGAACCAAAGAATTTGAGAAAAGGGCTCTGATCCTTCTTTCAGGCAGACAGAGCCCTGACAGACTGAACTCAGTCACCATGTACATGGTGCAGAGGCCTCCAGAGTAGCGAGGGCTGTTAGTGCAGAGGGAGGTGAAGTAACTCCCTAGCTTCTTGGGCCTAGCTGTTGTTAGAAATTTTTAGACATAGAATGTCAGATCTGGAAAGGACCTAAGAGTTCATCATTTTCACACAAGAAGAAAAAAAATTTAGAGAAGGGAAGTGATGTCGTGCCATAAATTCATTGTCCGACCCAAGACAGGAACCTAGCCTCAGGCTCCTAAGCCAGTGTCCTTTCCACCCTACCATGGCTGGCTCCCCTGACTACCCAGCACTTTCAAGCTTTGCTTGCTACCCTGACAGTCTCATGACCTTGGGTTGGTCATTTGGCCTTCTTGTGGACCATCTGCAAAAAATGAATGTTCCAAAGCATTGAGCCCTGAAAGCCTCAGGCTATAGTCCTGAGTGATGAAAGGCCAATTGCTGCGCCAATGCCCTGTGGTCAGTGATGGGGAACCCAGCTGGGAAGCCTTCACCCCCCAGCCTGGAAACAGCACAACAGCACCCTGCTCCCTTCAGGTTGGGAAAAACCCCAAATCAAGGGAATTCTGCATCAGCCTCCTGGCTGATAGCTCTCCTTTCATGTGATACCGGCTTCTATATGTCTCACAGACTATATCAATAAAAAAGCAACCACACCATACATTCATAAAGTTGGCAGGGACCTCAGAGGCATGTGCTCCAACATGTATGTAAGCAGGAGTCTCCTCAAGAGATTTAGCAATAGATTCTCTCGTAATCCCTATTTGAATACCTCCAGAGACGAGAAACTCATTACCTTACATTGTTCCATTTTGGGAGAATTCTGAATATGATCAAGAACAATTCAGTTCAATCAACATTCACTAAGTGTGCCAGGCCCTGAGCTATGTCCTGGAGATATGAAGAAAAGAATGGAGTTGTCTCTACCCTTGAATGCTTAGGTTGTCCTGGGAAGAAATTCTTAGGATCACAAATCTAGGAAAGGCCTCAGAAGACATCAAACCCAACAATTCCATTTTACAGATGGGAAAACTGAGGTCTGGAGAAGTTTACCCAAAGTCACATAGTTAAATACCGAAACTGGGATTTGAGTGCAGGTCCTGGGACTTTAAGTGGGCAAATGAGTGGCAGCATGGTGAAGAGAATGCCAGGCCTGGAGTCAGGAGGAGTCATCTTCCTGAGCTCAAATAGGACCTCAGACACTTAACTAGTTGTGTTACCTTGAGCAAGTCACTTCACCCTGTTTGCCTCAGTGTCCCCAGCAGGAGAAGGAAATGGGAAACCACTCCAGTGTCTTTGCCAAGAAAACCCCAAATGGGGTCACAGTCAGACACAACTGAAAATGACTGAACAACGACAGTCTGAGACTACAAATCCAGCCTGTTGCCTACTGATCATGCTGTCTTTTCCTTATATTGAGCTCACATCATATATGTTTATGGAAGGATGGGACTCAACTGTCTTAGTTCATTAAAAGTAAATAAATGATAAAATGCTCCTTTCTGGTACCTTAATCAGGTAAATTACCCCTTTGCCACTTGGACTCTGTATGAACCGGTATTGTCGCTGACTTTGGTAGGGGAGAGTGTTTTTATCAATTATTCTTACTCTGCCACCTTAGTCGATATCCCTTTCTAAAAACAAATTCTGGCTGACTTATTGACAAAGCACTCCAGTGGGGGCTCATGAGCTAAAAGCATTAGAAAGGCCCTCCCCCAGTTCCTTAGGCTAACCCTAGAGCCATTAAAGGTGACCAAGCTGAGCTCTGGGAGCCTGACTTGTTCTGGCAACTAGAAAGCTGTGTGTGCGAATGTGTGCGACTCTTACACCTCTTGGCCCCCTTACATCTGCATCTAGTCTTGCCCTTTCGGACCAAGCAGGAGTCTAATCTCTTCCACCAAAGAATCCTGGCACTCGCGACTCCACGGTCATTTAGCCTCAGTTAAAGGAGATGGTGTGGATAAAAGTCCTTTGTTATCATTGAGTGCTATGAACCACATTATTTATTATGTTATTATATTTGTGAAGGAGACAGGGCATTAGCCCCTGTTTTATAGACAAAGAAACAGAGGTCCAGGGCAGGAAGGAATAGTTAAAAACAGCAATAGTCTGAGAGTTAGGAGATGAGTTTGAGCCCTTGTTCTACCAACATTTCTAGGGCTAAGCAATGAGGATACAAAGTATCTTCTCTCTGGGCCTCAGTTTTCCCATCTGAAAAATGAAGGGATTGAACCAAGTCCATTCCAGATGTGACATTAGGCGATCTTATGATCTGCCTAAGATCACACATTCAATCCAACTCAGCATTTATGAAGTGGTTGTTACAGGCTTGGGACTGTGCTGTGTTTGGGGTACACAAAGACAAAAACAAAACACTTGAGTGGAAGACTCCAGACTTGTAGGTCAGTGTCCTGACTCCCCATGCCATACTCTCTCCAGCTCATTCCCAAGAACCCATAAGAGCCAACGTCCATGGGCGGGGTCCGGGAAAGGGGAACCTGAGAAGTGGGTTGGAGTGAGCCCGGTGAGGACACCCGACAACGGGAGGGGATGGGGAGAGGGAAATAGGGAGGAGGCAGTCAGAAAGGGTACTGAGATTCATAGAATACAGATTCTGGAACTCAGGACAAAGAAAGTCACAGCTAGAAAGAGCTTTAAAATAGAGAGTGTTATAGAACAGAAAATGCAGATCCAGAAGGGTTCTTAGAACATAGAATGTCAGAGCATAGAACCTAGAACATTAGAGCTGAAGGGTCCTTAGAAGGGAGAATTTTTAGGCAAAATGAGGATTGTAGCTTGCCCAAGATGACTGTCATCTTCTCAGTTTCACAAAGGACCAGCCCAGTTGGTTTGTTTGCGCTGATCAGTTTAAAACCTGATCTTTTAAACCCTACTCAGCATTCTCCAGAATTCGGGTTTGTGGGTGTGGGTGTTGGTGGGAGTGTTCTGTGGTCTCGGTGATTCTCCTGAGTAACTCAACCAATGAAACCTTCAAGCTCTGGGTCTCAAAGCCCCTGAAGCCTGGGCTGGGCCAGGCCAGGTCTGAACACCATGCTGGGGTGAGGATCAGAGAAATATTTCCCAAACATCGCAGGCAAGGGTGGGACTGGCTAGGGGAAATACTTGTTGTAAAGCCTGCTAGGGATTGTGTAAGTGCTGGTCTTCCAGTCAAGAAGTTCGATCCTGAGTTCAAATCCTGTCTTAGATATGAGCAAATAACTTAACCTTTCAGCCTTTCCTGCACCCAAACCAGAAAGTACTCTGTTCAGCTCACCAAAAAAAAAAAAAAATCACTCACCTCGGTCTTAGGTTATGATCCCCAAAACAACTAAATTAATTATTATATTATATAAGTGATTATTATATTATATATTGTTATTTTTTTAATTAAATTAAAAGGGAGAGGGGGAAGAAAATTGTTCTAATTCTGGAACTAGGGACAGTTTAAATAGTGACAATATCAGGCACCATAATGGAATAGTACTAATATCTCTTTTTTTCTTAGTGTATTTTTTCCAATTTTTAACACTTTTATTTAAAGTTTTGAGTTCCAAATTCCATCATTCCCTCTCCATGTAGGTTATACACATGCAATTATATAAAACAGCTACATATTAATCATTTCATCTAAGAAGACTCAAATAAAAGAAAAACAAAAGAAAGTGAAAAATAGCCTGCTTCAGTCTGTATTCAATCAAGATCAGTTCTTTCTCCAGAGGCGGATAGTACGCTTCATCATTAGTCCTTTGGGCAGGAATTGTCTTGGAATCACTGTATTGCTGCAAACAGCCAAGTCATTCACAGTTCTTCATCCAACAATGTTGTTATTATTACTGTGTACAATGTTCTCCTGGTTCTGCTCCCTTCACCATGCATCAGTTCATGTAAGTCTTTCCAGTTTTTTCCGAAATCATCCTGCTTGTCATTTCTTACAGCACAATAATAACATCCCATTACAATCATAAACCACAGCTTGTCTAGCCATTCCCCAATTGATGGGCATCCCTTCGATTTCCAGTTCTTAGCCACCACAAAAAGAACTGCTATAAATGTTTTGTACAAATAGGTCCTTTCCCCTTTTTTTTGAATATAGGCTCTCATAATATATTGCTGGGTCAAAGATATGCACAGTTTTATAGCCCTTTGGGCATAATGCTAAGTTGCTCTCCAGAATGGTTGGATCAGTTCACAACTCCACCAACAATCCATTCCTCTCTCAGTTTTCTCACATCTCCTCCAACTTTCAACATCTTCCTTTTTTTTTTTGTCATATTAGCCAATCTGATAGGTGTGAGGTGGTACCTCAGAGTTGTCTTAATTTGCATTTCTCTGATCAATAGTGTTTTAGAGCGTTTTTTCATATGACTATAGTTAGCTTTGAGTTCTTTGTCTGAAAACTGCCTGTTCATATCCTTTGACCACTTATCAACTGGGTATGAGTTGTATTTTTATAAATTTGATTCAGTTCTCTATATATTTGAGAAATGAGGCCTTTATCAGAGATACTTGTTACAAAAAAACTTTCCCCAGTTTTCTATTTGCCCTATAACTTTGGTTGCACTGGCTTTGTTCGTGCAAAAATATTTTAATTTTATATGATCAGAATTATCTATTTTACATTTTATAATGTGCTCTATATCTTCTTTGGTCCTAAATTCTTCACCTATCCATAAATCTGACAGATAAACTATTCCATTCTCTTTTTGCTTTTTTGGAGGGGCAGTTGGGGTTAAGTGACTTGTCCAAGGTCACACACCTAGTTTTTGTGCCAAGTGTCTGAGGCTGGATTTGGACTCAGGTCCACCTGACTACAGGGCTGGTGCTCTATTCACTGTGCCACCTAGCCGCCCCTATTCCATGCCCTCTTAATTTGCTTATGGCATCATCTTTTATGTGTAGATAGTGTACCCATTTTGACCTTATCTTGATATACAGTGTAAGAAGTTGGTCTATACCTAGTTTCTGCCACACTGTTTTCTGATTTTCCCAGAAGTTTTTGTGAGATAATGAGTTTTTGTTCCAAAAACTTAGATCTCTGAGTTTATTATATGCTAGCTTACTATGGCCTTTTACTATGATGTAATTTATACCTAATCCATTCCGCTGACCGCACTCTATTTTTCAGCCAGTACCAGATTGTTTTGATCATTTCCACTTTATAATAAGTTTGAGATCTGGTACAGCTAGACCACCTTCTTTTGCATTTTTTCCCCATGGATTCCTTTGATATTCTTGCTTTTGGTTCTTCCAGATGAATTGTGTTACCATTTTTTTCTACCTCTATACAGAGAATTGGGGTCCCTCCAGGCCAGGCCAGCTCTTTTCTGCCTGACCTCCTTCCTGAGCTTGGTTCTCATTCCCACCAGGCATCAGGTTTGGCCTTCTCATGGCCTGTCTAATGACCTTGTCCTGAGGTGAGCAGAAGCTGCAGGGAAGTCAGCTTTCCCAGCGCCTGCTCTTGTCTGGGAGACCCACAATTCCCTTCAGGGTCCTTCCCCAAGCTCTCCCTCACAGATTCTAGACTTCCCTCCATGGGAAGCACAGCTGGGCTTGCCTGGGGGTGCCTGGAACTTCCAAATTCCAGCTCAGGGCCCAGGGCAGGTTTAAACATTGCTAGTTACTCAGAGTCACATTCCTGCGTGGTTTTATGAGCTCTCTAGGACCCCAAGGCACATCCCAGCATCCACTGTGGCCTTGGACGGGGCCACAAGCAGCTGAAACTCACCTTGAATAGGTGGAGAGGGATGGTTCCCCATGGGCAGAGGAAAATTACTCATTCACTTGGGAAAAGAGAGATCTGACTTTTTCCAGAGAGGAAGGTCACAGAATTCTACCCATAAAGCTAGAGGAGACTTCAGCGAACCAACATCCTCATTTCATAGATGAGGAAATGGAAACACAGACAGATTTGTCCAAGGTCATTTGGAGAGCAAGGGTCAGAGGCAAACTTTGAACCCAGTGTCTCTGAGTCCTTCCCCCCCTCCCCATTCCTCCTCTGTAAAATGAGGACTTGCCCTTCTATAGTACTTTAAGGTTTGGAGAAATCCTGAGGAAGCTGATTCATTGAAGACCCCTCCTCTATTCCAACAGTATCAATCATCTGATATGATTCTAAGTTCATTACACTTGGCCCAGAGCTCTGAGCTGCAGATGGTAAGATCACTTGTATAATCACAGGAAGCTGGAGGCAAGCCCTCCACCCTTGAATTTCCTTATCGTGGTAAGTTCGGTTCTGGCCTAAGTATCGTGGAGTTCGGTTCTGGCCTAAGACACTTAACACCCACACAAAAATACTAGCCGTGTAAACTTGGGCAAGTTACTTAACCCAAATTGCCCTCTAAAGGGCAAAAAAAAAAAAAAAAGAAAGAAAGAAAGTTAATGGCCAGGCCAGGACTTGGCCCCAAGATTGCCAACTGTTTGTCCATTCCACTAATAAAGCACTAATGGTGGAACCAAAGATTCTTACAATTGTAGGACACGCAGAATGGAAAGCGACCTTAGAGCCAAGAACAGACTATAAGAGGAAAGAATGTTAGGGGATGAGGGAAGCTTGGGGCATGTAATGTTGGAGTTGTATGGAAACTTAGAACACAGAATGTCAGAGCTGAGAGGGACCTTGGAACATAGAACGGTCAGAGTTTGGAGGGACCCTAGAACACAGAATGTTAGAGCTGGGAAGGACTCTAGAACATAGAATGTCAGAGCTGGGAGGGATTCTAGAACATAGAATGTCAGAGGTCAGTGGGACCTCTGAACACAATGTCAGGGCTAGAAGGGGCTTGCTCAGGGCCATCGTGCTACAAGCTGGCAGGGAAACCCCAGTGCCTTGACTCTCAGCCCAGCTCTGTGAAGCTGAAGGATGCCATTGGCGTCAGTGCAGCCAGTGGGAGCCAGGCCAGCCTTGTTCTCCCCTGCTGGGAGGTAGGCTCTGCCCAGCAGCCTCCTTCCCTGTAGATGTCTGTGGGGTGACCTCTCCTGGCAGAGCTGGACATTGCAGCTGCTCAGGGTGAGGCAAGAGTCTGAGGAGGGTGAGCAGGAGGGAGACGACTGAGCAAAGAATCCCCTTCCTTTGACCTCAGCACATTCAGGTATTTTAAACAGAAGTTAAGGGTCCAAAGAGTTATGTTGGCTCTGGGAAAATACCCAATCCCAGAGCCAGAGTTTAAGCCCATATGATCTAGTGAAAGGATGGACCTGGGCTCACTGAGCCTCAGTTTTCTTCTGGGAAATGAAGGCAACACCTGCTCTGCCCCTCCCTCCAGGAGAGTGGCCAGAATGCTGCTCATTGAGCCAGGAAGATCTGAGTTCAAATCCACAAATCATTAACCCCTTAGCAGTTCTCTCATCTGTAACACAGGGACAATAACACCCTGAATTAGCATTGCATAGTGACCAGGGTGCTCTGTTTTGAGCCATGGAGATGTGGGTTCAAATCACTTAGCCTCAGTTTCTATATAGGCATCTGTAAAATGGGGATTATTTTGTAGCTATGTCACAAGGCTCCTGTAAGAATCCACTGAGAAAGTATGTGTATATGCATATACACACATATTAAAATACATATTTACATTTTAATATTTACTTGTATATGCATACACACATATATAAAATGCATATTTATATATTTGTATATATTTCTGTATGCACACACATATATAAAATATATATTTACTTGTGTGCATACACAAATATGTGAAATATGTATGCATATATTTTATACATATTACATTATACATACAAGCTATTATCAGTATTATCTCTAGCCTGTAAAACCCTATTGAAGTGGGAGGAAGGCCATGAAGGCCAGGCTTCTTCACCTTTTTTGTGTCCTGGACACTCCCCACCCCCAGGGGCAGTCATTCCATCCATGGACCCCTTCTAAGAATCATGTCTGTAAATGCTAAAATGAAACACATGGTATTACAAAAGGAACCAATTATATTGAGACAGTTATCCAAGTATCTTTAACAGCCAAAAGTACAGACCCTGCATAACAGCTCCAGTCCCAAGGATCAGTGTGTCCTGCAGATTTCCTGTCCTATAGTGTTGTAGCTCTGGAGCTAACAATGGAAAGGTAGGTAGGTAGGTAGGTAAGTATGTAGGCAGGGAATGTGGAAGCCCTTGAATGCCAGACTGATTGTATCCTCTAGGCTGGAGGGAGCCAGTGAGAACACTGGAGCAGGGAAGGGGCCGTGCTCAGACAAGGGCCCTGGCAAGCTCGGGCTGCCAGTATGTGCTGGATGGATTGGAGGGAGAGTTATGGGAACAGAGGAAGCCTGTGGGAAGGTTGTTGAAATCACAGGGGTGAGAATATGGGGGAGAGCAGGAATATCACACAGAAGAAAGCCCAAACCAGAAAAACCGCAGATGTGATGCTTAATTCCTCTTCTGAAATGGCCCAGGGAGATCCAGCGTCCCAGAAAAAAACCCTTCTGTTCTTACAAGAAATGTGCCTTCCATTTCTCTAGCATTTTAATGTGGCAACAATCTTTTTCTCCCATTTTCTTGCTGGATCCTTAGAGTCTATCAGCGAGCATTTTATAAAGTTTATACTATGAACCAGGCACTGGACTGGCATAGAGAGCTGGAAAGAACTTTCAAGGTCATCCATCCCAACCCACACGATTTAGGCCCAGAGAGGGGAAAGAAGCTTGCCCAAGGGCACACTGAAAGTGAGTGGTAGCCTAATTATCTCTGATTTAAACGCGAGGAAACAGAGGTCCAGGTAAAATAAGTCACCCAAGGTCACCAAGAAAGTTAGTGGAAGAACCAGGACTAGAACCCGGTGTTTTGTGGGGTCTTGGGAGGGAGCACAGGTCTAGAGCTGGAAGGAACTTCAAAGACCATCTAGTCCAACTCCCCTCCTTCTCCATTTTACAGATGAGCAAACTGAGGCCCAGAGAGGTAGCAATAGGAAGGGAGATTTGAACCCTGGTCTCCTGACTTCAATTCTCCAGCTTTCCTGCTCACCAGCATTCTTTTTATCACTCCCACAAGGCCGGGAGGGCCTTAGCTTCCCTTCAGAGTAGGCCTGAAGTTCTGACATAATTCTGGGCCTGGCATTTTGAGTTTCTATCCTTCAAAGGCCAGAAGAGCAGAGACAAAGAAGTAAGGGGAAGGGAAGGAGGAAGAGATGGAGGAAAGGAGGGACATGCCGCCAACTTGGTAGAGGAAGAAAGAGCTCATGGATCAGGGATGAAGTCATGGAAAGAAGCTTGGAAAAGGAAAGCCAGCAGACATCCCCATTCTAAAAGGAATAAATGGAGTGAGAAAGTGACTGGTGAAAACAGAAAGGGGAGGGGCATCGCGAGATGAACACAGCCCGGACAGGATCAGGACGGGGGTGGTCAGGAAATAAGGGGCTTGCTTCAAGGTTAAGTTGACTTGAACCATTCCCTTGGGCTGGTGCGGCATCCCCTCTGCCCTCCATGGTCCACCTGAAGTTGATGAGGACAATGAAGCTCTTCTTTTAGAATTTTCCTGGTATAAAATGGAGTGGAGGGTTCTTTTCTCCAGTGGCCTGTGTTGGAAAGAACTCTCCAGCCCATCTCTTGGGAAGGGGAGGGCTTGGGAGAGAAGAGGGAAGAAGAGGTACTCAGAGAGAGGCAGCCTAGGGTAGTGCAATCAGTAAGATGTGGGTGAAAATCCAACCTCAGACACTTATTAGTTGTGTGACCCTGGGTAAGTCACTTAAATTCTCTGGGATTGTTTCTTCATTTGTAAACAAAGCAGTTCTTCATTTGTGAATGAAACTAGATGGTCTCTTACTACTCTAAATCCCATAATCAGACATTAGATCCACATAACACAACCCCCATCCCCAAGTGGGTCAAATCCCAGTGGAATTCAGGAAGAAAACAGCTTTGGATTGTGGTGGGGGATGGGGGAAGGAAGACAAGGTTCAAGACAAATTCTTGAAAAACACTCCTATAAAAATGACTGATATTAGCAGACCCAAGATGGCGGATTAGAGGCCATCCATCTCAACAACTTTAAAGTAATGCTTCAAATAAATTTTGGAGTAGCAGAGCCAACAGAAGGTCAGGGTGAGACATTTTCCCAGCCTAAGAAAATTCGGAGGCTGGATGAGAAGTTTGGGCCAATGGGGTGGAAGCCTGTCCAGAGCCCACGCACAAAGCAGTAGCAACAGCAGCTTCTTCAGGAGCTCTAAGCCCCGAGATGGGAAAAGGGTCAGACAACTGGTTAGAAAGAGATTATAGGGAGCCCTATGCTGGCCCTGGGTGCAGATGGCTCTGATCGACAGCTCTGTTGCCCATATACAGCTCTGGTCATAGTTCCAGGGTGGAGGGGAGCATTAAGAGTTAGTCACAAGGGAGCAGGGACCCTGGTCTCGGTTCCAAGACAAAGAGGAGGACTAGTATTTGTAGCCACAGGTGACCAGGACCCTTCCTGGGCAAAGACCAGAGCACAGACCAGGAAAGCAGTGACCACACTTCTTCAAATATCACCCCACCTTGAAAACAGCAAAAACTTGCAGGTCCCCAGAACTAGTTCTGAAAACAGCAGCATAAAAAAGCTTTGAGATAGTGCCTTCCCACTCCCAGGCGAGTTGAGCCCAACTTTAACATAAAATTCAAAGTCAAGAAATAGTCTGGAAAAATTAGCAAACAATAAAAAAGAATATCATCATAACAAACTACCACACTATCAGAGAAGACCAAGACATAAACTCAGAAGAAGACAACAGTGTGAAAGTGGCTACAAAAAAAAAATACTAATTGGACCCAAGCCCAACAAGAGTTCCTTTAAGAAATAAAGAAAGAAATGAGTGGTAGAGAAAAATTGGGAAAATAAGTAACAGTGATGCAAGAAAATTATGAAAGAGAATTAACAGCTTGATAAAAGAACAACAAAAAGTGCTGAAGTAAACAACATCTTAAAATACAAAATTGGCCTAATGGTAAGAGGCACAAAAATTCACTAATGAAAATAACTCCTTAAAAAACGGAATTGACCAAATGGAAAAAGATGTACAAAATCTCACTGAAAAAAATAATTCCTTAAAAATTATAATTGGTAAAGCTAATGATTCTGTGAGACATCAAGAAACAATAAAAGCAAAATAAAAAGAATTAAGAATAGAAAAAAATGTGAAATATCTCATCAGAAAAACTACTGACCTGAAAATGGATTGAGGAGAGATCATTTAAGAATTATTGGATTGGGGCAGCTAGGTGGCACAGTGAATAGAGCACCAGCCCTGGAGTTAGAAAGACCTGAGTTCAAATCCAGCCTCAGACACTTAGCACACTTAACTCCAATTGCCCTCTAAAAAAAAAAAAAACCCAAAAAAAGTATTATTGGATTACCTGAAAGTCATGATCAAAGAAAAGGTCTAGCCAGATGCGACGACTTGGGGGTGGTGCAAAGAGGCCCAGACAGGGCCTGGTCAACATGGCAGCAAGTTGATCCACCAAGGGCAGGGGCCATTCCCAGGTCTATCACTGCACAACTGGGATCTGACAAACCAGGGTAAGATATGAATGCAGGGCCCATGGCAGTGGCAGCAGCTACTCCTGGGATGACCAACCCACAGCCTGGAAATTTAAAAAGCCCCTATCTGAACTTCCAGGGACCAGGATGGCAGAGTAAACTCCAGCTGTTCCATCCCCCCCCCCATAATAATTACACAGTAATTATTGCCCCAGAGCAAAATTTTAAACAGTAAAGACTTGGGAACCCTAGAGGAAGGGTGTGGCTAAGGCCCTGCCTCAAAATGGGTAAAAGCAGATTGCAAACACAAAGACTCTAGAATCCTATTATTGAGAGAGGGAGGAATCAAATTCAGAAGAAGACAATATTGACTCCACCCCCACAGCTGAAACCTCAACAGGGAATATGGACTTGTCTCAAGCACAGAAAGCATTCTTAGATTAACTCAAAAAGAACTTTGAAAACCAAATTAAACAGATAAAAGATAAAATGAATAATTCTTTTAAAATCAAAATTGTGAAATTAGAAAAACATTACAATAAAGAAAACAGCTCCTTAAAAAGAAAAATGTGTGAACTAAAAATGAAATCTGAACATATGGAAAAGGAGCTTCAAAAACTAACGGAGGAAAATAATTCTCTAAAAATTAGAATCAACCAAATTGAAGCTAATGACTCCATGAGGCACCAAGAATCAGTCAAACAAAACATCAAGAATGAAAAATTAGAAAAAGAGGTAAAATATCCCAATGGAAAAATAACTGACCTGGAAAACAGATCCAGGAGAGATAATCTGAGAATAATAGGCCTACCAGAAAATCATGATGAAAAAATGAGCCTAGACAACATCTTCCAAGAGCTCATCAAGGAAAACTTCCCTGAGATACTAGAACCAGAGGGTAAAATAGAAATCTAGAGAAATCTAGAGAAATCTCTGAAAGAGATCCCAAATTGAAAAATCTGAGAAATGTTTTCTACATTTCTACATTGAAAGACTGGAGGAACTGGAATATGATTTTTCACAAGGCAAAAGAACTCGGGTTACAACCAAGGATCACCTATCCAGCAAAGCTGAGCATAATCTTCCAGGCAAGGAGATGATCATTCAATGATATAACAGACTTCCAGATCTTCCTGATGAAAAAGCCAGAGCTCAATGGAAAATTCAACCTCCAATTACAAGACTCAAGAGAGACACAGAAAGGTAAATACACACATAAACACACACACACACAACTTGTTATTTAATAAGAGCAAACTGTTTACATCCCAATATGGGAAGCTGATACCTGTTAATATTGAGAATTCTATACCTATGATGACATCTAAAAGGGATATAGATAAACAGAGGGTGTGGGTATAAATTACACAAAATGATGATTTAAAAAAAAACCTTATTAAGGGTTGCAAAGGGACTGCAATGGAAGAATAGGAAAAAATGAAGCAGAAAGGGTAAATTATGCCACACAAAGAGGCATAAAAACATTAGACTAGAGGGAAAGAAGGGAGGGAGATGAGCATTATATGAGCTCTTCCCTCATTGGTTTTGGTGCAAGGAGGGAATACTAACACAATCAGTTAAGTATAGGACTCTATAGAGAAGAGATATAAAACTTATCATAATAGAGAGAAAGAGGGGAGGGAGAAGAGCACTGCATGAGATCTATTCTCATCAATCTTGGTTTAAGGAAGAAATAACATATTACATTAAGTATAGTACCCTACAGGCAGTAGGAAGGAGGAAGGGGTAAGAAAAGGAGGGAGTGGTTAGAAGGGAGGGAAGAAGTAGTAAGGGGGAAGGGTAGAAAAAGGGAGGGGGGCTGATAAGAAGGGAATACTGAGGGAGGTGGTGGTCAAAAGGAAAACGCTTAAGGAGAGGAAGGGAGAAGGGGGAAAATAAAAGCATAAACAGGGGAGGGCATAGGATGGAGGAAAAGATACAGATAGTAATCATAACTGTGAATGTGAATGGGATGAACTCTCCCATAAATTGGAGGCAGATAGCAGAATGGACTAAAAATCATAATCCTATAATATGCTGTTTACAAGAAACACATCTGAAACAGGGGGATACACACAGGGTAAAGGTAAAAGGCTGGAGTAAAATATATCATGCCTCAGATAAAGTAAAAAAAAAAAAGCAGGGGTAGCAATTCTTATCTCAGACAAAGCAAAAGCAAAAATAGATCTAATTAAAAGAGATAAGGAAGGAAACTATATCCTGCTAAAAGGCACCATCAAAAATGAAGCAATATAGCATCCAAATTCCTAAAGGAGAAGTTAAGGATGTTAGAGGAAGAAATAGGTAGCAAAACTATACTAGTGGGGCACTTCAATCTCTCCCTCTCTGAGCTTGATAAATCTAACCTCAAAATAAACAAGAGAGAAGTTAAAGAGGTAACTAGAATCTTAGAGAAGATATATAGAAAATTGAATGGGGATGAAAAGGATTATACCTTGTTCTCAGCAGTACATGGCACATATACAAAAATTGACCATGTACTAGGGCATAAATATCTCACAATTCAGTGCAGAAAGGCAGAAATATTAAATGCATCCTTCTCAGACCATGATGCAATAAAAATTATATGTAATAAACGACCATGGAAGGATAGACTAAAAACTAATTGGAAACTAAGTAACTTAATCCTAAAGAATGAGTGGGTCAAACAAGAAATTATAGAAACAATAAGTAAGTTCATTCAAGAGAATGACAATAATGAGACAACATACCAAAACTTGTGGGATACAGCAAAAGCAGTTCTTAGGGGAAGTTTTCTATCCCTGAATGCATACATAAATAAAATAGAGAAAATGGAGGTCAATAAATTGGACATACAACTGAAAAAGCTAGAAAAAGAGCACATTGAAAATCCCAATTAAATACTAAATTAGAAATAATGAAAACCAAAGGAGAGATTAACAAAATTGAATTTAAAAGCACTATTGAATTAATAAATAAAACTAAGAGCTGGCATTATGAAAAAAAAACAATAAAATTGATAGACCTTTAGTCAATATGATTAAAAAAAGAAAACCAAATTTCAAGTATCAAAAATGAAAAGTGTGAATCTACCTCCAATGAAGAAGAAATTAAAACAATAATTTGGAATTATTTTTCCCAATTGTATGTACATAAATTTGATAATCTTAGTGAAATGGATGAATATTTGCAAAAATATAAGTTGCCCAGACTAACTGAAGAGAAAGTAAACTACTTAAATAATCCCATCTCAGAAAAAGAAATTGAACAAGCCATCAATGAATTCCCTAAGAAACTATCTCCAGGGCCAGATGGCTTTACTAGTGAATTCTGCCAAACATTTAAAGAACAATTGACCCCAATACTTTACAAACTATTTGGGATAATTGGAGAAGAACAAGTCCTCCCAAATTCTTTTTATGATATAAATAAGGTACTGATACCTAAATCAGGAGAAGACAAAACAGAGAAAGAAAATTACAGACCAATTTCCCTTATGAATATAGATGCAAAAATTCTAAATAAAATATTAGCAAAAAGACTACAGCAACTCATCATGAGAATAATAGACTTTGATCAGGTAGGATTTATTCCAGGAATGCAAGAGTGCTTCAATATCAGCATATTTGATATCAGATATATGCTATCAGCATAATTGATCACATCAACAACAAAACTATCAGAAACCATATGATTATCTCAATAGATGCAGAAAAGGCTTTTGACAAAACACAACACCCATTCCTATTAAAAACACTAGACAGTGTAGGAATAAATGGAGTCTTCCTTAAAATAATAAGTAGCATCTATCTAAAACCATCAGCAAATATTATATGTAATGAGGATAAGCTAGGAGCATTTCCAATAATATCAGGGGTGAAACAAGGATGTCCACTATCATCCCTCTTATTCATTTTGGTACTAGAAATCTTAGCAGTAGCAATAAGAGAGGAAAAAGAAATGGAAGGAATCAAATTAGGCAAAGAAGAGATTAAGCTGTCACTCTTTGCAGATGATATGATGATATACTTAGAGAATCCTAGAGAATCAAGTAAAAAACTACTTGAGATAATAAACAAATTTGGCAAAGTTGCAGGATATAACATAAACCCACATAAGTCCTTGGCATTCCTATATATCTCTAACGAAATCCAACAGCAAGAGATAGAAAGAGAAATTCCATTTAAAGTTACTGTTGACATTATAAAATATCTGGCAATCTGCCTGCCAAAACAGACCCAGGACTTATATGAATATAATTACAAAACACTTTTCACACAAATAAAGTCAGATCTAACTAATTGGGAAAATATAAATTGCTCTATGGGTCAGTTATATATAATATAATAAAAATGGCAATTTTACCTAATTTAAATTACATATTTAGTGCCATACCAATCAATCTACCAAAAAATTTCTTTGTAGAGCTAGAAAAAATAGTAGTAAAATTCATTTGGAAGAACAAAAGGTCCAGAATATCAAGGCAATTAATGAAAAGAAATGCTAGGGAAGGTGGCCTAGCCATACCAGATTTTAATCTGTATTATAAAGCAGCAGTCATCAAAACTACTTGGTACTGGCTGAGGAATAGAGTAGTGGACCAATGGAATAGGCTGCTGAGACTCAGCAGCCAATGACTATAGTAATCTACTGTTTGATAAACCCAAAGACCCCAGCTTTTGGGATAAAAACACACTATTTGACAAAAACTGCTGGGAAAAGTGGAACACAGCAACTGCTGGTGGAGTTGTGAACTGATCCAGCCATTCTGGAAAGCAATCTGGAAATATGCCCAAAGGGCTATGAATAAGTGCATACCCTTTGACCCAGCAATGCCACTTCTAGAGTTATATCCCAAAAAAGATCAGAGAAGTGGGAGGAGGACCCATATGTACAAAAATATTTATAGCTGTTCTTTTTGTGGTGGCAAAGAATTGGAAATCAAGGGGATGCATTGAAACTCAAGGGACTGTGGAACTGAATGTTATAAACTAAAAGTAAATGAGCAAACCAATTTAATTAAAAAGATAAAATAATAAAAAAAGAGAAAAGGTCTACACATTTCAAGAAATTATCAAGGAAAACTGCTTTGATATTTTAGATCCAGAGGGTAAAATAGAAATTTATCATATCCTGAAACAGATCCCCAAATGAAAAATTTCAGGAATATTATAGCCAGATTCCAGAGCCAAGGAGAAAACCTAGGCCAAGGAGAAAATCTTGTAAGCCACCAGAAAGAAACAATTCAAATATGGTGTCACAATCAGGATCATACAAGATTTAGCAGCTACCATGTTAAACGAATAGAGGGCTTAGAATATGATATTCCAGAAGGTAAAGGAGGTAGGATTACAACCAAGAATAACCTACTCAGCAGAACTGAGTATAATTCTTTGGGGAGAAAATGGATATTTAATGTAATAGAGCACTTTCAAGCATTCCTAATGAACTGAATAGAAAATTTGACATTCAAGCACAAAACTCCAGAGAAGCATAAAAAGGTAAACATGCAAGAGTAATCATAAGGGTCTCAATAAAGTTCAATTGTTTATATTTCTATATGGGAAGATGATACATGCAACTCCTAAGAACTTTATTATTATTAGTATTATTAGGGCAATTAAAAAGAGATTACATAGATAGAGGGCATGGATATGAATTGATTATGTTGGAATGATCTAAAAAAAATGAAGTTAGGGAGAAAGAGGGATGTATTCAGAGAAGGGAGAAAAGAGATGTAGAATGGGAAAAAAATTTCCTACATAAAAGGGGCATACAAGGAAGAACTTTTACAGTTGAGGGGAATATAGGGGGAGCAATGTTTGAACCTCACTCTCATTAGAATTGATTCCAGGGGTGGCCAGGTAGCACAGCGAGTAAGAGCCCTGGCTCCAGTGTCGGGATGACCTGGGGATCGTATCCAGGCTCAGATACTTAGCACCACACCCAGAAATAACTGGCTGTGTAACCTTGAGCAAGTTACTTAACCCCGGTTGCTTTAAAAAAAAAAGAATTGATTCGAAGAAGGAAGAATGTTGGGTATAGAAATGTGTGGGCCACAAAATTCCAATCCACAATAAAAGTCACTGAGGCAGAGCTCTGAGCATGATCGATCAATTTATTAGGGACCCCAATGCTCAGGAATTGAGAGATTTTATAGACCTTGGGGAATCCCTGGGAGATTCCCTACTTCTTGGAACGTTCCTTCAGAAGCAAAGAAAATTCTATGATTAATCTTCAGAAGCAGGGGAGCTCCCATGATTGACTAAGGGTAATGTCCATCCACCACAACTACTTTGCCATCACGTCTTTCACAGGTCATCAGCCACAGGCAATCTCTGCAGTTGCTATTCACCTATGTATTTTGTAATAGAAGAAAATGGAATGGAGGGAAATACACAGTTAGAAATCATAACTGTGAATGTGAATGGGACAAACTCACCCATAAAACAGAATGGATTAGAAACCAGAATCCAACAATATATTGCTTAGCAGAGACACACAAAGAATTAAATAAAAGGGTGGAGAAGAATCTAAAATGCCCCCCCCCCCCAAGAGTCAGGGACAGAAATCATGTAGACCTAATTAAGCGATAATCAGGGAAACTACATTTTGCCAAAAGGTACCACGGACAATAAGGTAATATAAAAAATTGTAACAGCAAGTTTCCCTGATAAAGACCTGACTTCTCAAATATATATTGAGTATAGAACTGAGTCAAATTTATAAAAGAGCTATTTCCCAATTGATAAGTGACCAAAGGATATAAACAGGCAGTTTTCAAAAGAAGAAATCAAAACTATCTACAGCCATGAAAAAGTATCCCAAAGCACTATTGATCAGAGAAATACAAATTAAAACAACCCTGAGGTTCCAATAAGGCATTTGTATATATTACTTTAGACTGGATAGACTAGAGACTCAAGAAGTAGACTAGAAAATAAGGTGGGCCAAGCAGAGGTGTGGGGCAATCAAAGAAAGGAGAAAGAGAAGGGGTAAGAAGGGGAATATCTAGGAAAGCCAGCAGCCCTACAAGCATCTTGGAGAAGATGATCAGGCTAATGCCACCGGCGGTACTATATTCAAGAACTGAGTGAAGCCCCCAAAATGGTTAGTTCTCTCCCCCCACACTTCCCCTCCCAAAGCTCAGCTACCCACAAATTCTGTAATAACCTTGGTTGCCTTGCTACCCAAATGTTTTTGCCTCAGCCACAAAGAGCCAGGGATTAACAGTTCTCAAAATGTGACCCAGGGACCTTTGGAATCCCCAGGACCCTTTCAGGGGATCCACGAAGTTAAAACTGTTTGCATAATAATACAAAGATCTCCCAACTTTTAATAATAAACAAAAGCTGTTTGGGTCATCCTCAAACGTCTTTAAGAGTATAACGGGTGGAAATCAAAATGTTTAGAGATACAACTGTAAGTCAAAGCAGAGAGTCCAACCTTTGCCTAAATGTGAGGAACTTACCTGACTGGGGAGATTATACTCCTGATTTTTCATCTGAAATAAAGTTGAAGAGGAGGGAACCATGCCAGTTGCAGCAGTGAAGTGACTTGCCCAGGATCACTCAGCTAGTGGGCATCAATGTCAGGAATTAAATACAAGCCTTTTTGACTCTGAGGCCAGCTCTCTCTACCCATTAGCCCACACTGCATCATGGACACGTGGTTGCATTCCATTCAGCAAAGAACTTTATGTGGTAGGATTGAAGAATCAGCATCATGGGTTGGAAAAGCAATAGTTACCCCTCCAATAGCACTTTAAGGTTGGCAAAGAGCTTTACACGTTATTTCATTTGGTTCTGAAGATATTCCTGGGAGGCAGGTGCTCTTACTTCCATTTTGCAGGTGAGGAAACTGAGGCTTCATCTGACTGATCCTGAGAGAAGTGAGGGTCACACAGCTCTTGTACCCCTGCCCTCTGGAGCAGAACATAACCAGTCTCCTTTCTGCTTCACAAGAGAGCCCTTCAGATGTTCCCCTTGAACCCTCTCATCTTCAGACTAAACACCCCCGATTCTTTCACTCACTCTTTGTGTAAAGAATCAAATCTTGGGGCAACTAGGTGGCACAGTGAATAGAGCACTGTTCCTGGAGTCAGGAGGACCTGAGTTCAAATCCGGCCTCAGACACTTGACACTTACTAGCTATGTGACCTTGGGCAAGTCACTTAAATCCAATTACCCTGCCCTCCCCCCTTCAAAAAAAAAAGAATCAAATCTGAAGAAATGAAGCTGAGATCAGATATCTAAGGACACACAAACCCTCAGGGGATGGCATAGACTCTAAGCCACATTCAGCCTGATGCCTGCCTGTTACCACCTCTGTAGCTCTGATCCTCTGCAATCAGAGATGAGCTTATGCAGCTAGAATCCGAATGTCATGGGATTTATGATACAGACCTAGAAGGAACTGTCTGGGCTACCTAGTCCAACTCTCCTATGTTACAGATGAACCAAGGCTTAGGGAGGTTGTGACTTACCCCACATCACACAGATCCACTCTAGTCCAACCTCCCCCATCTTACAGAAGCTTACAGAGGCTCACAGAGATTGAGAGATCTGTCCAAGGTCAAACAGTTGGTTTATGTCCAAGGTGGGATTTGAACCTTGGTCCTTGAAAAACACTGCCTCCAGTGAGAGTTGGGAGGGATGGAAGAATAAAGAATGTGAGATCTGGAAGGGAGAGGTCATCTAGACTAATCCCTTCATTCCACAGCTGAGGAGACTGGCACAGAGAAGTAGCTACCAAAGGTCTCATGGGTAGGGAGAAGAGCAGGGATGAGAAGGAAGTCAAGTCCTGGGATTCCCCTCCTAGAATTCTTTCCATCTAACTAAAACACCTGGCCTGGAGCTCCAGTCTTCAATGACTGGAATGAGCGTCTCGAGTTTCAAAGGGCCCATACTTAAAATTATCTTTATAATTCCTAGCTGTGTGTGTGACCTTAGGCAGGTCACAAACCTCCCTCATCCCATTTCCTCATGTGCAAAGCCCAAGGGCGTGCAGCAGGTTGGATTGGATCCAGGTTCCTTGTATATCCTGGCCTCCTTTAGCTGAAGCTCAGGGACTCCCTTTGTCAGAATCAGGTTTTAAAGTAACTGAAGTTTTGGGGAGAAAAGAAATAAAATAACTAAAGGAAAGTCTATAGTTCAAAGTAATATTTTTTCCTGTTCAAGTTAATGGATTCCATACAATCTACCCAGACTCCTCTGGGGTCCTGGAACCCAGGTTAGGACTCCCTGGATTAAACCATTTTTGGAAAAAATATTCTATGACTCTGTGAACAAGCCATAGTCTGTGCTATCAAAGGGCCTGGAACCTGAGTGGTGATAAGACATAGGAATGCAGAATGATAGCTTTGGAGCTAGAAGGGACCTTAACATCGAATCCAACACTATCCTCCTACAGATGAGGAAACTGAGGTAAACGATCATCATCGATTTAGACCTGGAAGGGATCTCAGGGGTCAGCTAGTCCAACCCCTCTTATTGTGGGAATTGATCGAAGTCCAGAGAAGCCTCTTACCCAAGCACACAAAGGATCTAAGACCTCGATCCATGCCCTCTGGCTCCAAATCCAGGGCTTCTGCGCTGACCCATTCTGTATGCTGAGAGGGAGGAGGCAGAATGTAAATGCTCAAACAGACAGGGTATGCTGAAAGGGAGCTTCCAACTTCTGACTCCACAACTTTCTAGACACATGGCTGGGCAAGCCACTTCCTCTCCCTGTGCCTCAGTTTCCTCCTCTACAAATTGGGCATAATAGTACTTACTCTACTTACTTTTCAAGATGGTTGGGAGGATTAGATGAGATAATGGGCATAATTAGGGTTCTATATAATTGCAAGTTATTAATATAATAAGGGGAGTTAAAAAGTGCTGAGATAATGCAGAGGAGGGAGAGAGACCAGCATTTGAGCCTCATGGGTAAGGGAAAGACCAGAGAAGATTTTCATCTCTGAGTGGGCCCTGTCAATTCTACCTAAACCGGATCCATTATCTCCCCCTAATCGGGCTCACATGGCAGTGGCATCCTCAGCTCCTTCCAATCCATCCATTCTACCTTCATCACATCTCTTGGCTATGCCCTCTTCCACCCCCCTGGGGCAGGTCCTCTACACTTCCCAACTGGACTCATGCAGTAGGCTGCTGGTGAGTCCCCCTTGCTTTGTCTCATCCCACTTCAGCCTATCTCCCACTCAGCTGTCAAAGTGATCTTCCTAAATCAAAGGTCAGGCCACATTACTCCCCTGCTCAATAAACTCCAGTGGCTCCCTACTATCTCCAGATCAGACATAAAATCCTCTGTTTGGCTTTTAAATCCTTGTATAGCCTGGCCCTTCCTCCCTGCCAGTCTTTTCACACTTTCCTCCCATCCAAGTGACACTATCCTCCTTGCTAATCCTCAGACAAGGCCCCCTACCTGGAATTTCTTGCTCCTCCTCTCCTCACCTCCCTCTTGGCTTCCCTGGTTTCTTTCAAGTCTCAGCTTAAATCCTACCTTGGTAAGAAGCCTTTCTCAATCCCCACCACCACTACCCAGGCTGCTAGTGCCTTCCCTCTAGGAACGCCTTCCATCCACTCTGTCTGTATCTTGTTTGTGTATAGATGTTTGCATCTTGTCTCTCCCATTAGACTGTGAGCTTCTTGAGGGAGGGACCATGGACATGCCTTTCCTTGGATACCCCATCTCCTTAGCATAGTGTTTGGTATGTGATTAATAGATTTGTTGACTGACTGGCTGATTGACTTCCACATACAGGTTCAGCCAAGTACTAAAATGAGTACACTCATTGAAAAGTCATAATTTCAGTCAGAACTTAGTGAAAATCAGAATGTCAGTTTTTTCCCCATTCACATTTGCAAACCTTCCTGGAATCTATCCATAGTCTCCTTGACTTAGAGGTGTTCCATCTCTCTCTCTCTCTTTTTGGAGGGAGGCAGGGAAATTGGGGTTAAGTGACTTGCCCAAGGTCGAACAGCTAGTAAGTGTTAAGTGTATGGGGACAGATTTGAACTCAGGTTGTCCTGACTCCAAGGCCAGTTCGCCGCCTCCCCGATGTTCCATTGCTTTGAGGGTTTGTGGGTTCCTGGGTAAGAATGCCTGATCTAATCCAACTCTATCATTTCACAGAGAAGGACTTGAAGCCCAGAGGGATCACATGACCAAGGTCATTTGTCCAAGGTCACTCATCGGAACTGGGATTTGAAGTCAAATCCTCAGACTCCAAATCCTGTTCTCTTTGCCCCACTGTAGCACCCTGCCTAGCTATACTGTGACCACTTATTACAGAATCATAATCACAGAATGATTAAAGGGTTGTAAGAGCCCTTGGGAGTACACAGGCCAATCCATACCTGAACCATACAGTCCCTGGGGCGACATCTTCATGCATATTTCTTAGAGGCTGGGCTGGGTGACCTCTAAGGGCTCTTCCCGTCTCTCATATTCTAAACATGAAATGTCAGGGCTGGGAGGGGCCTTAGAACACAAAATGTTAGAATAAAGAAGCTCTGAGCTAGGAGGGGCCTGTGGAGGGAAATCTGATGTTCATGATGATTGATATGATACATGTAATTTATATATAATAGGTCTGATTTTTCAGAATTGCCTTTTCCAGTTTGTGAGACTCACAGTGCAGCTTGAACTGATCAGTGAAACCTTGTCAAGGCTCACATCTTCTCCCTGCCTACCTGAAGGGAAGCCAGTCAAAGACTGTAGAACCTGTTCCTGTCACAGAACCCTGGTCCAGAGACAGCCCCCAAGGGCTGGAGTGCTCCCACAGGACCCCAGAGCTCTTGTATTGGCTTCCACTTGTGGGTTGTTGTCAGGAAACCCTCTGGCCCTGGGAATGATTTCTTTCCAATCCACCTTCCCACTTGTGATTGACACATATAATCTCTGTCCTCACTTCAGCCAGGTGGGATGCCGATAAGGAGAATTCCTTTGAGATTTGGGAATCTCTTCCTCATAATGAAGCTAATTAATTAGAGGCTGCTTGATTACCAACACCGACTCTGACCTACTGCTTCCTCATTTTCAGGTTAGAGAGTGGCTCAGGAACATCCTGTTAATAGACCTTGGGACGTAGAACTTAGGCTGCTAGGTAGCCCGTGGACAGAGCAGTGGGCCTGGAGTTAGAAAGAGAGTTCAAATCCTGCCTCAGACACTTATGGGCTGTGTGAATGTGGGCAAGTCCCTTAAAATCTGTGTGCCTCAGTTTCCTCACCTGTAAAATTGGATATAATAATAGCACCTGCTTCTCAGGTCTGTTGTACCAAATAAGATCTTTGTAAAGGGCTTAGCACAATTCCTGGCACATAATAGGTGTTATGTGAATGTGAGTTATTAGGAAAGCTTTTAACAGGGCTTGACAGCCTTTAAATTCGTGCCCCTGGGCTGGAAGGACCCTTGGAGGCAGCCAAGCCCAGTTCCGTCTCCAAGAGCATGCTAGGCAACTTCTGAGGCAGCTCGGCAGGTGGGCCGCAGAGCCGGGGCTCGACATGATCCTCAGCCCCCCGATCTGGGAGACCCGGGCGCTTTCAGTTTGCGTCCTGGGGCCGGAGGCCCGCCCTGGATCTCTAACATGAGTTCACACCATCTCCTCCCACTCTCCCCTCCTCCCACCTTAGCCCATTTGGGACAGGAAACGGGGCTGCTCCTAATTCTAAGGCTGAGCTCCAGGTTCCATACGGAGTCTTCCCCCTAACCCTAGTCCTCCCCTTCCCCCTCACCCCCATCCCACACTCTGCCCCTGGCAGCACCTTCCCCTCCTCTGCCTTCGCCTTCCCTTCCTCTGCCTTCATCTTCCCGCTTCTCCTGCAATGCGTCTGCACCCGGGATCCGGTGCGCCCACCCCAGGGGGACTAACTCTTAGTCCCTTTTCTTGGGAGCAGAGGGAGTGGGGAGAAAGGGTGTGACCCCCTTTAGGGGGCCACTCTCCCCACCTTCCTTGCTTCTTTGCAGTGCGGTAATGTGACCCGACAAGGGGAAAAGAGGCAGGGACCTCCCCGAATGGAGGGGGGACCCCCCTCCCCCGCCCCGTTAATGTTTAATCTGAGAAGATCGTCCGATGGGATCTCGGTGGCGTGATCTCCCCGCGCCCTGGGCGTCACAGTCCACGCCCCGCAGCATTTAGGGAAAGCTTTCGGAGCGCGGCAGAGCGAACCAGAGCGCAACCCAGGAGCGCAGAAGTCTCGCATAAAGCGATCGGGAAGGTCCCAGCCCCGTAGCTTCCCCAGCTCCCTAGCCAGAGCTAGCACCCGCACCCTAGGGGCTGGCGTGGGGGAGGGGAGGGGAGGGAAAGGGAAGGAGGGAGGGTCCTCGAGGAAGGGGCTCCCTGAGCGCTCCGTGCGGAACTGCCAGGCGACCTCGTAGTCATCCCTGCCCCGAAGCCTTCCAAGTCCCGCGAGCCCCTCCTCCGCTGTCCAGGAGGGCTCCCAACTCGCGCCCGACCCTAGCCCTGCAGCTCCAGTCCTTGGCTTCAGACCCTCTGACTTAGGCTTGGGGCTGAGCCGCGTGCGCCCCTGGGCTCTGAGCCCACAGCCTTCGCCTCCCCAGGGCGCAGTCTGGGCACGGTGCTGCCACCTTCCCCTGCGCCACCGCCGCTGAACCCACACCCAGCCCGGCCCTCGCCTCCCGAGCTCCCAGACTGGAGACGCCGCTAGAAGCATGGGCGCCTGCACTCTGAGTGTCGCCTGGCTCCTGCTGGGGCTGGGGCTGCCTCTGCTGCTGCTGCTCCCAGGGCCTGGTTCGGTCTGCGCGCAGGAGGACGACGAAGGGGACTACGATCTGCTAGCGCTAGCCTTCCACTCCGAGGAGGACAATCAGACCGACTTTGTCAAGCAGGTGGCATCGGCAGCCTTCTACCGCAGCAACAAGGTAGGCGCGCGGGCAGTATGAGGGAACTGAGATTGGGCCCAAGACAGGTATCGGGCAGGACGGCAGAGGGCCCCCAGGCACTGACAACCGACGCTCAGCGAAAGGCTAGAGCTCACGGACCCCCTAGAGCTTAGTTAGCACGCTAGAATGCAGAGAACGGCGTGCCAGAGTGAAGATCGGAGAATGTCATAGCTGACTGGGAGCTTAGAACGGTGAATGCGAGGGGTGGCGGGGAGGTTAGAACGGGGAATGTCAGAAGTGGAGGGGAGTTTAGAATAGAATGTCAGGGGTGGAAGGGAGCTTAGAACAGAATGTCAGAGGTGAAGGGGAGCTTAGAACGGCGAATGTCAGAGATGGAGGGGAGCTTAGAACATCAAACTTAAGGATATAGAACAGACTGTTAAAACTGAAGGGACCTGGGCTTGATGTCAGGAAGACCTGAATTCAAATTTTACCTCAGATACTTTGTAGCCAAGACCTGAATCCAAATCTTATCTAAGATACTTTGTAGCCCCCACTGTGTAAATCACTTGATAAATCATTCTTACATCACACTTTACCCAGATCATCTCGTCTGCAACCACCCTGGGAGGTGGATACTAATATTATCACTATTTTACAAATGGGGAAATCGAGGCTAAGTCTAGAGTCACCAAGTCAGTGACTGAGGCAGTAAGTCCAAGTCCAAGAGCTATCCTTTACACCGGAGTTTCCTCATCAGTAAAGTGAAAGGGCTGGACCCCATAGTTTTTAAGGCCTTTTTTCAGATCTAAAATCAATCCTAGCTAACTGTGAGTGTGAGAATAGAGACCACTGAAGGTTAGAGCTGCCCCCAGAACTGGAGATGTAACGTAAGCTGGAAAGTATTTTACAAGATCGATCCTGAAACCTCTTATAGCAGATTAAGGACACAGAGCCAGAGGGAGGATGCACAGGGAGGTTTTCAAAGTTCCCCAGGGACTAAGGGTGTGGGCTTTCCCGTGCAGGGCTCCTTCCCTCCCAGTCTCAGGGCTTCATCTCGTTCAGCCCAAGCCCCAACCCCTGTGTCTGAGAGAGGAGAGGCAGCTTGGGAAATGATATAGCAAGGATTCATAGGTGGGACTACGGGACTCTCTGCCAATTCCCCAAATTCTGTGATTCCAGGAAAGACCCACTAATTGGTGTTTTTCCTTGGAGGGCAAGTCTCTTCCCATCTCATCTGTGAAAGAGGTGAGGGTGAAGGTCTGTGCTCAGTGCAAGGAATGAACATCTGGACATGCTGGTTTGAAAGTTGCACCCCCACCTTCTTTCTCTGGAAAATTGAAAAATAACTTCCTGTCTACTGGAAGCTTGGAGCCCCTGCTGGAAGACATGTGGCTTGATTTAAGAGCAATCCCTCCCTGCTGGGGAGAAAGAGAGTATTTCTGGCACGTGAACATGTGCTTGGATAACAAATGTCCTTCTGAGTAATGTAGAAATATGCTTGACATGATTGTACATGTATAACCTTTGTCTTTGGGGGGGTAGGAGGGAGAAAAATGTGGAAGTCAAAATCTTACAAAAATGAATGTTGAAAACAATCTTTACATGGAATTGGAAAAAATTAAATACTGTTAAGTGGGGAAAAAATTAAAGTTGTTCTGCTTATAAGGTTCTGCCAGCATTTTAGAACCAGATCTTTTTGATGGTGTTTTTTAGCAGAGATTTTTATGAGGAAACCAAGTCCCCAGACTTCATATAGTCTTGTTAATTAATCACCATCTACTTTGTGACATATTCAGCTTCAAAGTAACCAGCCAAGATCTCAGAGAGTTCCTTGAGTACCAAGAATATTACCAATAAAACAGAATTCATCTATTTTGATTCCCTTTCCCTTCTTTGCAAAAATGTCTTGCAATTTTGCAAACCAGAGTAAGAAAATTTCTGTCTACTATCAAGACTTCCTCAGAATCTGCTGTTTTCCAAAGTTTTAACTATGCAGTTTATCCACGCATTTCTGATCATAGACTATGTTTTCTCAAATACCCACAACCTATTAGAAAGTATTCTTCATTCTCTCCCAAAGCATCTTAAATTCATCTTCCTGAAGAAAGATCCCAGTTCCACTGACCTTTTTTCTTTAAATTGGCCTGCATAGTGAATATAAGTACAAACACTAGGGAATGTCTTTTTACCATGAATGCCTTTTAGACAGTGCAAGAGCCAGGCTTCTTCAGAGAATCTTTATCTTCATCCTCCTATGACTCTATAGAAGTGCTATCTGCTGTTGGCCCCTTTCAGAGATTAGGCAATGGAAAACAGAAAGATTGAATTTCACTAAGACGTTGTTGCAGACGATGAGCCATGGGACCCTAGATGGAAATACGCATTTTATATGAGTGCTACAGTATATTCCCTGCCTAATGAATCACACCATTCTTTCAAGCTGGGATTTGGCCAAGCTAACATAAATAAAATAAAAAACTTCAGTCAAATTGTTAATACAATTCTTAAATCCAATAAAACAGAGTTTTTCTTTCAGGAAATGGAGAAAACCAACAGTTCCTTTGTGCTACATATAGAAAAAAAAAAAGCAGATTGTAGGTGTGGACAGAAAACCTGGCTTTTATTTACACATCTTGGGCCTTGCCTTTCTCGAATTTCATATTTTGAAAGCTTAAGAAAGACCGACTAGTGAACTCTGGAGTGGACAGATGCCAAGAAACTGATTTCCTTGGCAATGGCGACTAGATAGAAGTACTAGGGATTCCTTCTATCTAATTGTAAAATGGAGAGCGGGTTTTTTTTTTTTTCAAGGAAACTGAGTATCTGAGAAAACTATATGATAAAATGATCCAATTCAAATAGGCTTTAGAGCAGATGTGAGACACAGAATTTGCTGCTGCAGCAACCTGAACAAATGGAATGATTTCTCAAATAGATTGAAATATGGTTAGGTAAAAAAAAAAGTCCAAAATCATCCTTTGTTTGCTTACGGATCTGCTATATGGATATAATGGCATCATATCTTGATTTTTGTATGCTTCCTAAATGAAAAGATCTTTTTTCATTTGACTTAATAAAGATAAATAGGAAACTCAAAAAAAGAGTCCCCTTTGGAGACCTCTTCCCTGTGTTTCTCTCTCTGGTACATTCTGGGTGGTAACCAACCTTGCTAACCCCTCATCTGGGCCTTGGTTGGGTCCCTGGTGGGGAGGCAGGGGATGGCAAAGGTTTGGGGCTTGGGGGAGGGGAGGACCTTCCCTGGTCCCCCTCTCCCTGTGGGTAGTGCCTACTCCCATTACTTTGTAATTATTATGTGTGTGCAGATACACACATATATGTCTATGTATGTGTGTATACATGCATGCATGTTGTTATTCAGTAAGTTTTCAGTCATGTCCGACTCTTTGCAACCCCATTTGGGGTTTTCTTGGCAAAGATATTGGGGATAGTTTGCCATTTTCTTCTTTAGCTCATCTTACAAAAGAGGAAACTGAGGCAAGGAGGGCTAAGTGACTTAGACAGGGTCACACAGCTAGTAGGTTTCTGAGGCCAGATTTCAGCTCAGGAAGAGGAGTCTTCCTGATTCGGAGTCTGGTGCTCTGTGCATTGCACCACCCAGCTGTGTATCTGTATGTGTTTATACATATATGTATGTGTGTGTATATAAGTACATGTATATGTGTGTATATTGTACATGTGTATATGCATGTATACCCATTCTTTGTCCCAATTGAGTGTAAATTCCCTGAAAGCAGGACCATTTCACATTTGTCTTTGTGTCTCTGGCACCTGGCACAAAGCCCCAAGCTTAGATGGTACTTGGTAAATGCTTGTTGATTTATTCTTGTGAAAAGTTGGTATATGGTGAGTGTGTGTGTGTATGTGTGTGTGTACGTGGTGTGTGTGTACGTGGTGTGTGTGTGCGTGTGGTGTTCTGAGGATGGGGGTAAAAGAGGGCTGGAGCCATCCAGGGTAAGGTGCCAAAGGTGTGATCCAGGGTGGCCACCTTAGAACCTTGAATGTCGGAGCTGGAAATGAGGGTCGGAACAAGCATGCTAGCCCTGGGAGGGACCTTAGCACCCAAAATGTTAGCACCTGAAGGCATCAGCTCTGCCTGCTAGGTATGCACATGTCGGGGATGCTGAGAGGGGCTGGCCCTCGTCCTTCTCCAATGAGCAAGCACATGCTGTACCCCTTCCATTAGCGCTTAAGCTCCTTGAAGGCAGGAACTTTTCTAATCTGCCTTTGGGTCCTGAAGTAGAGTCATTAGCGGCAGCTAGTTGGTGAAGTGGATAGAGTGCTGTGCCTGGAGTTGGAAGACCTGATTTAAAATCTTGCTTCAGACACTAAACTAGCTGTGTGACCTTGGACAAGTCACTTAACCCGTGTTTACCTCAGTTTCCTCAATGGGGAAAGACAAGGATAATAATAGCACCTGCCTGCTGGGGTTGTGAGGATCAAATGACTTTATTTGTCAACTGCTGTGTGCCTTTTTGTGTCGGGATGTAGCATGCCTGGAGGCATCCTGGTAACTACCTGGTGGTGCTGAAAGAAGAAACTCACCAATCGCAGACAGAGCGCACCATCCGCCGTCTCCAGGCTCGGGCTGCCAAGCACGGCTACCTCACCAAGATCCTTCATGTTTTCCAAGACCTCTTCCCTGGCTTCCTGGTGAAGATGAGCAGTGATGTGCTGGATCTGGTGAGGCTTGTAGATGTCTTCCCCAGCCCCAGTCCTTCAGCCTTCCAAGGGAGGGAGCTTTTACTACGGCGGAAGGGCTGGATTACCAAAGAGAAGCAGTGGAAGTGGGGGGAGGAAAAGCCCCTAGGGTGGGTTTGGAGGAACCCTGGCAAGTGGGCAAGGAGATAGCTTCTCTGAGCCTCAGTTTCCTTATCTCTTAAATGGGAACAATAATCCTTGCACTACCTCAATCAGCAAGTGATTATGCAGAAAGTAGCAGAGGAGAGTGAGAAGAACTCTGAAATTTGGAGCCTGAGGACTTGAGTTCAAATCCTACCACTGATGCTTGCTTCCAGTTCTCTTTATATCTTGTCTTCCCTTACTGGAATGTGATCTCTTTAAAGGAAGGGAAAGTCTTTCTTTTATTTGTATTTGCAGCACTTAGCACAGGAATGGGTGACTCTGTTTCTCTCTCTCTCTCTCTCTCTCTCTCTCTCTCTCTCTCTCTCTCTCTCTCCCTCCCTCCCCCCACTCTCTTTCTCATGCTCTGTCTCTCTTATCTCCTTCCATCCATCCATCCATCCATCCATCCATCCATCCATCCATCCATCCATCCATCCATCCATCCACTTTCTCCCTCCTTCTCTTGTAGAGATAAGATCTACCCAACCTCCCTGACTCCCCCCCTTTCCACACTAGCTTGACATCTACTGTGTGCCAGATACTGCTCCAGGTGGTGAGGCTACAAAGCCAAAATCTAAACAGTCCCTGCCATCAGGGAGCATTCACTCTCTAAACAGAAATGACATACACAAATATAAATAATCCATTGACATTTAAGCGCCTTCTCTGTGCCAGCGGGCTAGTTCACTTTCCTTGCATCTCCTTCCATGCCAGCTGTTTCCCAGAGGAGGCATTCTACCTCCTGCCTTGTCCTTCTGAATAGGCTGGCCCCCAGCCCAGAACATCCCCCTTCCGGCCCTCCCCCTGTGCTGCTGAGAATGGCTGAGTGATTTGAGGGCTGAGCTCAGGTGATGCCTTCTCCTCCAAGCTGTCCTGGATGCCCTCAACTGGAGCTGCTCCTCCCTCCTCAGGTTATAAAGCATTCCCCTTAGCTGCCTGCATCTTGGATCATCTCCCCTTGCAGCCAGTAGTCTGCCCCAGGAGAGCAGGAGCTCTGGCTTCTTGTCTCTATGTCCCCATCCCAGCACACAGGAGGCACTTAATAAGTGATGATTTTCATCTATTAAGCACCAGAGACACTAGAGCTGTTACTAAAGCCGTGTCTTGGGGCCCCTCTGGCTTCCCTCATTACTGGGCAGCTTCCTTGAAGATGATGTAACATAGGATCAGGCTTCTTCTCTGGGAAAGGGCAGGTCTTCTGAGCCAGGGCTTGGGGGGGAGGGGTGGGGGAGGCAGTTCTTCAGGTCTAGGATCCTGGGGGCCTCCCCCCAGGGGCTGTGAGCACTGAGGCTTCACCCCAGCCTGCCAGTGCACAGGGAGGGCCACCCCTTTCCACCAGGGTGACTCTGCCTGCTGCTTTTACTCTAAAGATTTTTGGTTTTTCTCCCAAGATGATAGACTTTCAGGAGTTGGGACAGATAATGTCAAAACTGGGAGGTACCTTAGAACATGGAATACCACAGGTGGGGCCTTAGAACAGGGATATCAGGGCTGGGAGGGGCCTTGGAACAGGGGATGTCAGAGTAAAAAGGGATCTTACCAGTCACCTAGTCAATTCCCTTATTTTACACTGAGACCCAAGGAGGTGAATTTCTTCCTGCCCGGCATTCAGGGACAAATATAATAAAAGGAAACCACATTTCTTTAGTGCCTCAAAATTTATAGTGTTTTCTTCACAATAACCCTGGAAGATATGAGGTCCAGGTATTATTACAGTTATTTTACATATGTGGAGACTGAGGCTCAGAGTTGATGCTTGAACCCAGGACTTTTGAGTCCCAGGCCAGCATACTTCCCAGCATCCTCTGCTCTCATGGTCGTCTCTCTGCAGATGCTCCAGCTCAGCTTCCCCTTCATACATCATGTAACCCTTCCTCATACTCTATACTTCCAACCAACTGCTTTAAGGGCCATCCCAGCTGTCCCACAAACACCCCCGGGACTCCCCTGTCTCTGTACCTTAGCTCCAGCTCTTTCCTTTTCCTGAAACACTCTCCCCTTATTTGCCAGGTGAATTCCAATACATCCTTTAAATCCCAGCTCAGATGCTGCCTCCTACAGGAAGCCTACCTTGATTTCCCCAATTAGTAAGGACCTTTGCCCTCAGACCTCCCAGCCCTTTTGCACCCCATAAAATAACCTATCCCCATCTTAATCAGTTGTGATTGAGTATTAAGCCTCTGCAGACCTGGCTCTTACCTTTCCTTCAGCCCTCCCCTTTCTCCTGACAGCCACGCTCTCCTCACCCCCTGCCTAGCTGACATTTCTCCCCAGATGTCCCTCGGGCCATCTCAAACTCAGCATGTTCAAAACTAAATCCACTCCCTTTTCTCCCTCATCCACACTCCCCTCTTGCTATTGAGGGTACCACCATCCTCCCAGGCAGCCAAGTTCAAAGTTCAAGCATTATCATCATCTTCAGCCCCTCCCTCTCTCTAGCCCTCTGCCTCCCTGCCTCCCTGCCTCCCCATTCAGTCTGATGCTGAATCCTGAGGTTTCTGTCCTGGCACCATGTCTCCAAAATGCCTCCTTCTCTCCTCCCTGGGGCAAATACTCATTCCCCCCCCCCCCCCCCCCCCCTACTTAGGTAACCTGCTGGTGGCTCTGCCTGCCTCCAGGCTCTCCCCACCCCCACTCCCCCCCCACCCCTCAGACCAGCCACCAAAGGGATCTTCCTAAAGTCCAGCTTAGATCATGTCCCTGCCCTTTCCACAAACTCCAGTGCCTTTCTATGACCTCTGGGATCAGATAGAAATTCTTTGGATTGTAAAGATCTTCACAACCTCTATAGTCTTCTTATGCTTCACTCCACTTATACAATCATCTGAATATTGACCATCTCCAGCCTCTGGGCATTTTCTCTGGCTGTGCCATGCCTAGAGCACTCTCCCTCCTCATCTCTGCCTCCTGGCTTCCCTGGCTTCCTTCAAGTCTCAGCACAAATCTTACCTTCATCTCGAAGCCACCCACCTCCACCCTCCCCCTCAGCAGAGCCTTCCTTCTGAGATTGTCTCCAATGGATCCTGTGCAGTCTTCTAGGCACACAGTTGTTCCTGCCATTAGATCATGAGCTCCTCCAGGCCAGGAACTGTGCTATCACCTTTCTTTGCATTTTCAGTGTTTAGCCCAGAGTGAGCCCTAAGGAAATATTCCTTGTTCTAAGCTCCCTCCCAGCTCTGATCTTCCCTGTTCTAAGCTCCCTCCTAGCTCTGACATCCTATGTTCTAAACTTCCTTTCTCCTCTGACCTTCCCTGTCCTAAGGCCCCTCTCGGCACCAATGGTCTGTGATTTCTTACAAAAATGCCCTTTCGATCATTTTCCAGAGAATAAGCAAGAAACTTCCTAAGAGAAGATTCTGAAAGCAATTGGGTCAGCTGGCAGGCTTATACAGGCTCTGGGACTATGCCATTCAGTAAAGAGGAAGTAAAATGAAGACCTGGGGTTTTTGATGGTTTGGGCCAAAACAAATGTTTCCAGAAAAGGTTGATCAGTTCCTTGGGCTTCTCGGCAGGCACTGAGGCTACCTCATGTCGACTACATCGAAGAAGATGCCTTTGTCTTCGCACAGAGTGTTCCCTGGAACCTGGACAGGATTGTCCTGACACCACACAGATCAGAGGAATACAGTCCACCCAGTAAGAGCCCTTCCACTCTCAGTTCTGTTTCTGTCTCCTAGAGGACTCCTCTCTTCTGTCTGCCAGTTGGCTCAGACACTCTCAGCTCTAATGCCCCTCTCTGCTCTATGGTTCTGGGCTTTAAGGGCCCTCCCAGTTCTGACACAGGATGCTCTGCCATCCCTTTGTCACTAACATTCCACATTCAGAGCTCCCCTCCCTTCTGCCTGAGAACAAGGGAGAACACAGTAGTTCATAAGACCCTTTCTCATTCTACGGCTCTATGTCCCCAAAATACCTTTTAGAATTGTATGGTCTAGTTCTCCCAACTCTGACATTCTGTGTTCAAAGTTCCTGTATGGTTCTAACATTTCATGTTCTCAAGTCTCTCCCAGCTCTAACTTCTGATGTTCTGAGATGCCTTTTAGTTATAAAATTCTTTCTCTGCGTGGACTCTCCGTGTTCTAAATGTCCCTCCCAGCTCTAACATTCTCTGTTCTCAGGCCCCTTCTAGCTCTGACATCCCTCTGTTCTCAGGTCCTTCCCACCCCTGCCATCCCTCTGTTCTCAGGCCCCTCCTAACTCTTTAAGCCTAGGCGTCTGGCAAGTACAATCTGCCAAAAGGACAGATTTGGGATTGTTTGATCTGGAAGTCTAAGTTAACATGAGAGTTTGTGTCATGAGGGCATGAGATTTGAAATGTAAACCTTGGCCAGCTCTGGCCTTGTAATTTTACAGGCTTTCCCTGGCAGGGTTCCTGGGCACCTTGTGACAGGCTTCCGGGATTACCAGGCTCAGTCACACACACCTTTATTTTCCTGCAATGGGGAAGGTACAAAGGCGTTCAGAGCAGGTGTTTAGAAGACACTAGATACGCTGACCTCCAGTGAAGATCGTAAGAGGGTCTACTTCTCAGGGGTGATAATGTTTGTAAACCACTTAGCACAGTACCTGATGCATGGTGGGTATAAATGTTAGCTGATAGTAGCAGCAACTAGGTGGTGCAGTGCTTAGTGTGGTCCTGGAGTCAGGAAGACTGAGTTCAAGTTCAGCCTCAGACACTAGCTATATGACCCTGGGCAAGTCACTTACCTCCTATTTGCCTCAGTTCCTCATTTGTAAAATGGGGCCACACTGGGGAAGAAAATGGCAAATCCCTCCAGCATCTTTGCTAAGAAAACCCCAGGGTCACATAGAGTAGGACTGAGCAGCAGCAAGTAGTAGTAGTCAGAGCAGTAGCAGCAGCAGCAACAGCAATAGTAATAGCATCAGTAGCAGAAACAATAGTAGCAATAGTAGTAGCAACAGTAGCAGCAACAATAGTAGCAGCAGTAGCAGAAACAATAGCAGCAGTAGCAGCAATGGTAGCAGTAGTAAAGTGCTAGTAGCAGCCCCAGCAGCTCAGTGCCTCCAGTCAATGCTATCATGATGGGCTACCCCTTGTCTATACATGATAGAGATGCTCATTCACATGAAAGTCGAATGAAACGAGCTCCAAAGTCCCTTACTATGTAAAAAGAAAGAATTTACAAAAAGAGAAAATCAGCCCGAGTTACTGTGGAAGGTGGGACATCAGCACCATGTAGAAAGTGTCTCATTTCTTAGGTCTGTCAGAATCATTGTCAGAAGGTACTTTCTCCTTTTCCACAGTGGCTGAAGGGCATTAACGGATCAGCCGAGACCACAGCCGATCCCAGAGCTCATGGCAGCCTTCAGTGACCTCTTCTTGCCTAATCACTGAGCCCATGAACTGAACGCCTCTGATAACTTTGACTGAGCACCCAGGGAGCATCAGGGACATCCCTGACTTAGTGCCCATTCACTGAGCCCCATGATGACCGTGGCTGCTCAGCACCCATTGTTCAAACACTTATGACAATGTTGTCTGTCCATTGACTCATCACTAGTGATGTCATTGTCTTGAACACCCATTGAATGAATTGCCATGGGAGCACTGAATGAGTGAACACTGGTGAATCTCAGCTTTTCCTCTGTCCTCTCCTTCTTTCTCAGGGTTTTCACCCCCAGTGCCAACCTTTATCTGATTCATTTCAGTCAGGTGCATAATACTAGAAAAAAGGGTCCTCTGTGGTGGCCCCTGGTTTGAGCCATAGCATAGGCTAAAAGAATTGGTGGCTCATAGAACAAAAAGGGACCTGAGAAATCATCTCAGTCAATATCTTTGTTTGACAGAAGGAGAAACTGAGGCCCAGAGAAGTGTTTGAGTTTTTAAAAAATGTTTGTGGTGTCTGGTCATCTCAAGCATGGGTTTCTGGGTAGTGATCTGCATAAAAAGGGCAGGAATGCTTTCATCTTGACACTAGTCATGCATTTTTCCCAGACCAGAAGTGAACACCAGGGTGTCTTGGATAAGTTTGGTGGATTCTGCAGAGGCCCTCCTGCCTAGGGGTGTCAAAGGCATAGGCTGGCTCTGATTTTAGGCCTTCTGCTCACACAGTCTGGTGGGAGGGTGGGGCTGAGGGCAAATTTTTTGTTTTTTGGAAGGAAACATTTAGTAGAGGGGATACATATGGATGGGAGGGAAAAATGCTGGGGATCACAGTGTTCCATATCCCCCAGGCAGCATGGCTATAAATTCATTACTACTGCTTCTAATTGGCAGATAGCTGGTGGAGAGAGCCAGGGACAGCTGAGGATGGGGAAGCCTGGCAAGTGGACATAGGCAGGGAGCCTGGTCTGGGGGTGATGTGCCTAAGTGCTGGTGGGGAGGAGGCAGACCTGCTCATGACTCTATGGCTGGAAGTCTCGGTGGCATCATGGGTTCTCTTGTGTCTCCTTTGTCTCATCCAAACACTGGCTGATCTTGGTCATCTGATACTCCATTCATCTGTGAGCTATCTTATTGTCATAGACCAGCAAAGAGGTTGGCCCTGAGGCAGAGGTCCTAGAAATTAGGGTGATGATTCCCATTTCCATAGGGGCTTCAGGGTTCATCAAGGTACCTTCCTTGTGTGTCTTCCCAGCTTGATGTCTTAGCTGTGAAATTCTTGTTTAGTCATAAAGTCTTTCCCTCTCCACAAATCTGACAGGTAAACTATTCCTTGTTTTCCGAGACTGCTTACAGTATCAACCTTTATACCTAGATCATGCACCCATTTAGACTTGATTTTGGTATATGGTGTTAGGTAATGGTCTATGTCCAGTTTCTGCCATACTATATTCCAGTTTTTCCAGCAGTTTTTGTCAAATAGTGAGTTCTTATCCCCAAAACTGGGGTCTTTGGATTTATCAAACAGCAGATTACTATAGTCGTTGACTTCTGAATCTCATGTGCCTAATCTATTCCATTGATCCACTCCTCTATTCGTCAGCCAGTACCAAGTAGTTTTGATGGTGGCTGCTTTATAATACAGATTGAAATCTGGTGTAGCTAGTTCACCTTCCCTAGCATTTCTTTTCATTAATTCCCTTGATATTCTGGACCATTTTTTCTTCCAAATGAATTTTGTTACTATTTTTTCTAGCTCTATAAAGTAGTTTTTTGGTAAACTGATTGGTATGGCACTAAATATATAATTTAATTTAGGTAAAATTGTCATTTTTATTATATTAGCTCGACCCAGCCATGAGCAATTGATATTTTTCCAATTAGTTAGATCTGACTTAATTTGTGTGAAGAGTGTTTTGTAGTTGTGATCATATAGGTCCTGGGTTTGTTTGGCAGGTAGATTCCCAAATATTTTATAATGTCTACAAGTAACTTTAAATGGGATTTCTCTTTCTTCCTCTTGCTGTTGAATTTCCTTGGAAATATATAGGAATGCCAAGGATTTATGTGGGTTTATTTTATATCCTGCAACTTTGCCAAATTTATTTATTGTCTCAAGTAGTTTTTTTTTTTTTTTAAGCAATCAGGGTTAAGTAACTTGCTCAAGGTTACACAGCCAGTTATTTCTGTGTGTGGCGCTGAGTGTCTGAGCCCGGGATTTGATCTCCAGGTCATCCCAACACTGGAGCCGGTGCTCTTACTCGCTGAGCCACCTGATTGCCCCTAAGCAATTGGGGTTAAGTAACTTGCTCAAGGTTACACGGCCAGGTGTTTCTGGGTGGGTACTAAGTGTCTGAGCCTGGGATTCGATCTCCAGGTCGTTCTGACACTGGAGCCGGTGCTCTTACTCACTGTGCTACCTGGCCGCCCCTCAAGTAGTTTTTTACTTGATTCTTTAGGATTCTCTAAGTATATCATCATATCATCTGCAAAGAATGATAGCTTGGTCTCTTCTTTGCCTAATTTGATTCCTTTGATTTCTTTTTCTTTACTAATTGCTACTGTTAACATTTCTAGTACCAAATTGAATAAGAATGTGATAGTGGACACCGTTGTTTCACCCCTGATCTTATTGGAAATGTCAAGCAGCTTTTTCTTACTCCTCATTCTTCTGGAACTTTCTATAGCTTTTGCTGCTCTTGATCACCCTTTCCTCCTTGAGACTCTCTTCTCCTCCAGGTTTTTGTGATACTGGTTCTTCTATGGGTCTGACCATTCCTTCTTAGTCTCCTTGGCTGGATCTTTACCCAGGGTGCACCTCTTAGCCATGGGTGTCCCCCAAATCTCTGCCTTTTCTCCTCTGACCCTGTAATCACCCTGGTGCCCACCCTCATCATCCCATGTTTGGACTAGCCTTTTGATTGGCCTCCCTACTTCCAAGTCTTCCCTCAGTCTAGTCCTTCTTCTGCTCAGCTGCCAAAATCACCTCCCTAAAATGCAGGTCACACCAAGTCACTCCCCTACTCAGCAACTCCAGGAGCTTTCTGTTGGCCATAGGATCAAATATAGAATCCCCTCTTGGCTTTTCCAGTCTTTTTACACCTTAATCCCTAACTACATACTGTTCAGTCTACTGATACCAGCTTCCTTACTGCACCACAAAAAGACCCTCCATCTTTCAGCTCTGGGCATGCTCTCTGGGTGTCCCCCATGCCTGGAGGGCTCTCCCTCTCCACCTCTGCCTTCTTTGTTCCATCTTCCTTTAAGTCCCAGCTAAAATCCCACCTCCTACAGGAAGTCTTTCCCAATCTATCTTAATGCTTGGGTCTTCCTTCTGTTGATTATCTCAAACTTGGTCTGTCTGTATCTGATTTACATCTATTCATTTATATGTTGTTTCCTCTATTCCATTATGAGCTCCTTGAGAGCAGGGACAGCCTTTTTTTGCCCTTCTTTGTGTCTCCAGGGCCTGGCATATAGTAGGTGCTTAATAAATGCTTGGTCACTTGACATGGGGTTAAGAATCTCTGCTGTAGAGGATTCCCCACCACCACCAAACCCAATACACCTTTTTTTGTTGTTAAAATATTTCTTGGGCACTGGTTGAGTGCTGGGACCATCTGGCCATGTTCCCTCACTTTCACCCCTTAACCAGCCCCTATTCTTTTAAAAAAAAAACATTTAAAATTACAGTTTTGTTTTGACGTCACAATCATTCCAAGATATTAGTCACCATCTTCCCTATTACCTCCCCCAAACAAGAGTTGAGCTCTCCAAAATAAAAACAGCTAAGGAAAGAGAAAGTATTTAATACAGTGGAAAAGGCCCTAGAGTCAGACAACCAGACTTCAAATTTTGCTTGTGAGGTTTACTATCTATGTGAGCTTGGGCACTTGACATTTCTGGGCCTCAGTTTTTCCACATCTGTGAAATGGAGGGATATGGTCTCAATGGCCTCAAGTCCCTTGGAAATTCTGAAATCCTGCTTAGTTACTTGGCCTAAATGGACTTGGATTCCTCATGTGAAGGGTGGTAGAGTGAGTGAGAAGGCTTGTGGATATTTAGGCTTGTTAGACATGAAGCCAGTGAGTTCCTTGTCACTAGAAGTCAAATGGAAGTTGGATAGCCATTTATCAGAGATATTGTAGAAGTAATTCCTGTTAGGTATGGGAATGTTTGTTTGGCAAGCATTTATTAAGCATCTATTATGTACCAACCTGGCACTCTACTGGGGACAAAAATAATAGAGACAATAGTCCCTACCCTCAATCAATCAACAGGCATCTAGTAATCACTTTGTAAGAGGCAGTGGGCTTTAGTGGATAAGGAGCTGGCCTGATGCCAGGAAGACACATACTGGCTTTGTGACTTTGGGTAAGTTACTCAATATCTCAGGGCCCAAGGCACTCTCTAAGAGTGTAAGATGCAGAGAAGGTGCCTATGTGCTTTGGAGGAAGAAGTGTCCTCACTTGAGAGATCCCTAACTCAATGAAATCACAGCTTCAATCCCTTCCCCTTAGTACCAGGTGCTGTCCAAAGTGCTGGAGATTCAAAAGTTAAAGTAAGACAGTCCCCTTCCTTCAGGAAGAAACCTATCAGGAAAGACAATACATATGCATATACATATAAATACATGCACACGCATGCTATATACACTGTATACATACTATCTATGCATACATACATATGTGTATGTGTGTGCAAATATGTAGAGAGAGTGTGTGTACGTGTGTGTGTGTATACATGCATACACAATATAGATATTAGGTGATGGTGAGCTGGGGAGGAAGGCTGGTACTCCTGGCTGATTAGATATTTACTCCAGTAATCAGGGTAGTGAATGTCAACTTTCCAGAGATAATTATGTACTAATTAGATGGTTAGTCTAGTTGACTTCTAAGAGAGTTGGAAGGGGCCTTAAAAGCTCTGAGAAATACTATTCCTCAAGGCCTCTGGGACCCAAAAGAACTTACATTCCACTGTAAAGATGTGACCTGAACACAAAGAAAGACAAAATAATATACTAAGTAATTGGAGGGAGCACTGGCTGTTGGTTGAAGATCAGGAAATGCTACATATAAGAGGTGGCATTTGGACCTTCCTTCATGAAGGTTCAAGTCCTTTGCTGCTTGTCAGATGTATGACCTTGGGCTTGTCAGATGTATGACTCTGAGCCTCAGTTTCCTCACCTATAAAATGAGGGGGTTGGACTAAGTGGCCTCTGAGGTCCCTTCCAGCTCAAGAGCTACCATCTTCTGACCTCTGTCTGCCTTTTCTATAAGACAAAAGTGAAGACTTTTAAAGATGGAGCCTCAGGTCAGTCAGGGAGGGAATTTAGGAACTTAGAACCTTGGTCAGGTTCTTCTTAAACACAAAATCTTAGCGTTAAAGACTTTAGAGGTTTTCAAGTCCACCTTGCCAACTGGGCCTGGAATTTCCTCTTCTACATTCCTTATTGAACTCATGTTGTAACCCCTCTAGGGACAGGGGAGCTCGCTGCCACAGGACTACGTGCCTTCTGCAAAGCAGACTTAAGGGGACAGCTGGGTCTTTGTTTCCACTAATGATATTATTATTATTTGTTTTCTATGACAGATAGAGGTGAGCAGGTGGAAGTGTACCTGCTGGACACCAGCATCCAGAGTGGACATCGGGAGATTGAGGGGAAGGTCACTGTCACTGACTTCGAGAATGTTCCAGAGGAGGACGGCACCCGCTTCCACAGACAGGTGACACCTTCTCCCCTCCGTCATTGTCCAGCACATCTGCCATGCCGGCCATGATTTTCAGTTGTTCCTGCCTAGCCATGCTGTTGACTTCATGGCACCCCCACCAGGGTTTGAGAAGCACCAACCTCTGCCCCAGTGATCCAGCATCAGTTCTGAGGGTCACAAAGGGTCTCCCGATGTGCTTTTGAACCATTGTGAGCAGAGAGATATTTTTAATCGCCATCCTCTCCTTGTGTTTTCCTGGCAGGCCAGTAAATGTGACAGTCATGGAACCCACATGGCTGGAGTGGTGAGTGGCAAGGATGCTGGTGTTGCCAAAGGGGCCAACGTCCGGAGCCTCCGGGTCCTGAACTGTCAAGGCAAGGGAACAGTCAGCGGCACGCTCATCGGTGAGTGGTCACCCACCTGGTTCCAAACTGACCTGATCCAATGAGCTTTCCCTGCAGCATGACGGGTTTAGGTTGGATTGAAAGGAGTGGTCCCTGGGTTTGGCACTCTGGGAAGTACAGAGGTGCACTAGCCCTGCCCTGATGTGGGAGGCAGAAGGGGAAGGCAAGGGAATAAGCATTTTATAGCACCTACTATGTGCCCAGTAATGTGCTAAGTATTTTACATTAATATCTCATTTGATCTTCACAATAATCTTCCGAGATTGGGCTATTATCTTCATTTTAGAGTTGAGGAAACTGAGTCAGACAGAGATTAAGTGGCTTGCCCAGGCCCACACAGCTAGCAAGTACCTCAGGAGGTGGGGAGCTCCTTATCAGTGGGCATCTGCGAGAGGAGGTTGGATGACCTTAGTCATCTCTGGGTTGGACTAGATGGCTGCTGAGGCCCCTTTCAGCCCTGAAAAGGCTGCCTCTGTGATGTTGGACAAGCCCTGCTCCCTCTCTGGCCATCAGCTCCCTGTTTGGCATGGGAGAAGGCCGATGACCAGCTCTTCCAAGGTTCCTCAGCACCACATCTTGTGAGCCTTCCATGCCCTGCTAAGGCATGGCCAGCTTCGGCTGCTCGCTGTCCTCAGACAAGGTGATGGAGGGTTTTGTTTTTCTGTGCGGTGAACAGGCCTGGAGTTCATCCGGACGACCCAGAGAGCCCAGCCCTACAGTCCCCTGGTGGTCCTGCTTCCCTTTGCCGGGGGATACAGCCGCATCCTGAATGCTGCCTGTCGGCTAATGGTGCGCACAGGGGTGGTGATGATTGCGGCTGCTGGCAACTACAAGGAAGACGCTTGCTTGTACTCTCCAGCTTCCGAGCCTGAGGTAAGGCTGCCCAAAGGCAGGGAAACCTACTTAGTGAACTTGGGGCTTACTGGCTAGATTTCTTTCTCAAAGATCAAGCCTCAAATCCAGTTCACTCTGAATCTCAACAACGGGTCCCTGCCCTGTCTAAGCCCCACTTAATGGTGCTTTTGTGGGCCCTCCTGACTCAGAGGGGACCAGCAACCCTGAGGGGCTTCCCCTCAAAGTTGATTTTTTTTTTTAATTAAAGGGACCATCCCTTGACTCACTTCTTAAAGAGGCCTATTCACTGAATGGACATTGCCTCACTCTAAGTAAGAACCTGAAAAAACCTTAGCTTAAAAGGGCCAGGGCCTTCCATTGAAACCTGCACCATCTCTAGTAGCCCTGACAAATGTCTGGCTGCTGGACCCAGATGGCTCTGGAGGAGAAAGCGAGGATGGGGACCTTGCGCAGTCCTGCCTCACTCAAATCAAAGTCAACTGCAAGTCATGTCATCATCTCCCTGATGTCATGGTCCTCTCTGAGAATGAAGGACAAACCACACATAACCACACAAGGCAGGCCAAGGCCCTTTGGGATGGGATGGGAGATAGGGATTGGGGAGAGGGAAGGATGAAGGATGGGAGAGCAGGCCGAAGGCTTGAGGTCCAATGTTATAAAGGCAGGTATGAGCCTATGATCCCAGTGGAGCACACCCCTTTCTTCTGCTGGGGCCTGTGCAGGACACTGGCAGGAGGAATGGGGCATTCATTTTCAGGGTCTCAGTTTCTTCCTCTATAAAACAAGGGGGTTGAAGTAGAGTCTTGAAGGTGCCTCCCACTTCCAAGTCTGTGATGCATGAATGTGGCCATTTCCCTCATTAGGGCAGCATGTAGCCCACCATGGCTGCCTCATCCTGCCCCAGTCATATTCGGAGACTTCTCTGAACCAGTTTTTCTGACTCCAAGGCTAGCTGGCCTCTCCCCTGTTAAGGAGTGCAGTCCACAGGCCTCAGGGCTGCTGCCTTTGTCCTCAGGACAGTTGACTGGACACTCCTTGGCCTGAGCCTGGGCCCTGTTCTCCCTGCTTGGGACCTTGTTACCCTCTTCCCCTCTAGGTCATCACTGTGGGGGCCACAAACTCACATGACCAGCCAATCACCATGGGAGCCCTGGGGACCAACTTTGGCCGCTGCGTGGACCTCTTTGCTCCTGGGGAAGACATCATTGGGGCCTCCAGTGACTGCAGCACCTGCTTCACCTCTCAGAGTGGAACGTCTCAGGCTGCTGCCCATGTTGCGGGTATGTGGCTCCTGCCCTCCTATGGGGCACCCCAGAGCTTTACCCGCCAACATTTATTGGGCACCAACTGTATGCCCATCCCTGTGCTAGGTGCTGAGGGAGACACATGACCTCATTGGTATCAAGAGTTTATAGTCTTACAAGCAAGACAAGAGGGGACTCAGCAGGCATTTACTGAGTGCCCACAAAGGGCCAGGCACAAAGATACAATGACAAGAACAAAACCATCTCTTCCCTCAAGGGGCTTACACTCCTATTGAGAGAAAGGACATTTTCTCTAGTTAAGTAGGCAAAGGAAATGTGTGAAATGAGTAACCACACTGATTTGTTGGGGATAGGGAGGCAGCTAGATGGTTCAGTGGACAGAGTACTGGCCTTATAGTCAGGAAGATCTGACTTCAAATCCAGCCTTGGACATTTACTAGCTCTGTGTCCCTGGATAAGTCACTTAACTTTGCCTTAATCCACTGGAAAAAAAATAACCAGCCATTCCAGTATCTTTGCCAAGAAAATCTCATGGATGATGGTCCATGGGGTCACAAAGAGTTAGACACAACCACACTCCTGAACTCCAAAAACCATCAGGGCATGAGGGATTCCAGAGGAGGAGTGAGGAAGGACGGCATTCCAGACATGAAGGACAGCCAGGGCAAAGGCAGGGAGGCTGGAGATGGAAAATCCCGTAGGGACCATTGGGTTGAAATGTAACGTGGGGGAGGGGAATCCTGTCTAAACATGCTAAAAAGCTGGAGCTAGACATGAAGCTTCCTCAGGGCAGTGGAGGGTCCCTGAAGTCCTTGGGGGCAGGGGGGTCTGGGCAGGCCTGTGCATAGGTGTGTGAGGAGGAGGAGTGGGGAAGGGGAGGGAGAGGAAGGAGGAGGAGGAGGGGGAGGGGGAAAGAGGAGGAGGGTGAGGGGGAAGAAAAAGGAGGAGGAGGAAGGACGGAGAGGAAGCAGGAAGAAGAGGAAGAGGAAGCAGGAGAGGATGGTTTGGGGCCAAAGCAGCCGTGGTTTTTCTCTCAGGCATCACTGCCATGCTCCTCAGTGCTGAGCCCAGCCTGACCATCTCAGAACTCAGGCAGCGACTGATTCATTTCTCTACCAAGAATTTGATCAACGAAGCCTGGTTTCCTGAAGATCAGAGGCTGCTGACCCCTAATTTGGTGGCCGGGCTGCCATCCAGCCTCGGGGCAGGTGAGCTTCTTGGAGCTCCGCAGGGGGCTCCGCACCCTCCTTCTGCTTCTCCTTCCTTCCAAACCCATGCTTCTTGGACCCTGTCAGGGAAAAAGTGGCTGATTCAGAGTCTAGAGACCTTGGTTTGTCCCAGATGTGGCAGTTACTGGCTGCATTCACTGTTTTCTCCCCTATAAAATGGGAGCTGTAATAATAGTTCTGCTACCTACTTTGCCACAGTGTTGGGAGCACCCAGAAAATGTGAGCTGTTATAATTATGTTAATTTGGGAGGAGTCCACATGTGATTTCAGACTCCCACTGTGGACATTTATTGTCTTTTTGAGTTGCCTGGAGAGAACAGAGAGGTGAATCCAACTGCCCAGGGCTCCACAGCCAGTCTGTTTCCAAGGCAGGACTTGAACTCAGATCTTCCTGACATTAAAACTGACTCTCCACTACATCCAACCTATCTTTGGTTTTAAAATTATGCTATGGGGGCGGCTAGGTGGCGCAGTGAGTAAGAGCACTAGCCCCGGAGTCAGGAGGACCCGAGTTCGGTTCAGGCCTTAGATACTTAACAAAAAAACTGGCCATGTAACCTTGGGCAAGTTATTTAACCCCAATTGCTTTAAAAAATAAAATAAAATTATGCTATGTTAAAACATAGATTCTCAGGCCCCTCCCAGCCCTGACATCCCCTGTTCTAAGGCCCCTTTCAAGGAGAGAGGCTGTCTTGCTGTGTCCCTTTCAGCTCTCACATTCTGTGTTCTAAGGATCCTTCCAACGGTTGCTTTCCATGTGATAAGGTCCCTTCTAGATCTGACTTTCTCTGTTCCAGAAGATCCCTCCCAGTTCTGATGCCACATTTCATGGGCCTTTGAGCCTTGGCCCTCTGTATGCTGAGGTCCCTTCGATTCCATGCCCACTGACTCAGCTCATCTGGAGCACAGCCGGAGCTCCTGAGCCTCCGTTCTGGGTATTGGGGGTGTCTCTCTAACACCACCAGCCCTAGGCTCCCTTTGGCTCCAGCTACATGTCCAGCTCACTTCAGCTGGCTTTTACAGAAGATACTGACTTTGAAGATAGAGCAAGGACAGAAGTACTAATGTGTCCCCCAAGTGCCTCGGTGGCACGCCCTTCCTTCTGCCCCTTCAGCACCAGGGGAACCGGCTCAGGCTGATTGCAATTTCTACGTAGCGTCGATCCCACAGTTTGTATCCAGGGGTGGTGTGGACACCGAAGGCCATCCCTCCCCATTGGGGCTTCAGTGCCAGACTGGCTAACTGGTATGCCAGCACGGACTCTCCTCCCAGTGGCTCAGACTCCTGACCTTTAGAAATTCACCAGGTTGTCCCCATCTCCAGCCTCCTCCAAATAACATGTGACTGTACAGATCAGTGTAGTGGGTCTAGTCCATCTGCCTCTGTCCCTGGCACCATGGGGTGGGTCCTCCTGGCAGTGTCCAAAGCCGGCTGCTTGCTGGGGATCAGAATGCCCTCGTGGCCTGGCCCCTGGTCCCTCCTTTCTCCTGCACTCACGTCTGGGCCCTGGGGCGGGGGGCCTCGTGTACTCTTTCAGAGGAGCAGCTGTACTGCCGGACAGTGTGGTCCTCGAACTCGGGCCCGACTCGGACGGCCGTTGCTGTGGCCCACTGCAGTGGCAATGAGGAAATGCTGAGCTGCTCCAGTTTCTCCAGAAGCGGGAAAAGGAGAGGAGAGCGGATGGAGGTGATGCTTCTGTGTGAGAATTCCGTGCCCAGATCACAGGGTCCGAGAGGCCGAGTTGGAAGGAATCTCAGAGCTGGTCTAGTCCCACCCCTCCCTGCACCATTGAGGACACTGAGGCCCAAGGAGCTGAAGTGCATTTCCCAGTGAACTCACAGACAGAGAGCCTCAGAGGCAGGCTTTGAGCCCCAGTCCTCTGATGCCTCTCTCAATGCAGGCATTCTTTTTGTGTTTGTATGTGCCCAGAGAGGTACAATTTGTGTGCTTGCATGCTCGTGAGTGATAAGGCACAGTAAATGCCAATGGACCTTGGTTAACCTCTCTGTGCCTCAGTTTCCCCATTTGCAAAAGGGGGAGAGAAAGGGGGAGGGAGATCCAGTGGCATAGAAGGTTCCTTCCATCTCTGAATCTGTGACTCTGCAATCTCATCATCTGTGTGCTGCTGGCGTGATTATAATAGGGCCACCTATATGTTATGTGGGTTTCTGTCTTCATGGGGTATCTGTGTGCATTGTATGTGCTTGGGATCTCAGAATATATGGAGTGTGTGTGTGTGTGTGGGGGGGGGAGTTGAACATACTTGCATCAGCATTTGCACCCTTCGAGGCCATCACCAACATCGAGCCTTCCTCAGACGCTTCCTGGCTGGTACTCACAGCTTGTGTGGGTCAGGCTGCACTGGAGAGGATTAGGATGGAAAGAATTAAAATGAATTGGGTTAGCATCATTGTTTCCATGTTATAGGCAAAGAAACTGAGATTAGTGACCTGCACAGGGTCCCACAGCTAGTGCCTGGCCCAGGTTAGCCCACTCTCCTTCCAGGGCCCTTTCCCTTAACCCGCACCATCCTGCGCGATCCATTCCTCCTGCACCGACCCCAGAGAGCCTGACTTGGGGAGCATGTCCTCCTAAAAGGGAGCAGGGAACAAGGCACCCTTCTTGGGGGAGCACGGGGCGTTTCTCTCTTGGCTCTCCTCTCTTCAGCCCTGAGGCCCAGGAGGAGCTGTCCCTCCACCATCTTGGGACTGATCAGTCCTGGGAAGTCCTTCCCTTGACAGCCATGGTTCAGTGCCGTCCAGAGGTAGGGGCCCTAATCTCAGCCCCAGAAGATGATTCCCGTTCCCTTTCTTCTGAGGGTTACCTTTCTTTCCTTGGGTCTCAGTTTCCTCTCTGTAAAGTGGAATCCCCCCACACCCCAGTATTTCCCAAGCTAGACAGGGGGAAGAAGGGAATAAAGAGATCGTGCACATAATGAGTGCCTTCCATGCCAAGTTCAAAACGTTGAGGCTGTCATGGATCAGAACACAAAGTCCAATAACCTAATTGCCATTTTAAATTACAGCAAAAACAACAATAATCCAAGCAGAAAGCAATTTGGCCCTGACATCCTGCTGGCCCAGCAGAAGCCTCTGGGCTGAATATCTCTGAAGAAACAGATCCCAGGATGTCCCAGCATGTCCCAGGATGATGGGCCTTTGAGGCAAAAAGCACCTTAGAATTGGAGCAGAGATTGTCAGGGTAGGGAAAGAATCAGGGGACACAGAAGGTCACTGAGCCAGCACCTAGGAGCTACTCGAAAATGCTGGGGGATCCCAAAGTGAAGGCGCCAATGTCTGTGATCATGGGCTGCCTTTTTAAGCACATCTGGGATGAGCTGTGGTGTTTGCGTGCTTGTTTTTATTTTATGGGTACATTGTTGGTAATATTGTTTTTAAATCTCAGGTCCGTGAGGGCAGGAAAGAATGCCTGGCCTACAATGCGTTTGGGGGACAGGGAGTCTACGCCATTGCCAGGTGCTGTGTGCTCCCCAGAGGCCAATGTCACATCCAGGCAGCTCACCAGGAGGAGGCTGCTGGAGAGGTGCATGCCCACTGTGCTGAGGACGGCCATGTAGTCACAGGTAGGAGATCTGGGGCAGGGTGCCAGCCACGAGCCACAGAGGAAACCAAATGATACTTCAGAATAGAGTTTATGGAATCTTGGACTACCAGAATGGGAGGAACTCTGGAACAAGGAATGTCAGAGCTGGGAGGAGCCAGAGGACAGGGGATGTCAGGGCTGGGAGGGCCCTTAGAACAGGGGATGTCAGGGCTGAGAGGGGCCTTAGAACAGGGGATGTCAGTGCTTGGAGGGGCCTTAGAACAGGGTCTGTCAGGTCTGGGAGGGGCCTTAGAACAAGGGATGTCACAGCTGCAAGAGGTCTGGGAGAAAGTGCAATTCTTATTTTTTGGTCTCAGGACTCCTTTTTACAAATGCTTTTGTTTACATGGATTATTTCTATTGATGTTCATCATATTAGGAATGAAAACGCCTTAGTATTATAATAAAAAATATTTTTTACTTCATAGCCACCTTTAGGGGTCTTAGGGACCTCATCAGTCCCTGGGCCACATATTGGGAACCACTAATCTAGCCCAGCTCCCTCCTTTCACAGAAGGGGAAACTGAGGCACAGCCAGGGCAGCCTCTAGGTCATTGGGACTGGCCATGGGAGTGGACTTTAACCGTCAGGACAAAGATCAGCCAGGGCTGAAAGGACAGGAGAAGTGGAGAGGAAGGAAGCCAGCACTAGAAGGACCCCCTCTACAGATAGCAGGCGGTCCCGGGAAGGGCGGGAGCCTGGACCAGAACCTGGAACCTGGACAGGTCCACGGGCTTTGAGCCGACGCTCCCTCTTCCTGCAGGCTGCACGTCCCATTCGCAAAGGGAGGAGTTTGTGGACCAGGTGAAGCCCATCATGAAAAGCCGGCATGGTCACAGCCAGTGTGTGAGCCGAGGGGCTATGAGCCTTCATGCTTCCTGCTGTCACGCCCCGGACCTGGAATGCAGGGTGAAGGAGCACGAACCGAAGGGGCCCACAGAGAAGGTACAGAAACCCGCTTGCCTCCCTTGCCCCTTGGACCCTCTGTCTCTTCTTCTTTTCCACCCTTCTCGGAGCTTTTCTTTCACTCTCCTCCCTCCCCTCGTTCACACTGTGTCTCCCTTCCCTTCAGCATTCTCTCCTCCCGTCTTCTGGCTTTTTTTTTTTTAATTTTCATTATGAACTTACTAAATGTGATCACTTTGACACGCAAAGAAAATCAGGAAAAAGGAGGTGGTGTGTGAAACTCTGAACTTGTATTATATCAAACTTCTTAACTAGCGTAGATTAAATGCAACACAGCAGGTTCCAAGCTGCCCGCTCCCCGACCCCCTTCCGAGCTGCCTGCTATCACGTGTGTGCGCTTTCGACGTTTCCTTGATGATCTCTCTATTTAAACTCTAATGCTGTGTAAAATACAGTGAGATCTTCCACATGTGATTTTATTTGTTTTTCTTGAGCATTATATATGCAGATGTGTATACAGAAACGGCGAATTATGAAACTATACAGAGAGGACCAGAGAGCCCATGAGCTGTGGTGCACACATATACACGGCATGTGCACATGTGTGTGTATGTTATAATACACACATGTGTATATCTGTATGTGTGTATATGTGCATATTTCATTTTGTTGCTGTTGGGCAGTCACTTTAATCATGTCTGACTCTCCATGACCCCATTTGGGGTTTTCTTGGCAAAGATACTGGAGTGGTTTGCCATTTCCTTCTCCAGCTCATTTTACAGATGAGGAAACTGAGGCAAAGTTAGGTGACTTGCCCAGAGTCCCACATCTGAGGCCAGATTTGAACAGTGAGTCTTCCTGATGCCATTCCCGGAGCTATCCATGGTGCCACCCAGCGGCCCCACATGCATACAGATTTGTGTGTACACAGACTTATTCAAGCAAAACAAACTGATACCTTCGTCATGTCTGAAAATGTTGGTCTCAAGAAGTGAGAAGCACATTGCAATAACAGTCCTCTGGAATTATAATTGGTTATTACATTAATCAGAGCTCCTTTCAAAATTGTTTTCTTTTACAATGTTAGAGTTAATATAGAAATTGTTCTGCTCATTTCCCTTGGCATCAGTTCATACAAGTCTTTGAAGTTTTCCCTGAAGCTGTTCTTTTCATAATTTCTTTACGGAGTGATGATATTCCATTACAATCACAGACCATGATTTGTTCAGCCATTTTCCAATTTAATTGCCCCATTTATTTTGTTTCTAGTTCTTTGCTACTACAAAATATGCTGTTAGAAATATTTTTGTACAAATAGACCAAAGTTCGCTGGACTCAGTCAAAGGTCTTCACCTGAGGACCTAGAGGGCCACATGTGGCCTCGAGGCTGCAGGTTCCCCACCCGTGACTTAGAGTTTGAAATCTGGGACCACTGGGATTCCTTCTTTCCAGTATTTTTTTTTTTCATTCTGTCCCGTGAGATGCTTACACATTTAAGTTCCTCCGGATGAATTTTATTTTATTCTTCAGCTCTATAAAATATCTCTTTGGTAGTTTGATATGGCACTAAATCTTAAATTCATTTAGGTAGCATTGTCATTTTTGTTGTTATCCCATCCCAAACATGAATTGTTAATGTCTCTCCAAAGACGTCAATCTCCTTTTCTTCCTATAAAGTGTTTTCTAGTTGTAGTCATGGAATTCCTGCTCATGCGTCTTGGTGGGCAGGCTCCCTAATACTCTGTGCACTTGGTAGTTATTTGCAATGGTTGCTGCTGGTGCTCTCTGTTTATTCTTTCTCTCTTTTATTTTTTTTCTCTTTCTCTGTTTCCTTTTCCTGCCCTTCTCATATTCTCTTACTCGTTTCTCTCCCCTCATCTGATTTCATCCTCCTTTATTCCATCTTTCCTCTCTTCCTTCTTTCTGTCATACTTCTTATTTGTTCTACTTATTTCCCCCTTCTCTGACTTTCCCTTCTTCTCTGTATCTCTCTCTCCTTCTCATCTCTCCTTTTTGTCCCCTTCCCTTTGTCTATCTCTTTTCCTTTTTCCCCTCCTTCCTATTTCTCTCTCTTCTGTTTCTCTTCAATAACTGTCTTTCTCTCTTCCCCTCCCTCCCTCTCTTTGTTTTTGTCTTTCCTCCCTCTCCCTCCCCTTTTTCTTTCCCCACTTTCCCACTCTCTCTTCTCCCTTTTCCATTTTCTCTTTGTCTCTTTCTCTCCCTCTTACTTTTTCCCTCTTTCTCTTCCTCCCACTCCCTCCCTCTCTCCTTTTCCCTTTCTTTCTCTTTTACTCTTTTTTTCTCCCCCTCACTCCCTCTCTCTCCTCCCTTT